>NC_140935.1:1200000-1635000 GCF_014529385.1 Adiantum capillus-veneris
ATATAGTGGACCTCCATGAAGCTACAAAAGAATCCACACCTCCCAGTGTTCAAGAATCACCTGATGAACCACTTCAAGTTCGATCCTGGGAGAGTACCTTACCACCCTTGCAACTTGACGAGGCACCTAGGGTAATAGAAAACTACTGGAAAAATCCTCACCTATTACCAACTGGAACAATTGGTTTCAAAGGGTGACAAGCTCATTTCAAACGGTATGATCTACCCAAGGAAGGGGGGAGTGTTTGCTGACAGTCATCATTCATTTGTTTCCCTCTCAACCTTTTTCCCTGACCTCTCAATCTCCGATCTTAGGGAATGTACATATAAAGCTTTATACTCACAAAAAAAAAATAGTAAAGAGCAAGAGCCTAGCAATGAGAAGCACCCTATCAATCTTACATATAATCCAAATTCACCGTGTCAAGTCAAGCAACACACAAAAACACTCTATGTTTTAAAGGCCTAACCAATCTATCTGTCTTGTCAGAAATGGCTACTTCACCAGCATGCACTTCTATTTGATGAAAGACCCCTTGTCTTTTCAACAAGTTTCTACGTATGCTACCCTATACTTTCTTGCGAATGGGATTTGATAGAGACCTTGCATGTAGAGAAATTTTGAGGAGTTAGAATGGCTGATACTCTATGGCTAACTAGTGATCCCTACCAGTGGCGAATGTGTCATGGCACATGCTTATTCTTTTGCACAAGATGAGTATCCAGCATCACGAGTTCTTGATTGCATGCTTGCACAAGAGGAGATGAAGAGGAACTAATAGAGACCGAGAAGACTATGGCCACGGACAACGATTTTATTTATCTAGATGATGAGGATAGAGCCTAGCCTTAGGTGGCCACCTGGTTTATAATATCCTCTTTCCTTGATTCTAAAAGGGGTGACAGATAGGTAGTTAGGGGTCTAGTTGTGTTTTGAGTTTTTTTTTAGAGTTTTAATTTTTCCACTGATGTGCCTCCTGGAGGTATTCCTTTTGTTTCCTAGTGTGTACAGGAGCGTGTTGCTATTGATAGGATTTGGACCTTCATGGAACCTTTCTCTCGTTCACACTTCATATCAAGCGCGACCATCAACACAAACAGGTGTTTCTTGTCCATTAGCATTGCCCTTATCTTTTTGCATCCATGTTTGTCTGCTTTGATTGTGATTGGTAGCATACTATTCAGCGCATTGGCTTAGTATCAACATTTAATTCAATGCAATCTTTTGTCATAATCACTTGTTTAGGTGTAAAAATCAAGCAGTCCGACTAAGCTAGTTTGACCAAGCTAGGTATTAGAAATCTTCTCTTAATACCATGGGGAATGCCTTCCTAATAAGCAATGGTTACTTAGGTTCTTAATCCGATTTAGGCAGCATTGTATGAAATGTACTAGGGCTTTCTAGTGGGCTTAACCCTATCGACCTTTAGCTTAAGTATTATAAAGGGAGTTTACTAATGTGATGAGCCTGGGGAGGGTAACAGTGTTATATGGCCCCCCAAAGTTACAAAATTAAAATGATGAAAATGACAAACAAAAAATCAAAGTGCCACAATGTAAAATTTTAAGCTGGAAGAGAAATCTGGCTTGAATTGGTACTTCACTCACATGTATTGCCTATGGTACTAGAGCCCTAGAGGTTCCCAGTGTGGGCGCTTTTCCTTGAAAAGCAAAAAACCCAAGGCATACAAAATAAGCACACACAACAAATTGAATCAATGTGAAAAGACTGGGGGGTCAAAGAAAAAGTAATCAGTCAGGCGATGATTTCATGAGAAATTCCTTTTATGGTAGCTTAACTACAAGGTTTTCTAGATATAGCCTCTAGTCAGCCCTTGAACATGAATACTTGGCTCTCGCGATTAAACAACTTAATTGACCACAGAAAATTAAGAAGCTTACCCATGGTATTAATATTCGATCTCTAGTGCTTTTCGACCGTCAAATTAGTGACCCCAGACTTGTTTAATTTTTTACCTTTACATCTGTTTATGCATTTGATTACATTGCAATTTAATGTTCATTGCTAACAAATTGTTTGAAATTCTTTTACCAATCAATTTTTCTACCTAAAACTGCATATGCTTTTTAAGAGAATGCCATTACTGTGCCAATGTTGTTTGATTTTGCAGTGACTGAAGAAGGCTAAGGACATTCATCTCAAATTCTCTTCCACCTCGACGAACCAGCTTCAACTCAATAGCTTCCGAGGACGGAATCTACATCAGGAAGGGGGGCATGTTAACCCTCACGGCACACGGACACCCATCACCTACGATGGACGCGTATTATGTATTTGGTAGAGTCAGGTACCGGGCTTGTCGGACCAATAGGGAAAGAGAGTGATCGCCGATGAGAGGCGCACTTTAACTTGGACATTCAAGGGATTAGTTGGTTAAGCATGGGCGCCCAAGTGTGAATGGGGTGAGCTCCTATAAAAGCCAACTAAACCTAATTTTTACTCATTCTCTCATTTGTGCAATTGAAGAGTGCTCTTGCTCCATCTCCATCTTCTTCTTCTTCACCTCCTTGTGTGTGTGTGTGAGAGAGAGAGAGAGAGGGAGAGTGTGTGTGCGATCGAGCATTACGAAGGCACGACGGCGGCGAAGCGGTTGAGCGCCGCACGACTGCAGCTTCTTCTTCATCGCGGCGAGGAATCCACCACGAAGGCGAGCGTAGAGCGGTGAGTGACACACCCTTTGTTTTCTTGAGCTTGCTAGTTTAGGCTTGTTGTGTGCTTGGAGCCGTTTGTGGCTCGCACACGGTGTATTGGCAAGTCCCTTGCTTCGACAGTGCGGCAAGGAGCGCACAGGAGAGCTCATGTGGCTGAATATATGGGGAAAAGATGACTTAATGTGGTCAAAAGCTGAGCATTCAAGTAGTGTGTGGTACTCACTCTCTCGCACTTGACGAGGACATAAGGTGCAAAGTCAATGAGACTCCTCGCCAGTGCCCCAACGTCCTGTCTCGCAACGTAGAGAATGGGATCTAAGACGAATGGAGACAATGGTGCGGATCTCACTCAATGGAATGGGCTCAAGGATGTAGGGATGGGTTCGGTTACCTCATTTAGAGAAGAAGAGAGTAGTTCGAGGCAACCCGTGGTGTAATGGCTCAAGCGAGAACCTTCGGATTTGTCCCAAGCTGTGTACATTGGTGTTGTAAGACGGACTCATTAACTTGGGAGTCGATCGACGCATCCTTGGCCAAGTGACATGCATCCCATCTTCCAAACCATTTCTTGATGTCAAGCATCCACCCCAAACTTAGTATTTTGCTCTTGCATGTCTTTTGGACCTTTTGACTTGCTTCATATGCAATTCTAGAAAGTTGATACAAATGGCTACGTTGTGTCTTAAGCATGTACTCCACAACCCTTTGCATGTCCAAGACCTCAATGGGAAGCAATCCAAACACAAGAAGTAAGAGCATGTAGGGTGTTTGTGTCTTCACTTGGAGAAAGTTCGTGAAAAAATGCATTTGGACATTCTCAAACTCTTTCCAAGTAGACTTCCACTCCATAAAGAAGCACCAGTGTCACCAACGTGTCCAAGAGGTACTTTTTGAGAGCCCAACACTTGATCTCTCCAGCATTGCACATGTTCTCAAATGCATAGTAAGCCCTCTTTCCAGCTTCCAAGAGACGCATTACTCAATTCTTCCATTTATGATTCGATGGAACCTCAAGTCCAAAGTACTTGAAGCTATCTACCACTTCAAGTTTCTCATTGTTGTATACAATGCATGGATTTTCATCATTGAGGGTCTTTACAAGCATAACCTTGGTTTTGGATCCATTCACAATCAGCCCTCTATGTAGGCAAAAGCATTCCAAGACACTCATAAGCTTTTGTGCATCTTCTAAAGTATGTGCCAAGAGCACTACATCATCGGCATAAAGCAAAAGGATGCTCACCGCATTTTTTATCTTAACCTCTTCTATGCCTTCTTGCTGCATAAAATCAAGAACCATGCATTCCAATTCATCAATGAGTAGCCCAGGGGAAAGTGGGCATCCTTGTTTGACACCAATGGTGCTTGCAAAAGATTCTAAAATTCCATCTTCCATATGTAGTCGACATATCACTTTTGGGTAGATGTGAAAGATTGTATGCATAAATTCTCTCGGCACTTGAAGCCTTTGCATACATCTCCAAAGATTTCCTCACGGTACCATGTCAAAAGCTTTATCGAAATCCACAAAGAAACAATACAACTTTTTTCCTTGCAATCGAGACACTTCCATAAGAAGTCAAAGAGTGACAAGGTGATCAATAGTGCTATGATGCTTTCAAAAACTTGCTTGGTCAAGCGCACATTTGTCGTTCTTTTCAACCCATTCACTTACCTTCATCTCCATGATACATCCAAATAACTTTTTCATCAAAGAACCAACCATTATAGTGCAGTAGTTGTTCACATTGTTTACATCTCCTCCTTTGTGCAAAGGTTTGATCCAATTTGTATTCCAATCGTGAGGCATGCCATGCTGAAGTGGAAGGTTAAACATATCGCGTATCCAATACCGTGTTTTCTCCCTTGTCCATTTAATCATTTCATGCTTGACACCTTGAAGGTCCCCTGCCTTACGAGTAGCAAGTTTCTCAAGCGCGGCATACATCTTCAATGGCAAAGAAGGGAGGCATAAATGGAAGAGAGCTACAACACTCCATCTTATCAACATTGGGTTGCTCATAGAGGTTCTTGCAATGCGTATACATATCCTCAAGAGTCAAGTCACCAAAGCTCTTGACACGCTTGCCTTTTAGATTTTGCCAAAACTTGCCACATGCATGTGCTAAAAGAAGTCGTTTTTTGACTTCCCACCCTCTCCTCTTGTTTTGAACAAGTGCTTTGTATGTGTGTGAAATTTCCAAGTAAACTTCCTTGACTTTGCTTACATCCAAACTTAGCAAGTGTTTTTGGGCTTGACTACATTCCATGTCAAACCATTTCTTCTTGGTGCTACCCTTCTTAGACCTTTTGCAAGACATGTGTTTCACGGAAAAGCATTCCTTCGCACAAGAGCAAATTACTTCTTTGAAAACTTTTCAGTTGTATTCTAATGTTGGGCTCTCTTGATGCTCTGTCATGCTTAACATTATATCCACCATATCAGCATATATAAGTGCTCGTTTGAAGTCTAAACGTAGGTACGAATGATTCACATCATGATTGGAGGCTACATGCTCGGGTCTTTTACCACACTTGAGATCAATACATAACATCCTATGATCCGATTCTAGATTCCATTCACCAAGTGTAAAGCTTTGTATGCATTTAGAGTGGCTTTCAAAAACAACATATAGTCAATCATGCTATCACCATTGTGATTTCTACATGTAAATTCATTGGTGCCTTGCCATAAAGATACACCATTTTCAATGAGCATTTTGGTACTATTGCACATATGTGGAAGTGACTTTCCATAGTAATTCAGTTCTTTTGAATCATTAGAACTTTGATTATACATGTATGGTCATTCATTCTTCTTGAAACATGTGGCATCTTGACTTGTTGTGTGTCGTGTTGTAACGTATTTGTGCGAGCATTCATGTCTCCAAAGACAATGACTTCATCCTGGTCCTTGTAATGAGCAATGTCTTCCTCTATTTCAAAAAGGAGTTGATCTCTATCCATATCCAAGCGAGCATAAAAGTTGGAGTCATAGTGAGAAATGTAGCAACCAGCTACAAACATGATTTGACCATTTGGTGGGTTGATCATACATGCTATGCCTCCTTGGCCTCTACATTGCTTTGCATTTTTGGCCCACATCAAAGAATGCACATTGTATTTGTCAAATCCAAGAATTTGTTGCGCATCATGCTCCCATGTTTTGACAAGAAGTATCACATCGGAGTCACTGGTAAGCTCGTCAATGCCAATTCCCATGGTTGTGTGTGTGTGTGTGTGTGTGTGTGTGTGTGTGTGTGTGTGTGGTGTGTGTGTGTGTGTGTGTGTGTGTGTGTGTGTGTGTGTGTGTGTGTGTTTTGAGAGAGAGAGAGAGAGAGGTACGCAAAAATAGAGAGTAGAGAGTGAAGGCTTAAAGTGTGCCCAACGTACCAGTGAGGTTCTCATCTCTAGAAGGTTGCCATGCCAAGCCCAGGAAAAGGTAACACCTACTGTTGTTTATTTTTGGTACACACGGTTTTATGTAAATTTCGAGATAGATAGATAGATTCATTATTGTCCTCGGAGGTCATATATGACCTATGGGTCCAAGAAAACATACATCATTGGACAGGGGAAGATGGCTTGGGGATTTTTGGAGCCCGAAATTCTTTGATAATGGCTTTGCCGCCTCGATAGACAGCCCATTTTCCGGCTGCTCGTCCCTCTCAAACCTTTTGGAGTTCTTGTTTTTAGACTTTAAGTTGGGCACGTGTCAAGGCCTCGCTTATCCATATTGTGGTGCCCTTGAGGAGCCGTGCTTGTTGTAGAAGTGTTATGCACGCCTCTTTAGTTTTGAAGACCAAAACGCCTTGGTTGGTGCGGTTGTCATGGTGAACCTTCTCAATTGTGTTGGGGTCAAATTCAGTTGGGTGGATGGCTTGGTTGAGGTTCACTAGGGTTGAAGTGTAATCATCGTTCTCCCCCCACCAAGTAGAGAGCAAGCTCTGATCCGAACAGATAGTGCTAGTCCTTCCCATCGGTGACGTTCTTGCATGCACTCTTCTACTTTGGAGGAGACCGCAATGATTGCTTCTTCGACTTGGGTGGCAAGTTTGGCCATGCTTGTGGTGAACGTGTTTTCGACTTCCTTTGCTTTGGCGAGATGGTGCTCGCTATCATCATGCTTTTGAGACTCCAAGGAGGAGAAATGTGCCTCAAGGGCTGCAAGACGTGCCTTGAGCTCTGCGTTCTCATCCTTGAGCTCTCGCATTTGAGAGAGTGGCGGCAGTCCATCGGATCCACCCATGGGGTGAGCACGAAGAGCCGTGTCGGCTTGATTGAGGAGAGAGAGCCTCCTCGTTGCATCATACGCAAATTTTCTTTTCCCCTTGCAGTTGAAGCACTAATTTTTTTTCTTTGTGGGAAGGGTCACTTAGGTTAGGTTAGGGTAATGAAAAAAGGGTAATATGAAAAGGTGTTATGTGAGGAGCCATGGTGGACAACGTTTTTGTAGTGGCCGTGGATGGCGGTTGGTGGGTTGGGCTAGATGAGCGCACAGGGGGGACGGCGACTGGTCTAGATGAGCACGCAGAGGGGACGGCGGTTGGGCTGGATGGCGGCGGTGGCAGTGAGTGAGGCAGCGCGACCTGAGGCAGTAACTTGAGGTAGAGCAGTAGAGGTGGAGAGCGTTGGCCTGGTGAAGGGTGGCAGGGGCAGAGCTAAGGCTGCTCTGTGTGACCTCCCGCAGGGTTGCCCCTCGCCCTAGGGAGGCCAACAGCGTCAAGGTTTCTTCTTCGGCTAGGGTTTCTCCTACGCGTTACTGCAAAAGGGGAGAAAGAGAGAGAGAGAGAGAGAGAGAGAGAGAGAGAGAGAGAGAGAGAGAGAGAGAGAGAGAGAGAGAGAGAGAGAGAGACGATACTTTTCCTTGTCTTATGGCACGAGAACGGGGGTTGTTGGTCTGCCGACTAGTTGGGGGGGGGGGGGGGGGGGGGGGGGGGGGGGGGTGGGGGGGGGGGGTGGGGGGGGGGGGGGGGGGGAGGGGGGGGGGGTGGGGGGGAGAGAGAGAAGAGAGAGAGAGAGAGATAGATAGATAGTTCTATTATCGTCCTGGGAGGTCAAATATGACCTATGGGACCAAATGAACATGTCACGTGGTGTGAGTGGAGTTCATAAGTGACTCTCGATGCTCAAAAATGGCTGAAATGAGCGTCGCAATAGAGAGTCCACATCGTGGTTGGGAGAGGAAGGTATGTAGGGAGAGCTCATGGCTGAATATATGGGGAAAAGAGGACCTAATGTGGTCAAAAGCTGAGCACTCAAGTAGTGTGTGGTACTCACTCTCTCGCACTTGACGAGGGCATAAGGTTCAAAGTCGATGACACTCCTCGCCAGTGCCCCAACGTCCTGTCTCGCAGCGTAGAGAATGGGAGCTAAGACGAATGGAGGCAATGGTGCGGATCGCACTCAACGGGATGGGCTCAAGGATGTAGGAATGGGTTCGGTTACCTCGTTCCGAGAAGAAGAGAGATTTGTAGTTTGGGGCAACGTGTGTGGTGTAATGGCTGAAGCGAGAACCTCCGGATTTCTCCCAAGCCATGATACATTGGCGTTGTAAGAAGGCCTCATTAACTTGGGAGTCGATCGACGCATCCTTGACCAAGTGACATGCATCCCATCTTCCAAACCATTTCTTGATATCAAGCATCCACCCCGAACTTAGTATTTTGCTCTTGCATGTCTTTTGAACCTTTTGACTTGCTTCATATGCGATTCTAGGAAGTCGATGCAAAGGGCTACGTTGTGTCTTACGCATGTACTCCACAACCCTTTCCATGCCCAAGACCTCAATGGGAAGCGATCCGGACTCAAGAAGTAAGAGCATGTAGGGTGTTTGTGTCTTGACTTGGAGAAAGTTGGTGAGAAAACGCTTTTGGACATTCTCAAACTCTTTCCAAGTAGACTTCCCGATGCTTCCACCCCACACCTCCACTCCATAAAGAAGCACCGGTGTCACCAATGTGTCAAAGAGGTACTTTTTTAGAGCCCAACACTTGATCTCTCCTACATTGCACATGTTCTCAAATGCATAATAAGCCCTCTTTCCGGCTTCCAAGCGACGCATTGCACAATCCTTCCATTTATGATTGGATGGAACCTCAAGGCCAAGGTACTTGAAGTGATCTACCACTTCAAGTTTCTCAAGTTTCTTCAAGAGAGAGAGAGAGAGAGAGAGAGAGAGAGAGAGAGAGAGAGTATTATCGTCCCCGGAGGTCAAATATGACCTATGAGACCAAAGTTACATGTGATGTAGTATGTGTATGGTCGATGAGTGATTCTCGATGCTCCAAAATTGTGGTGATGAGAGTCGCAATGGAGAGCCCACACTTTGGCTGGGAGAGGAAAGAGTGTAGGTCTAAGTTTAGGCTAAAAATGTGAATGAAGCAAGTTTGGATGTGACCAAAAGCTGAGCACTCTAGTAGTGTGTGGTACTCGGACTCTCGAACTTGCAATGAGCATAATGTGCACAGTCGATTTGACTCTTCTCCATTGCCCCAACGTCCTATCTCGCATCGAAGGAAATGGGAGCTAAGCCGAATGGTTGCGATACTGCGTATCATCGACAAGGGGATAGGCTCAAGCATGTAAGTGTGCGTACAGTTTCCTCTTCCAGCAAAGAAAATGGTTTTGTCGTTGGGGGGAATATGGGTGGTGTAATGTATAAAGCGTGACCCACGGATTTCTCCCAAGCCGTAATACATTGGCGTTCTAGAAAAGCTTCATTCACCAGATTGCTAGATTCCCTTTATCCCCCTCACCTCCCTCTTCCCTCCTACCTCTGCCACCCCCTACACCTCCCTCCCTTTTTCTACAACATTCCTCTAAACATCCCTTCCTACCTTTGCCACCCTCGATGCCTTCTGCCCTCTTTTTGCAGCAGTCCATCTCCTTGTGGATCTCCCCCTCTTTCTCCAACAGCCCTCGACTAAGCAGCTAAAAATAGCATAGAGGAGAAAATTGTCAAAAAATGAGGTCTGCTCTTTGCAACTACAAAAAATAGCACATCCCATACAAGGGTGAAGGCGTGCGCTAGAGAGAGAGAGAGAGAGAGAGTCGATCTAGCCCCAGTCACTAGCAATGTGAAATCGAATGCACGTCCCCTATATGGCATTTTCATTGCAACACAAAAAAGACTAGTACACAGCCCTTATTGTCTCTGCTGGCTTGTTCAAATTTTATTACCCCGGAATCTCCAAGGATTGCTCTGCATCCTCACCCTTTGTAAAACCACAAGTGAAGAGGAGGATTTGAACTCTAGCAACTACATACAAAACTCTAATCTCTGCACTAGCCAGCTCACTCTTGAGCCAATCATGCTTTGCAATGGTAATGCAAGTACTAAAAAAAACCTGTTTCTTGCCCTGCTCCATGCGGCACTGTCGCTACCTCTCAAGTGTGTTGTTTTGCCTATGGCAAGTTGTTGGCTACCGATCGAACCACCTCCCACCTTTCTTTCTGTGCTCATTTCCTAACACCTTTTTTTCTCTGCTCGTCGCCCACTACCTGCCAGCTCTGTTACTTTCCTAATTAATCTAAGAAGGAATCTTCTCAAATTCTCGCTAATGAACTCTTAAATTCCAAAATGAGTACAACATAATTGCTTCTTCCAAGTTCCAAGTATTCGTTAGCGACACACACAAAGAGTAGATTTCTTGGCACCGCATTTGCACACACACATAGAGAGAGAGGGAGAACCCGTATCATGGTGTGTGTGTGTGTGTGTGTGTGTGTGTGTGTGTGTGTGTGTGTGTGTGTATCAGGATATCTGCATGCGATACACACACACACACACACACACACACAGAGAAATCTCCACATGGCATCGCTGCAAAGAAAACCAAAAATGCCCTTCAAATTTTTCAAAATTCCTGAAATACCTTGGTTGTGAGAGAAATCTCTCAAAAATAAAAGATTTTGTAGGTTTTTAGAAGAAGAGTGATTGCTTCATTAGTTTTTAGACATGATTGCCTTTTTTTGCAAGGTAATTTGTGACAAATTACGTGCTAAGCACTCAAAAACAGGTCTCAACTGTCAAATAAGAATAAAGATTAAAAAGTCTTGAAGAATCCAACCAAAATAGAAACAAGGGTATTTTGGGAATTTTTGAAATTTGAGAGGTATTTTAAAAACCAATATTGCCCCCCTCTCTCCTATTCTTCACACGATAAATGACACTCCTTGCCTAACATAGGTTGCCTCCATCGTGCCTCATCTCCCCCTTCCATCTACCTTGCTGCTCATGCTTTTCGCACATATATCACCGCATTACCTGCACCTCCAATCAACACAAATCAACAGCCTAAGCTAATCGACCATGCGCACAAGGTTGCAATAATTAACATATAGGAAAAATTTTCCCTTTCCTTTTCCCTTTCTCTTAGCCCAAAGATTCCTATTAAAAAGACATAGTACAGACCTACTAGCTTCAAAAGATAAATAAACCTACTAGCTTCAAAAGATAAATAATCCCTCCCTATATAGTGCAAGGACACTCTACATAGAAGAAAACTTTGAAGAGAAAATAAGCAAAAGAAAAACACATAACTATCAATGTGCACTCCATCATCCCCCTTTTACACAGACACAAAATATCTTTTGACTTTTCATTTAATAAACTCACCTAAATGAAAACTCACCCTTCACCTTATGCCTTTACCTTATGCACTTAAGATGTTTTCAAAGAGATTGGGGAGACCTAATGCAAGCCTTGCTCGTTTATTCGTGTCGCTCTACTACAACACGCTTCTAACATAAATAGGGCTCTTTCAAAATGCTCCACTGGTGATCCTTTATACTTCAGTGTTCAATCAGAAACAAACATATATCTTTTTGGTGCTTTTCAGGTATTCCATTTTCATCTTCTCTTCAGCTTTGGTGATCCCTCTTGAGATTTAATTTTAGATTAGTTTCACGTCTCATACGGAATTAATCTTGAAGGTAAAGAAAGAAGACCACGACACTTTATATTGGGTGTTCCATCAAACCCCTATCCCTGATATCGTTGATAAAACAAATGAATAAAGGAAAGGTGTTGGTTGTCAATGGGAGGGAAGACTTTCAAGTCCAATGGCATCTTGCAGGTGACCTTAAAGCACTGAAGTGTATGTATACTTGTGGAATGGTTGCTATGGTAAAGGCTCCATGCTTGTATTGCATGGAGCCTGCAAAGATGATGGACCCAAAATGGTGGAGAAAGGCTCCTACTCGCCACAATGATGATCCTAATTTCCACCCAGTTCTGGATATTCCACTTGTCAATGTCCACATTTCTACAATGCACACTCTTTGCAAAATTGTGGAGAAGTTGGTGTTTTTGTACATTGGATTTTCTTGGAAAATCCAGAACTCAAAAGAACAGAAGGTCACGGTAGATGCGCTTGAATTGGTTTTTTCAGAGATGGGTCTCCATGGGGGCAATGTAAAAATCCAGCAGGACGAGAGAAGGTCAACCAATGATAAAGATATACCTTGCAAACCATCTATTGGTAATGTCAAGGCATGTCCTTTTTTATCAAAACCAACAGCGTGAAAGATAAGAAGCTAACTAAGCGTGGAAGGATATATGAGTCCACTTATGTCATCAAAATTGAGTTTCAGCAATGAAAAAATCTCCATATGGTAGTGAAGGACCGGGAACCCACAACACTCGCAATGCCAAGGGTGAAGTGTGGCGTTCCATCGATGTGCTATTTTAGATGTGTGACAAAGATGAGTGGACACAAAATGATCTATACAAGTTTAAGGATAAACTTCATCTACTAAAGCAAGCATTTAGGACAGCATGGAATTAAACTCGGATTACTCATTACATGGTATTGTTAACTAAATGAAAAGCGCTAAAAGGATGTTTAAAATTCCTGACAACTTGTTTTATTTGCAACACATCATTTTCAATCACTTACCATATAACTTCATTCAAAAGTATGGAAACCCAGGCAAAAGTCTCATTACATGGCCATGAATGCATATTTCAGACACACACAACATGGTGGCTCTCGAGATAAGGCAAATAGCTTGAAAGAGTTGTTTCAGTGGTTTTATCGTAGTATCCTTCATTAGTTGCAGCAAAAACATGTATTGGACTGTTCGACAACAACACAAGCAAGTAGGCATTTGCAACAAAGGAAAAGGAAATGAGTAGAGGCATTCAACAACTCCACTGCTCGTGAAGGCTAGAGAAAGTGGAGAGAGACAATGCAATATGTTAACCATAGATGGATCAAGATATTTTGATTTTAAGTCACAACATTTACAAGAGATGCCTAATGATATAATATTTACAGTACAAGTCATATGTCTCTCAACTTGATGGCAGATAGTGGATATCTTTTGGCACATTACTCTTGTATCAGATCATTAAATGTTTGCCATAATCTAAGGGTTCATTTGGGTTTTGTTTCCCCAAAGTGAGTTCCATTTGCTGTGTATGTGTAATAATAAGCTGCACAACCACCAGTGTACCCCGGATTGTATCCAAAACATTCTATAGCAAAAACTTTGTCAACAAGGATACCTTTGTCAGCATTTTGTGGTAGCATTGGTCCACCTAGGAAGTGTGAGAGCATTTTGAGGGTGAATGTTGCAGTACTTCCCTCTTGGACATTCATTTGTGAGTATGGGTGCCTCACAGAGTCTAGCAAGGTATTGCCCTAGTGGTACATCCCTTCCACGACACCACAATACTCTCTTGTCTGACGATGAAGGAAGTCATCCTTTTCAATATTCCATGACTGTACACAGAAGGATGAGTTAGAGAAAGACAATGACAACTAGATTTTTTCTTTTATGTGTGTGTGTGTGTGGGGGGGGGTGGGGGGGGGGGGGCTGTGGCTACCACAGGGGGGGGGGCTACTCATCTCGGGGGGGGGGGGGGGGGCTAGCACCACATAGCTCTCATCTTGCATATATAAGCAATCCTTCCATAGGTCCACTGAGCTTGTGGACCCTTGTGCGGGACGCATAAACCAATCCTCTACTTCTTAAGTACTGGTTGATGGCCTAAGTTTGTTTCTGATAGCTTGGAAGGTAGCCTCATCTAGGAGTGACTTTCTATACTTTTCTGCCTTGTTAAAGTAGAGTTTGAGGCACTCCATTGGGTTACTGGAGGTTTCCATCGCCTCGTTGTCACTACTATCATCAGATACAAATCCACTCCTCCCCTCTTGAAATTTGGAAATGGTGGCAAGTGCAAAGTCCTCCTGTAAAGAAAATATACTTTAAATGTCATGGAGGAAAATGTATGATCTCTCACTAAATTTGAACTCTAGCAGTTCAGGAGGCATCAATGTGTCTTGCTTCTCATTAAAGCCAAACAAATCTAAAGGTAGTTTGATGTCAGATGCTTTAATTGTAAGTATTTTTCTTTGTTGCACTTCTTTGGCCTCTTCCTCAAGATTAATATCCTTCTCAATCTCGAGAACCTTATTGAACTCCATGTCCTCATCATCTTGTTCATCTCGTGGTAGATCCTCCTCCTCCATTACCTCTGAAGGATCTTTCAAGAGACTAGCAAATAGAGAATTCAAGAATATAAGGAACCCAAACGATTCTTTGATTAGCTTGCAATCTTGTTCATGCATAGGACACCATGAGGGTCTATAGATGATAGGTAGCTGATGGTACTTCTTGTATGACCATCTTGTGGAATCACAATCTTTTAACTACACCACCACCATGTCAGCAAGAACCACATTTCCCCTTTGGACCTCAAGCTCAATCCTGTCTCTTTCAAACTTGAGGAAATCATTGTGCTGAGCTATAAGGTCATTCAGAATGAATGGGGCATTGAAGATAGAAGAGACCTTGTCAAACATTTCAAGAGCTCCTGTAGATACTGCAAAATCAAACAGTCTTTCATCCACACATGCAGGATTTTCAACACCATCCACCCCTTCCTCCTTACATTTTATAGCTAGCTCACAAGCAGAAGAAAGATCAATGTCTCTCTTTTTGGTGCTAGTCACTTGAAGCTTCAGGCTTACAGGCACTTCTTTCTGTTTTGATGCTTTTGAGTCATTAGGGGGTTCCTCTGTCCCTATAACATCATCTCCAAGAAATATTTCTTTGGCCTAAGCAAAGTCCACATCTCTCTTTAAAGAGACTCTCAACAACTAAGGTGGTCTCCCTTCTGCTTCCTGTTCACCTAAGACAATTTCTGGATCGACCCTCTTCCTCTTCATTCTGTGAGATCTTAATCCTAAGAAAAACATAATATATGCAATAATAGGTAACTATTGGGACACGCCAGCATTTGAACTTTTTATTAAATATTATAACACATTTCTCATAAATTGCAAACTATTGGTCTGTGTGTGTGTGTGTGTGTGTGTGTGTGTGTGTGTGACGACAGAGTAGTCTCATAGGTCATGTTGGCATTTTACTGAGGTTAATAGAGCAGCTCATTTTATTTGAGTTCCAAATCCTCTCTCTCTCTCTCTCTCTCTCTCTCTCTCTCTCTCTCTCTCTCTCTCTCTCTCTCTCTCTCTCTCTCTCTCTTCCCCCCCCCCTTTTTGCTACCCCTTATATGCTCCACGACGTTCGAAGGACAATCGGTAGACTGATATGACATATATGTGCACCATAGGACAACAAAAAAAAAAATCACTTTTGTGTGTGTGTGTGTGTGTGTGTGTGTGTGTGTGTTTGTGTGTGACAGATTGGTCATGTTGGCATTTTTTTTTTTTGGCAAACTCACAATTGTGAGTGGATAGTATTAAGAACAACAGAAATATACACCAACCTCACGCTCAGACAGAGCCTTGAGGGTCAACAGATTACAAGTTTTCTGCTTGTCAGAGAAACCACAACTACTCCTAGGCTTTACTTATTACAAGATGTCATCATGACATGTATTGTTCTAGACCAGTCCTCTGAGGCTTGTTTGCCTCTGATCCTGTGGATTGTCACTCTGCTCTCTTGTATGATTTCAGAAAAGCTTGCCACAGTCAGACCTCCCTCAAACACCCGGCGGTTCCTTGCCTGCCAAATATGGTGAAAGAAGTAGTACCTGATTATTTGAGCGTAGACAAGAAGAGCAGGACTTCCCAAACTGCTACTACCAAAGAACAGATCAGTCTTGAAGAACTTAATTTTCCATGTCTTTTGAATCCATTTTGCATATTTTCCCAGCCATGCCATTGATTGCCTGGCATCCCATGAAAAGGTGGGCTAGGTCTTCACTAGCTATTCTGCACCCCGAGCAACGATCGAACCCGATTCCTCTTTCTTGTATTTTTACACCCGTTGGCAGAGCACCCCACCTCACTTTCCACAAAAATATCTTCATATATTGAGGCCACCTTGGCTTCCAAATGTTCTCCATGACTCCCTCCCACCGTTTTTCCGTCCAGTGCCTCTTCCATAGTTTTTTGAGGGGGCTACACCAATTAGCCTCGTGCATTAATGCATGGTAAATGCCTTTTTGAATGTGGTTTCATAAACAGGCTACTCCCCGGACATCTCCAAGTGTCCCATTCAAAGTTGGATTCACAAATTGTTATCACCACCTTATCGAGATCTTTCATCACCCTGTAGACTAGTAAGATCTCAAAGCCATTCAATTGAAATTGGATGGCTAAAGAGTCAACAGTTTTCCGGCATTTTGTGTTGCCATCCCAGAATTTCTCTAGTCAAACGAGCCCCTTATTATTCACATTCCTGGCCATTTCTATCCAATAGGGGCTTTGCGGCGGCCCCAATATTTTAGAGAGCCAAGGGGACCAGTGAAAAATGGAGTTCTTAAAGTATCTGGTTGCTTCCCCCCATTCCAACACCTCAGGTGATCTTTTGCACTTCCTCATTAGCTCCCGTGAGAGTCCTCCAGATCTTAGATAAGACCACTTCGGGGCGAGAAGTTTGTCGTGCATCACAACCCCCTTCCACTTTCCCCTTTCAATCCCAGTTTTATTGCATCAAGCATTTCCTTGGTCATGATAGCCCAAGCTTGGTCCTGTTTAGCCAATGAGACCATAAATTTGGCACAAAGGGCCTCAGCATGGGATACAGGGTTAAGAATGCCAAGCCCTCCTTGGTCTACCGGGCGAGCAACTACCTCCCATCTAGCTCACTACCATGGCTGGGAGGTTTTCGTGTTGCCTTCCAAAGAAACCTTTTCACTGGTTTTAAGAATTCTTTCCAGTTACACTTAGCCATCTTGAGCATGGGCCTGAGGAAAGCAATATACGGGATCATAAAAGCATTAATCACTCTAATTCGGCTTTGGAAGGGGAAGAGAACAAACTCCCATCCTCTCATTTTTTAGCTTATTTTTTCAAGGACCCATTGCAATCTTTGCCTGTGGGTTATGTCCACCCCTACGGGGGCTCCCAGATGTCTGAATACACTCCCTTTTGAGATAACCTCTCTTGTCTAGACTGCAGGATCAAAAGAGTCGTTCTCCGACATGGAGATAAGCCTTGACTTCTCTATATTGCACTTGGATCCCGAGGCCACGGCAAATTTTTGCACAATCTCCAGAGCTCTCCTGACAACTTGAGGGCACGCCTTCAAGAATAGAAGCAAATCATCTGCGAACATTTTGGCCAGTAGCTGGTCATTGCTCGGTAGTGCCAGACCTTGAATCTCTCCCCGTGCAGCATTGGCTTCGAGCATCGTAATGAGCGGATGCGACCCAATGGAGAAAAACAAGGGGGCAAGGGGACATCCTTGCTTTATAGAACTTTTAACCTCAAAAGAGCCCATAATTCTGTCATTAAACAGGAGCTCTGATTGGCTGCCAAAGCCTAGTGTGCATATGAGGCGACAAAGGTGAGGCCCAAAGCCCAAAGCTCCCATGACTTCTTCTATATAGGACCATTCTATTATATCATAGGCTTTGTCGAGGTTCAGCCGCAACAAGATGCACTCTTGCTTGGAGAAGGATGCATACTCTATTCCTACCATTGCTGCCAAGATATTGTCATATATAGATCTCCCTTTAATGAACCCGTGTTGATGGGGAGAGATGATCCGACTCAGGTGGGGGGCTAGTCTGAGAGCTATTGCCTTGGCAATAATTTTGTATGGTACTGACATCATCGTAATGGGACGCCAATGTTTAAGTTGAGAGCAGCAGATCTGTTTGGGGATGGGCTTGATAAGGCCTCTCTTAACACTTGCATCCAATGACTCTTCGAAAATAGCTTGATTGGCCATCCGTGTGACTGGGCCCTTGAGATCATCCCAAATTCCCTAAAGAATTCAACCGTCAGTCCATCCCAACCGGGGGACTTTTCATTGCCAAGAACTTTTAGTGTCGCTGAGCATTCCTCCTCAGAGAAGGCCTTTTCCATGCGGTTGGCTTCCTCCTTGGGAACCTTCTTTTCAACACTCCCAAGTAAAGCCGCTCGAGCTTCTTCCACTTCCTGGGATTGGGTCTCTAGTTGGCCTATAATCTGGTTGAGATAATTGAGCATAAGTCCAGCCATCTCATCTTGGTTTTGTATGGTATTCCCTTTCTCATCATCGAGAACTTGTACGCGGCCTTGACTCTTTCTCACTTTCAGAGCCCTAAAAAAATGTGCTTGGTTAGATGGCTCTGGATGAAGGAAATTTTCCCTAGAGAGCAATCTAGCCTTCTTGATTTCCTCCATCTGTTCATTGGCCAGGCGAGATTTAGCTTCAAGCCATCTCTTGTGCTCATCCTCGGTAGCCAGTCCGGCAGCCTTCCTAGAGGCTAATTGCGCTACCTCCTCTGTGAGATGTTTGATATGTGCCTCATTGGCTTTTTTAATCTGAGAACCCGAAGTTTTGATAGCTTTTTGTACACTCCGAACAAATATATTCCAAGCACTAGGTTTATTCATCCCCACATCTTTCTTGAGCTTTTCCAACGCTTTTTGGGTGATGCTTCTGAAGAGAGGGTCTTTGAACAGGTGTGTCCCTGTAATAACCAGAAGCCCCCCCCCCCCCCCCCCCCCCCCCCCCCCCCCCTTTATCTTTCTTGAGTTGTAAGTGTAATGGCATGTGACCAGAGAGGCTTTTTGTTGAGATTACCTTCATCTCAAACGTCGATAAGAGCAGTAGCATCTATCCAGCCGGGAGGCAGTGGAGGCATACTGAAGGCTTGTGTAGGTGAATCCAGGCATGTTGTTCCATGGGCTCACTTGCCACAAGTCAATCATAGCCCACTTCTCACATAAGCTCAGCCATTTAGACTTTTCTAAGCCATCCAGTATACTATCGGAGCCTGTTCTATCCTTGCTTTTCTCAACCATACTAAAATCTCCAACCATCAGCCACTCCCCTTCGATCGGAGTATCTCTAAGCATTTTAAGAGGTTAGTAGAGCATCTCCTCTTATTTGAGTGCCTATCTCCTCTCTCTCTCTCTCTCTCTCTCTCTCTCTCTCTCTCTCTCTCTCTCTCTCTCTCTCTCTCTCTCTCTCTCTCTCTCTCTCTCTCTCTCTCTCTCCCCCCCGCAAACTGGTCTCTCGAAAAAAGCATATTATGAGTGCTACGCAGCTTCACATGGAGCGTCAAGCTGGTAGATGGGAAGAATAATCTCTTGGAATCTATATCCGACATGAATAAACATAAAGGCCTGCCAATAGCAACCTAGAATCACAATGACTTCTACTTTGTTCCCACAGTAACTTGTGAGAACAAAGTATTTAAAACAAATATTTAACAAAACAATCAAAACCTTGAGAGTTTGCTTTGCTGTTTTTTATGGAGTCGTCTTTTTTTCAGAGTAAACTTGCTAAATTGTGTGAAAAAACTCAAAATAACTCTCAAAAAGTGGTTTTTTTCTTTCCGTGGAAACCCATCAATCACATGCTAAAACTCAACATAACTCTCAAAAAGTGATGTCAAGGTACACTCGATAACTTTGACTACTAGAGAAGCAAGTAAGTTTAGGAGATGGTTCTTCTAGGTCAAAAGATTGACTACCTCTTGAGATCATTTTGGAATCATCTTGATGTTGAACACATAAGCATCGGGTATATCATCATCCACTCATTTGGGTGCTTTGTTATTGGGCAGCCTAGAGAGATGGTCTGCTCTAAGGCGTGTTTTCCCTTTTTTACCACAATCATGAAATAAAACTCAAGCAATATGATGAACCTGCGAACGATTCTTCCTCTATTGCAAGGTTTGTTTACTAGATACAAGAGGGCTTGGTGATCTGTGAAGAAGATGAATTTTTTGGCCAAAAGATCCATGTACCTCAGACCAAGAAGTTGAAAAAATGAGTGCACATTGAAACATGAGGGTTTGCTAAAATCAGAACTAATCATTTGAGTTCAAAAATATTGTGAAATCCTATTTAAATTGACAAAAATAAGAGAATAATCTTAAAACTATAAAATTCTAAGAAAAACTAGAATTTTGGTATCCAAACCATGATGAGAATACTACTCAAGGGCTATTGGAGAAACACATTGTGATTGACAATGTTTTGGTCGATATGTTTGTCAAGCACGGTGCTATTACACAAGCAAAAAATGCTATTGATGAGCTTCATGTCCAAAATTTTGTCTCTTACAGCATGTCAATTGCAAGATATGCCCAGCGTGACTGTGGCAAGAAAGTGTTGGGCTTTTTTTACCAAATGGTATTGTTGGAGTTAGGGCTGCAAGAAAACACACACAACTTGGAGAAGACAAAGGAAGCTCAAGGCACTCAACAGAGAGTGTATCACTTAGAGTGCAATGAAAAGATAAGATATCCCCAGAGTGATGGGCGTATATACAATGCACAGAGGAAAAAACCTCCTAGTGAGGGAAAAAATGCCCCGGCGGTCCTAAGTGTGTTCACACACATCACTACCACATGTATATCATAACAAATCCCACTTGGGAGTGATGCGGTGAACAAGAGCTGGCACATAGAGTATAGGGAAGTGCCATGCCCTATGACTACATGATCAATCCACAAACTGGAGTAAGCCCAAAGATTTGCAGAAATCTTTGAGCTTCTTATGAGACAATGCCTTTGTGAAAAGGTATGCAAGGTTGCCTTGTGTTGGCACATAAGCCAAGCTGATCTCTCTTGCTAAAAGCCTCTCCCTGACATAATGGCAATGCAACTCAATGTGCTTTGTGCGAGCATAAAAAATTGGGTTCCTTGCAACTACCAGTGCGCTCTAACTGCCAGTGTAGATAGTGTTGGCAATGTCGTCCCAACACCCAAATTAGCCATAAGGCGTCTGAGCCATATACACTCAACACAGTAGCTATGAAGATTGCCATGTACTCAACCTCACAACTGGAAGTGGCCACAATAGGTTTCTTCTTGCTCAACCATGATATGCATAAAATGTTGAGCATGAAACAAAAACCACTTGTGGACACTTATGTGTCAAAACAACCAACCCAATCTGAGTCCGAAAAAACATGTAAATATGGTGGCAATGATCCCCCCTTTGGATAAAACAAGCCAAGATGTAAAGTGCCACTCAAGTAGCAAAACTCCTCTTGACAACCTGCCAATGCTTAGACCCTAGTCTATGCATAAATTTGCTAACCTGTGAGACTGTAAACTAAATATCTAGCCTAGTGTTGCATACATAAATAAGGTAACCAATGTCAGTTTGGTAAAGAGTGACATTGGCAAGATCATCAGCATCATGAAGATTCAATTTTAAACATGTTTCCATGGGAGTGGCAGTAGGTTTGCAATCCTCAAGTCCACATAGGAATGTCTGTATGTAACTTGTCTGACACAAGGAAATACCACCATCACACTACTTAAATTGTATACCCAAGTAATGATGCAACAGCCCCAAATCTTTCATCTTCAAAAGACCATTCAAATCAGCCTTAAATTCAACAATATATCTCTCATTTGGTCCAGTGATCAGCAAATCATCCAAATAGAGAACGTCAATGAGAAGTACATCACCCTCACGCTTTCCATACAATGTGCTTTTTATTGGACTCTTACAAAAGCCTCGTTTGACCAAATGAATGTTAAACTTCTCATACCAAGCACGAGGAGAATGCTTCAACCCATACAAAGCTTTCTTACATTTGCACACTTTATCTTCCTACCCTTTAATGACAAAACCACAAGGCTGTGTTACATGAACTTCCTCAAATATGTCACCATTCAAGAAAGCAGTAAAAAAAGGCTGACTAATTTACATCCCAACCAAAATGAGCTACCAATGCACATAGAAAACGCACAGTAGTCATATGACAAGTGGGAGCAAAAGTCTCTTCATAATCTATGCCCTTTTGCTGTGCATAACCCTTTGCAACAAGTCGAGCCTTATAGCAATTAATCTCACCATCTGGCTTGCGTTTCAATTGTAAACCCACTTCGTACCAATGGAAATTTTTTCCATGAGGCAAATCACATAACATCCATTTGTCATTTTCTATAAGTGCATCATATTTTGAATGCATGGCAACCATCCAATTTTTTGGATCTTGTGCTTCATCAAAAGACAGAGGTTCCTCGGCATCACATAAGCTAGACACGGCCAAAGCATCACAATCTGATGCATAAGATGCATGGCAATTACTTGAACGAGTACGCCTAGACAAAGGTGCATCCAATTTATTGTCACACAATATGAAAGTTTTGCACCAGCCATTTTGGCATACCTCTAGCTTGCTTATTCTCAGCCCTTTCCTCATCAAGTACCTCATGTACATATGCATCAGTAATAGGTTGATCTGTAACATTTTCAAAAAACCCCATAGGCTGTACATTTTCCTCGTTGGAATTTACATTCAAACTTCCACCATTGAAGAGAGGCAACAAAGTGTCATAAATGTCATGTGAGCATACATTACTGTCTCTAGTACATGACAACAAGGGCTGAACAGAATCTTCAGCACTATAACCAACAAACATACATTTGACAACCTTGTCATCTAACTTTCTCTGTTGCATTTGTGGCACCAAAGCATATGCCAAACAAACAAAAACACGCATGTGCTCAATAGAAGGCTTTATATCATGACATGCTTCATATGGTGCCATAGACTACAAAGCTTTTGTAGGACACCTGTTAAGTATATAAGTGGCACACATGATGGCCTCAAGCCAAAAAAAATGCAACAAAGCTTGACTTTTAATTATACATCATACCATTTTTGTAAGTGACCTGTTTTTCCTCTCAGTCACACCATTTTGCTGACGTGTTTACAAGACTCTACATTGGTTTTTTATCCCATGACTAGCTAGAAATGCATTTAATTCATGAGTCATATACTCCCCCCTCGATCTGAACGGAGGGTGTCTATAGTACATTTTGAGACATTTTCAACTATAGCCAAAATTGTTTTAAGCACATAAACACTTTGGACTTTGCTTTAAGCAAATACACCCATGCAGGCCTGGAGTAATCATCGATAAAAGTCACAAAGTAAAGGTACTTGCCCAAGGATGGAGTTTGCACGGGCCCACAAACATCACTATGCACAAGCTGCAACCTGCATGTGGACCTAACTAAACCATCCTTTGGAAACTTTGAACGTTGCATATTACCCAAAATACAGGCTTCACAAAGATGTTTGACAGGTGCTTCAAGAGGCAACAAAGAAGCAATCATATTAGATTTTTGCAAACGCAGCAAATTAACAAAATCCAGATGCCCAAAACGTGCATGCCAAAGTTTTGCATCTGGAACAGCCTTTGAATCCACAATAGCATTGGCAAAATTCTACCCACATTTGTCGTAGAAAGTGAGCTTATACATCCCATGGCATAAAATGCCAGATGCAACAATTTCATCACCAAAATTGAGATCATGTATTGTACACCTATCATCCACAAATTTGACTACAAGACCAAGTCTAGCAAGTGCAGATACAAACAAAAGATTCTTCTTGATCCCAAGTACATACAATGCATCAACAAGTGTGAAAGAACTACCATTTATAGGAGTAATTACAATCTTTCCAACTCCCCAAATTGGATAAGAGGCATTTTTAGCACAAGTGACTGAATTCCCATGACGGACAGACTCCAGAGAGGTAAACAAATCACGATGTGAGGTGATGTGCTTTGTAGCACCACTATCAAAATACCACACATGTGAATCTGCAGCAACTGACATCCATGCATCCTGGATAGCAGGATCATAAGTACACTCTGCACTAAAATCCCACTCTGCATATACATCAACATCACAATCTTCTTTCACAGAAGATTCTACAATAGCTGCAATTGTATTGGACCTTGTAGTTGATCCAAACTCTTTTGCTTTCAATTTCAGACACTCCTTGATCAAGTGATCACTAGCTTTACAATAATGGCAACGCATCTTGTTTTATCCCTTATCACCAAAATTCTCGGACAAAGTGTTGCTAGCAAAAGCATTAGGAACAGAAGATTTTCCACTCGCAGAAGAACCATGAGAAATGGTTACATTATTGTTACCACCTTTTAGAGCACCAATAAAATCATGTTAAATTGCACTCTGTTTAGCCCTTTTTTTGGAAAGTGACGCTTACAATAGTAATGTGCATAATGCATCAAACTTGACAACTTCTAGATTTCCTTGGGTCATAATTCTCCAAGTACTAGCAAAAGTCTGGTACGAATCTGGCAAAGCGTCAAGAACAATCTGCACAAGGAAACTGTCAAAAATGACTTTGCCTGCAGAAATAAATTACTCATTTATATCCTTGACACCAGCAAGAAAAGAGTCCATTTCATCTGCCTCATGCATAATCTTCGACTCCGACTCTTTACGCAACAATGAAATTTTTGCCTCATTGTGACGTGCATAAAGCCAAAATATCCCAAGCCTATTTTGCAAATTTTGTTGAATGAATGTGAGGAATAATAGTGAGCTTCACAGATAATGCAATCAATGCATGAGTATGCGCATCTCTTACATCCCAACAATTTTGCTCAATCGTAGGCAAAATAGCTATGGCAGTAGCAATCCTGCCACCAAAACCTGCAACATCCTCAACATCGCCTACATCCTCAAAACTAAGATGTATATCAATGCCTTGCACAATGTTCCAAATGCCCTTTGACACAAGGACATGTTGTAGCATGTAAGCCCACATTGGGTTATTGTCCCCATCCAATCTGTCCTCAGCAACAAGCATCTTGAAACATCTGTGTTGTTGTCAGTCATGGTGAATGCCTGCACCTAGTGTGAAAACTACCCAAAAAGAGGAGAAACAAAGCGAGAACAACATGTGCTATATAGCACAAATCCTAGAAGACTGTAAGGGACCTCTTATGCAAAAAATGGTACTGACAAAAAAATTGCCCATAAATAGCCTACATAGTACTGCTTGTAATGGAAACGGAGGCCAAAATGAGCCCGAATTAGAAATCTAAGCAGACAAAGCTCTACGAGTTCTCCAAAAGTATATATTGACGTGTTGACGCTCTCCAAAGCTCACAGAAATTGGAGAAAGTGGGCAGGCATATGCTGGAGCTGCTAGTGACTAAGCTTGGGAAGATGCAACCTGCTCTGATACCAATTATTGGAGTTAGGGTTGCAGGAAAACACACACAACAGAGAGTGTATTACTTAGTGTGCAATGGAATTAGAAGATAGCCCTAGAGTGATGGGTGTATATACAATGCACAGGGGGGAAACCTCCTAGTGAGGGGAAAAATGCCCCGACAGTCCTAAGTGTGTTCACACACATCACTACCACATGTAACAGGTTTCTTGTGACACAATCACCCTTGGAGTGCTCTTATGTGAGTATATGTCTAGCAAGTGACAGTCAACAAATGTCTAAATTGTTACATTTGGATGCAATAGGAGGGACCCTCCTCAAGTGCAATCACTTGGCCTTGCAAAATTACAAAAAAATTCTCAATGATTGAGATTTTTGTTTAAATTTTTGTCTCATGGCATGTGTTGACTACAGGATATGTCTGACAGGAAGCTATTTTCATCAGATGTAAAGATAAAATCTCTCTCTAGATGCAATCACCTATGCTTGCAACTTGAATGCATGTGGCCTTATGAAATATGTTGATATGCATGAGAGAATTCACTATGTGATTGCTAGTCATAGGGTGTTGGAGAAAGATGTTATCCTTGGTGGTGATTTGTGCGATATGTATGACAAATGCGATCCCCTCAAAAAATCACAAAAAGTTGTTGATGGGCTTCCTCTTCAAGATGTCTCTTCGAACATGTTGATTGTAGATACACCCAACATGGTTGTGATAATGAAGCTCTAAGCTACTTTGACTAGATGGAAAGGTAAGGCAAATGTAAGTACCTATTGCCTTCAACAACACCTTCTTATGGGTGAAAGAATTCACAATGACAAAAACATGACTAGAAGTGTAGCCAACATCAAATTATCAATGCAAAGTTTAGGTCCATTATTATTCTTGAATACCATGACTAGGAACTGGACTATGGGACAGGGGCATGACTTTCGTTTCTTATAAATTTTGGAAAGACACTAGGTCAACTCTCCACCATACTTCCGTATGGCACTCATGTGGTTTGTGCACTCTCCTTTTTTTATAACTTTGGAAGAAAATTTACACTACGAAGAGTTTTAACCAGTATTTTTCTTTTGTTCATAGTTTCTCAAAGGTTAGTTTTCGGATTGCAAAATTCTCCAAACAAATACATTACTTGAAGGTCAACACTTTATTTTAATAATTGATTATGCTCATTCTTTACACAAAATAAATTCACATTGGTTTTTCTATAATAATTATGGTTTGATTTTAGCATCACATTACTCATGTGAGATCAATGTTCTATCTGAAATGATAGTTCAATCATGCTTTATACAAAATCGAGTATTTCATATACACAAGGTGGTTGGAACATCACGTTGTGCGGGGTGCCTTCTAGATATGAAACACACTTGTGGTGGTAAAATCTGACTATATCGGTTTTTGAGTTTATTATAAACATTATAGTGCCCCGCAAAACTCTCCCCTTTGTGCACATACACACAAATTTATATATTTACTTGGTTGGCCTAATGCCTTTAATCATACTTAGGCTTTTGAAGGTGGCTTTTTGATGTGATCCAAGGTATTTTCTCGAACTAAATCGGATTGCTAACAATGCTCATGCATGATTTTAATGACATCACCACAGAAAAGGGAAGCCAATCAACAAATACAAAGTTGCAGGGCTGAAAGGAATTGGCTATGATGAAAATGTGAGTGAACCATTCATGGTGAGGTTAGTATGATAATGAAAAGAGATTAGGGAGAGAGATTAACATTGATAGAAGTAGAAAATCCTAAAGTAGATTAATCACAAACTAAATGCAAATGAGGATACAAATGTGGCTCAAATAATGGGGTACTGATTGGGTTATGCGTGGATACAAGGTGTGTAGATAGGGATATTTTAAGAGAGATAGATAGATAGATAGTTCTATTATCGTCCTGGGAGGTCAAATATGACCTATGGGACCAAATGAACATGTCACGTGGTGTGAGTGGAGTTCATAAGTGACTCTCGATGCTCAAAAATGGCTGAAATGAGCGTCGCAATAGAGAGTCCACATCGTGGTTGGGAGAGGAAGGTATGTAGGGAGAGCTCATGGCTGAATATATGAGGAAAAGAGGACCTAATGTGGTCAAAAGCTGAGCACTCAAGTAGTGTGTGGTACTCACTCTCTCGCACTTGACGAGGGCATAAGGTGCAAAGTCAATGACACTCCTCGCCAGTGCCCCAACGTCCTGTCTCGCAGCGTAGAGAATGGGAGCTAAGACGAATGGAGGCAATGGTGCGGATCGCACTCAACGGGATGGGCTCAAGGATGTAGGAATGGGTTCGGTTACCTCGTTCCGAGAAGAAGAGAGATTTGTAGTTTGGGGCAACGTGTGTGGTGTAATGGCTGAAGCGAGAACCTCCGGATTTCTCCCAAGCCATGATACATTGGCGTTGTAAGAAGGCCTCATTAACTTGGGAGTCGATCGACGCATCCTTGACCAAGTGACATGCATCCCATCTTCCAAACCATTTCTTGATATCAAGCATCCACCCCGAACTTAGTATTTTGCTCTTGCATGTCTTTTGAACCTTTTGACTTGCTTCATATGCGATTCTAGGAAGTCGATGCAAAGGGCTACGTTGTGTCTTACGCATGTACTCCACAACCCTTTCCATGCCCAAGACCTCAATGGGAAGCGATCCGGACTCAAGAAGTAAGAGCATGTAGGGTGTTTGTGTCTTGACTTGGAGAAAGTTGGTGAGAAAACGCTTTTGGACATTCTCAAACTCTTTCCAAGTAGACTTTCCGATGCTTCCACCCCACACCTCCACTCCATAAAGAAGCACTGGTGTCACCAATGTGTCAAAGAGGTACTTTTTGAGAGCCCAACACTTGATCTCTCCTGCATTGCACATGTTCTCAAATGCATAATAAGCCCTCTTTCCGGCTTCCAAGCGACGCATTGCACAATCCTTCCATTTATGATTGGATGGAACCTCAAGGCCAAGGTACTTGAAGTGATCTACCACTTCAAGTTTCTCATTGTTGTATACAATGCATGGATTTTCGTCATTGAGGGTCTTTACAAGCATAACCTTGGTTTTGGATCCATTCACGATCAGCCCGCTATGTAGGCAAAAGCGTTCCAAGACACTCATAAGCTTTTGTGCATCTTCTAAGGTATGTGCCAAGAGCACTACATCATCGGCATAAAGCAAAAGCATGATCACCGCATTTCCAATCTTAACCTCTTCTATGCCTTCTTGCTGCATAAAATCAAGAACCATGTATTCCAATTCATCAATGAGTAGCCCAAAGAGGGTTGGGGAAAGTGGGCATCCTTGTTTGACACCAATAGTGCTTGCAAAAAATTCTGAAATTCCATCTCCCATACGTAATCGACATATCACTTTTTGGTAGATGCGAAAGACTGCATGCATAAATTCTCTCAGCACTTGAAGGCTTTGCATACGTCTCCAAAGATTTCCTCGCGGTACCATGTCAAAAGCTTTCTTGAAATCCACAAAGCAACAATACAACTTATTTCCTTTCAATCGAGACGCTTCCATAAGAACTCGAAGAGTGACAAGGTGATCAATAGTGCTATGATGCTTTCGAAAACCTGCTTGGCCAAGCGCACATTTGCCATTCTTTTCAGCCCATTCACTTATCTTCCTCTCCATGATACATCCAAATAACTTTGCCATCAAAGAACCAACCATTATAGTGCGATAGTTGTTCACATTGTTTACATCTCCTCCTTTGTGCAAAGGTTTGATCCAATTTGCACTCCAATCATGAGGCATGCCATACTGAAGTGCAAGGTTAAACATATCGCATATCCAATATCGTGTTTTCTTGCTTGTCCATTTAATCATTTCAGCCTTGACACCTTGAAGGTCACCTGCCTTGCGAGTAGCAAGTTTCTCAAGCGCGCGGCATACATCTTCAATGGTAAAGAAGGGAGACATAAATGGAAGGGAGCTACAACCCTCCATCTTATCAACATTGGGTTGCTCATAGAGGTTCTTACAATGCATATACATATCCTCAAGAGTCAAGTAACCAAAGCTCTCAACGCGCTTGCCTTTTAGATTTTGCCAAAACTTGCCACATGCATGTGCTTTCTCTTGTGCTAAAAGAAGTTGTTTTTCGACTTCCCACCTTCTCCTCTTCTTTTGAACAAGTGCTTTGTATGTGTGTGAACATTCCAAGTAAACTTCCTTGTCTTTGATTGCATCCAATCTTAGCAAGTGTTTTCGGGCTTGACTACATTCCATGTCAAACCATTTCTTCTTGGTGCTACCCTTCTTAGACCTTTTGCAAGACATGTGTTTCACCGAAAAGCATTCCTTCGCACAAGAGAAAATTACTTCTTTGAAAACTTTCCACTTGCATTCTAATGTTGGGCTCCCTTGATGCTCTATCATGCTTAACATTTGGTCCACCATATCAGCATATATAAGTGCTCGTTTGAAGTCTAGACGTAGGTACAAATGATTCACATCATGATTGGAGGCTACATGCTCGGGCCGTTTACCACACTTGAGGTCAATACATAACATCCTATGATCCGATTCCGGATTCCATTCACCAAGTGTAAAGCTTTGTATGCATTCTAGAGTGGCTTCTGAGAACAACATATAGTCAATCACGCTAGCACCATTGTGCTTTCTACATGTAAAGTCATTGGTGCCTTGCCATAGAGATACACCATTTGCAATGAGCATTCCGGTACTATTGCACATATGTAGAAGTGACTTTCCATAGTGATCCACTTCTTTTGCATCATTAGAACTTCGATTATACATGTATGAGTCATCCACTCTTCTTGATACATGCGGCATGTCGACTTGTTGTGTGTCGTGTTGTAACATATTTGTGCGAGCATTCATGTCTCCAAAAACAATGACTTCACCTTGATCTTTGTAATGAGCAATGTCTTCCTCTAGTTCAACAAAGGGCTGATCTCTATCCATATTCAAGCGAGCATAAAAGTTGGAGTCATAGTGAGGAATGTAGCAGCCGGCCACAAACATGACTTGACCATTTGGTGGGCTGATTTTCAGCCATAAGTAGCGTTTATACTTATCTTCTTTGACAATGGAAACATCTTTCAAACCCTTTTTGGTCATACATGCTACGCCTCCTTGGCCTCTTCGTTGCTTTGCATTTTTGGCCCACATCAAAGAATGTACATCGTATTTGTCAAATCCAAGAATTCGTTGCGCATCATGCTCCCATGTTTCGACAAGAAGTATCACATCGGAGTCATTGGTAAGCTCATCAATGCCAATTCCCGCATTCCATGGATACCCGTTACAATTCCAAAAGCTTATTCGCAAGCGTGAGTTGGTCTCATAGATCATGTGTCCCTATTTGTTGGGTGGACTTGCATCCTCCTCAAGTGACTTTTCTTCTTGAGATGATACCTTAACCTTCTTGCTTCTTTCTTCGTATGCTTTGCGACGTACATTTTGTTGCATAAGAGTGCGATCCTCATATACATTACAACCCGTTCCTTTGAGGTAGATCCAACCATTGTCAAGGATGATCTTTCTCTTTACCTCATCAGCCATGGTACATACAATAGGTCTTTCTCCCGAGTGAGGGACTCCTTGTTTTCCAACTCGATGTGCACCATAAGCCATGATTCCTGACATGCCAAAGTGTGTAGCAAAAAACTCTTCAATAGCAACCGCAAGAGATTGGGGTGTTTCCATGCTTTCCTCCTTGATTCCACGAATGACGATGTTCTTTGAGCGTTTTTGTCGTTCTTACAATTCTTGAGTGTCCACATTCTCTACATTCTTTGCTTGGACAACGGCTTGCGTGATAGGAGATGTAGAAACCACATTATCCTTACATATATCAGCCCATGATTTGGATGCATTTCTCATCTCACATACATCATGTCGTATTGTATCTATCGTTTCCTCTTTCAATACATGATCACTCTCAACTTTGCTCAAGCGCTCTTTCACTACATTCATGTCCACAAGAGAGCGTTTACATTCTTGAACTTCATTCTCAAGATGCATCAAGCGTGTTGTTTGCATTTCAAGAACCTTCTTGAGGTTCTCATTCTCCACAACGAGAACTCTTAAAGTACCATTCTCCATTGCAAGTGCGCGCAACTCTTCACCTTGCTTGTTGACGGTTTCTTGTAACGAGATCAAGTAAGCCATGATCATTGCTTCCGTTGTTGTAGACAATGTGGTTGGATTAGCATCCAAATTCCTTGGAGATTTTGCATCATTCTCCATAGCGAGTGTGGCTTTTCCACCCTTGCGAGTTTTGTCTGACATTGCCTTCAAGTCGGCAACAAAAACGCAAAGTTTTGACAGTTTTTTCAGTTCTGAGATGTTGTTACAGCAAAGCCTTTCATTACACAGAAAAATTATGTCTTTACATCAATGCGTAGAGGGCTTCGTGCTCTTCGATTGAGGCTATAGATCACCTAAATCGGAGTTCGGATGAGCAAGTTATGGTCAAAAGAGTGAACTGCTGCCTACTAGGTCAAAAAACGGCTGTGTGAGAGAGAGAGGGAGAGAGAGGGAGAGAGGGGGAGAGAGAGATAAAAAGGGGGGTGTTTCCGACTTCCAGGTGGGCTACCTCCTTCATCCGGCCAGTCCCGATGGGTGTGAGAGAGAGAGAGAGAGAGAGAGAGAGAGAGAGAGAGAGAGAGAGAGAGAGAGAGAGCATCTAGTGACACAAGGGATGATGTCAAATGTTGGCTTTCAAAGTAGAGGGGATTTCCACTAGTTTGTGGGTGAGGAGCAACATGTGTGTATAGAGGCAACATGCCATGATCAAGGAAGGATTCCTATGATAGAAAAAATAGCTAAGCAATTGCATCTCCTGCAAATAAAGGCTCAAAAATCCCATTGGGTAGCCTACTAAGGGAACCAATGAGATTCGAGCATCCCATGAGCATGGTTAGATATCCTTGGGTAGCCACCTTGATAGCCAATAAGAATTCAGCTTTATTAAATTAAATAATTAAGCTCTCTTTCTCAAAGAGGGAATTAAGGAAACTTGTAACAATGCTAACCCTCTTGCTTGATATGAAGTGAGCCATTCATTGGCTAGTCCACAGCAAGGACCAATAGGCTTCAAGCATGCTCAAGAAGGACGGGTTGATGGGTTTCTTTCTCTCTTGCACCTCAATAAATTCAATCACACAATGTGAAGGCTCCTTCTCCAGACTAAGAGAAGAGAAGAAACTTACGCCAACAACACTTGACCATGGAATGCAAATCCAAGCAAGTGTCAAGCTTACAAGCATGATCATCTTCTTCTCCATCTCCGTTACTATGCTATGCTTTATGAGTGAACTAATGTGAGAAGAATACTTCTTCCTTGTAATAATACTTCTTCTTCTTCTTCTCTTTCCTCACTCCCTGCTAGCTCTCTCCACCTTTGAAGGTGTTTGAGGTCTTGGGATTGAGGCCCTACCAAATTTGAAGCTTTCCATCTTCATGGCATCAATTGGGTTCTGAAGAGCACAAAGATTGTATTGTAAACAATCTCTAAATGAGAGAAGTTATAATACAAAGATTGTATTGTAAACAAGCTCTCTCAATGAGAGAAGTTGTAATACAAAGTTCCTTTGAAGGGGGACCGGCTCCAAGTAAATCCGGTCCTCAACTATTGTCGGTTTAATCTCTCTCTCTCTCTCTCTCTCTCTCTCTCTCTCTCTCTCTCTCTCTCTCTCGTTATTTTGCATGCCAAGCTAACTAGTTGTGTTATTTCTTGTTATAGACTCCAACAAAGCACTTTCTTTTTGCTCATGAGGAATTTTCTTAATGAAACACTCTCTCTTGTTAATATAATTCTGTTACCATTAAAGAAACTAGCTTAATTTTGTCACAGTTTGCATGTCTCTGAGTTGAGTAGAAAACCCTGAAAGTGGATGATTTGTTATGGTTAAGGTTCACTTAATACTCTCAATATAGTCTTTGATAGGCCCACCTTGGCTTAGTGCAACTTATCTCTTTTTGTCCATGGTCACTTCTCTAAAAAAATTAGGACTTTGTGACCCCTTGGACTATGGACACTAGTTTGGGTCCCCTAAAAGTTTAGAATTAGGAGACCTTAGAAAACTTGTCATATTACTCACAAGCTTTGATCCTGGCTTTGCTTGGCTCAATTTGGAGTTTTGTAGCAGAAGTTAGAGAAATTTTGAAAAATTGCACTTGAAACGACACTCAAAACAGTCTCAGGACCAAGACATAAGAAGTTTTGTTTGTTTCTTGGTCTCCTGAGGGTATTTTTAGCTCAAACTTGAGATTTGAGATGTACTCAAGTATATCTACAGGCTTATCAACTCAAATACTCTCACTATGAAGAGGTACATAGATCACGATCCATGTTCCTTTGTCAAATTTTGACTTCAAATTTTGATAGTAGCTAGATAACATCACTTGTAGGCTCTGTATCAATTTTCACCGAAATCTGAGGTTGGGGTACATGGATCGTGATCCATGTTCCACCACATCTGGACTTAATCTCTAGAGAGATTGTTACACTCTATGTCTACAAGCTATATCTCAAAAGCCCACCAACCCTAGGTCTGTTTTGCGGTTTTCAATCTGTCTTCTGTTTTGATGCCTTTTGACCCCTTGACCCAAATTTGCTCAATTTTTCCCAAAATTGGACTTGGGGATATGTTTCCTTGTGTATGCACTAAAATCTCTAAAAGTTTCAAGTTAAGCTGTCATCATAGGTACATGGATTCTGATCCATGTTTGGAGCCCAAATTGACTTTCTTAGTACCATCAAGATCAGCATGATTACTAAATGCTATGGTATCAAACTTTTTGGGTTTGGACATCTAAATTGGAAATTATGTTAATGTTTGCTGCTTAGGGTACTGGGAAATTTTGGGATTTTGACTTAAGTTTTGATGTCCAAATGAAATGAAACTCTGGGAGTAGGCTAGAAATAGCATGTAGATCATAGTGGCTAGGTTTTGGCTCAAAAATTTGGGAAAGGTACATGGATTGCAATCCATGTTTGGAGAGCTTGATTTGAACCACCCATAGATAAAGGTATTTCTATGCTATCCCCAAAAGCTTTTTGTATTTGGATAAGAAAATGTCAGTCAAAAGTGAAACCCTAGGTCTTTTTTAGCAATTTTTTGGTTTCAAGTGTTTTTGTCCCTTTTTTGGACTCTTTTGATCACCTTGCTTTGGAAATATTGCTTATAATGGTCTCTGCTACATGTTAGTTTTGGTGAATTTTTGGAGTTTCGACTAATTTCCGGCCTATGTTTGGTATTTTTGGACGCTTGGAAATTTATTTTTTTTAAAAAGGGGGCGTGGATCGAGTTTGATTCCATGCCTTGCAGCGCATAAAAATTGTTCGATGAATAGTTCTTTATGGTTTATTGGAATAATTTTCGCCGACATCAAAATACTCTTCTTCTTTTTTCTCCTTTCGTGTGAACGCTGCCCACCCCACACCCTCTTCTCTCTCTCTAACTAGTAGACAGTAGTCCACTCTTTTGATCATAACTTCTTCATCCGAACTCCGATTTGGGTGATCTATAGCCTCGATCGAAGAGCACGAAGTCCTCTACGCATTGATGTAAAGACAGAAATTTTCAGAGTTATGGAAGGCGTTTCTGTAGCAGCATTTCCGAAGTGAACAGGTTCAACAAGATTGATTCTCATCTCCTATTTTACATACAATGTCTTCTGGCACTCGCAAGGGTTCTTCTTCTTCAACAAGGTCCACAACCATTGTGGAAAATGATCCAAAATCTCCTAAGTGTGGAGATAGCAACACAACCACCCAACCAACGACATCGGAAACCATGATCATGGCGTACTTGGTATCATTGCAAGAGACCGTAAACAAACAAGGCAAAGACTTACGAGCACTTGCAATGGAGAATGGCACACTAAGGGTACTTGTGGTTGAGAATGAGAATCTCAAGAGGACACTTGAGATGCAAACAACACGTTTGATGCAACTTGAAGAGGAAGTCAAGGAATGTAAACGCTCTCTTGTGGACTTGAATGCTTTGAAGGAGCGGATGAGCAAAGTAGAGCATGACCATGTATTGAAAGAGGAGAAATTTGACACTATGAGCCGGGATGTATGCGACATGAAAAATGTATGCACAAACAAGTCTTGGGCTGATGTATGTGGTAGCAATGTGGTTTCTAATTCCTCACTCATGCAAGCTATGGTTCAAACAAAGAATGTTGAGAATGTAGATGTGGAGGAGTTGAAGGAACGGGAGGGACGTTCCAAGAACATTGTTATTCGTGAAATTCCCGAAGACAAGTTAGAGACACCTCCTTCTCTTGCCATTGTTATTGAAGATTTCTTCAAAACCCACTTTGGCATGTCCGAAGTTATGGTCTATGGAGCACATAGAGTGGGGAAGCAAGGAGCTCCTCGCTCGGGAGAACGGCCAATTGTATGCACCATGCCGGATGAGACCAAGCGAAAGATTATCCTTGATAATAGTTGGATCTATTTGAGGGATACAAAATGTTTTGTATGTGAAGATCGCACTATTAAGCAACAAAATATGCGTCGCAAGGCATATGAGGAAAAGAATAATAAAAACAAGGAAATCTCTCATGAAGAAAATGTGCCCAAGGAGGAGGCAAGTCTCTCAAGCAAATAGGGATGCGTGACCTATGAGACCGAGTTACAATTGAAAATATGCTTTTGGAATTGTAATGGATACCCATGGAATGCGGGGGTTGGCATTGATAAACTAACAAGCAAAGCCGATGTTGTACTTCTTGTTGAAACTTGGGAGCATGATACACAAAGGATTAACGGCTTGGAGGATTACAATGTACATTCATTGATGTGGTCAAAGAATCTCAAGCAACGAAGAGGACAAGGAGGGTTAGCATGTATGGTTAAGAAAGGATTGGAAGATTTTGTATCAATTGTGAAAGATGACAAGTACAAACATTATGTATGGCTGAAAATTATGACACCAAAAAGAGCACCCATTTTTGTAGCCGGTTGCTACATTCCTCATCATGATTCTCCCTTTTATGCTTGCATGGATAGAGATCAACCATTTTCTGATTTGGAAGAGGACATTGCTTATTTCAAAGGTGAAGGTGATGTTATTGTATTTGGGGATATGAATGCTCGTACAAAAACATTGCAACATGATACTCAACAATTTGATATGCCATACATTTCAAGGGAGTTGGAGGAAGTTCACTTGTATGATCGTACTTCAATGGATGAGAAAGAACCCGATCACTATGGAAAGTTACTTTTACACATGTGTAATAGCACGGGTATGCTCATTGCCAATGGTGTATCTTTGTGGAGTGGAACCAATGGATTTACATGTAGAAGACATAATGGGGATAGTGTGATTGACTATATGCTACTCTCTGAAGCCATCATGTATCGCATAAAGAGTTTTATGTTTGGTCAATGGACCCCGGAATCCGACCATCGCACCTTATGTATTGACCTTTCATGTGGAGAAGCAACTAAGCATGATAATCTCAGCCAAAGGAAAGAGAAGTTATCACTATGTATGGATTGCAAACGGGCACCAATGTACATTGAAATGGTTGAGCAAAAATTATGGATGACAAAGCTTCAATGTGATGCACCATTGGAAACTAAATGGGAAGCTTTCAAGAAAGCTATTTGTTCTTGTGCGGAAGAATGCTTTGCCATAAAGCATCTCCATGGTATCAACAAAGATAGATCACGCAAAAGGTGGTTTGATAAAGAATGTCAAGATGCTCGAAAGTCCTTGATAAAGCTTAATGCAACTATGGACAAAGAAAACTATCAAAGTCATTTGCATACATACAAGGCATTGATTCAAAAGAAGAGAAGAAGATGGGAAGTAAAGCAACAAGAATTTCAAGTCCAAGAAAAGGCACATGCATGTGGAAGATTTTGGAGAAACTCGAGAGGCAAGCGGGTTGAGAATTTTGGTAACTTGAGTCTAGTGGATATGTACACACATTGTAGGAAATTATATGAGCAAGAAAATACTGAAAAAATGCCATTTTATGGTTCACTCCCATGTATGCCGTCTTTTTTTACTATTGAGGATGTATGCGGTGGGCTTGAAAAGTTGGCCACTCGCAAAGCGGGAGATCTTCAAGGTATCAAGCCGGAGATGATCAAATGGACGGGAGATTTTACCCATGAGTGGATGTGTGATATGTTCAACCTTGCACTTCAACATGGTATGCCTTATGATTGGAGTACTAATTGGGTTAAGCCTTTGCATAAAGGAGGGGATGTAAAGAATGTAAGCAACTACCGGACTATAATGATTGGGTCTCTTATGGCAAAGTTATTTGGGTGCATAATGGAGATGAAATTGAGTGATTGGGCTGAAGAGAATGACAAGCGTGCAAAGGGACAAGCGGGTTTTCGTCGATGCCATAGCACCATTGATCATATTGTCACTCTTCGTGTTCTCATGGAGGAAAGTCGGTTGAAAGGCAAGCGATTGTATTGTTGTTTTGTGGACTTTAAGAAAGCCTTTGATATGATTCCACGTAACAATTTGTGGAGAAGGATGGAAGAACTCCAAGTGCCAAGTGAGTTTATGCTTGCGGTTTCTCGAATCTATGAGAAGGTGATTTGTCAATTGCGCATGGGAAGAGAAATTTCAGAAATTTTTGTAAGCACTATTGGGGTTAAACAAGGATGTCCATTGTCACCAACTCTCTTTGGTCTATGCATCGATCAATTGGAACAAATGGTACTTGACTTTATGCAAGAAGAAGGCATTGAAGAGGTCACTATTTGCAATGCGGTAATCATGCTTTTGTTGTATGCGGATGATGTAGTGCTTCTAGCACACACTTTAGAAGATGCACAAAAGCTTATGGTTGTCCTTGAGAACTTTTGCTTGCATAGTGGGCTGATTGTAAATGAATCCAAAACAAAGGTTATGCTTGTGAAAACCAACCATAAGGAGAAGCCATGCATTGTGTACAACAACGAGACACTTGAAGTTGTTGAGAGCTTTAAGTACGTTGGCCTTGAGGTTCCATCCAATCACAAGTGGCATGAATGTGCTATGCGTCGTTTGGAAGCGGGAAAGAGAGCATATTATGCATTTGAGAACATGTGTAATGCGGGAAACATCAAGTGTTGGGTTCTCAAGAAGTATCTTTTTGATGCATTGGTGACACCGGTTCTTCTTTATGGAGTTGAAGTGTGGGGTGGGAGCATCTCAAAGTCTACTTGGAAAGAGTTTGAGAATGTCCAAAAGCGTTTTCTTACAAACTTTCTCCAAGTTAAGACACAAACACCATATATGCTCCTACTTCTTGAGTCGGGATCTCTTCCAATTGAGGTTATGGGCATGGAAAGGGTTGTGGAGTACATGATAAAGATGCGTCAAAACCCCTCACATCGACTTCCTACAATTGCATGGGAAGCAAGCAAAAAAGTTCAAAAGACGCATAAAAGCAAGATCTTGAGCACGGGATGGATGCAAGACATAAAGAAGTGGTTTGGGAGATGGGATGCATTACACTTGCTACATGATGCTTCAATTGACTCTCAAGTGAATGAAGCTTTTCTACAACGTCAATGTATTACGGCTTGGGAGAAATCCGGTGGGTCACGCTTCATACATTACACCACCTATATTGCCCCCAACTACAAAACCATGTTCTTCGCTGAGAGAGGAAACCGTACTCACACTTACATGCTTGAGCCTATTCCCTTGTCTGCGATATGCACTATCGCAGCAATTCGGCTTAGCTCCCATTTCCTTCGATGCGAGATAGGGCGTTGGGGCAATGGAGAAGAGTCAAATCGATTGTGCACATTATGCTCACTGCAAGTTCGAGAGCCTGAGTACCACACACTACTAGAGTGCTCAGCTTTTGATCACATCCGAACTTGCTTCTCTCACATTTTCAGCCATAACTTAGACCTACACACTTTCCTCTCCCAGCCAAAGTGTGGGCTCTCCATTGCGACTCTCATCACTACAGTTTTGGAGCATCGAGAGTCACTCATCAGTTGTACACATACTACATCACATGTAACTTTGGTCCCATAGGTCATATTTGACCTCCGAGGACGATAATAAAATCTATCTATCTATCTCTCTCCCTTTTTCTCCCACTAACTCTCTCTATCTCTCTCTAACTTTCTATCTCTCCCTTTTTCTCCCACTAACTTTCTCTCCCTCTCTTCTCTAACTTCCTCTCTCTCTCTCTCTCTCTCTCTCTCTCTCTCTCTCTCTCTCTCTCTCTCTCTCTCTCTCTCTCTCTCTCTCGTGACCCACCGGATTTCTCCCAAGCCGTAATACATTGGCGTTGTAGAAAAGCTTCATACATTACACCACCTATATTGCCCCCAACTACAAAACCATGTTCTTCGCTGAGAGAGGAAACCGTACTCACACTTACATGCTTGAGCCTATTCCCTTGTCCGCGATACGCACTATCGCAGCAATTCGGCTTAGCTCCCATTTCCTTCGATGCGAGATAGGGCGTTGGGGCAATGGAGAAGAGTCAAATCGATTGTGCACATTATGCTCACTGCAAGTTCGAGAGTCTGAGTACCACACACTACTAGAGTGGTCAGCTTTTGATCACATCCGAACTTGCTTCTCTCACATTTTCAGCCATAACTTAGACCTACACACTTTCCTCTCCCAGCCAAAGTGTGGGCTCTCCATTGCGACTCTCATCACTACAATTTTGGAGCATCGAGAGGCACTCATCAGCCATACACATACTACATCACATGTAACTTTGGTCCCATAGGTCATATTTGACCTCCGAGGACGATAATAAAATCTATCTATCTATCTATCTCTCTCTCTCTCTCTCTCTCTCTCTCTCTCTCTCTCTCTCTCTCTCTCTCTCTCTCTTTCTTTTTAACTTTCTCCCACCCTCTCTCTCTTCTCTAATTTCCCCTCTCTCTTCTCTCACTCTCCCTTTAACTCATTTAATATCTCGTGGCCTAGTGAGATAGTTTCTTAAGACGTTTTGGTGAGAACACTCTCTCTCTCTCTCTCTCTCTCTCTCTCTCTCTCTCTCTCTCTCTCTCTCTCTCTCTCTCTCTCGGTGTGCCGCCCATCTGTCGAGCAATTTCCCTGCCGCAATCGCCGCTGCAACACACGAGGCCACCAGCGAATTCCGCAGAGTCCGTAGTTGCGCGCCAAGGTGCTGCTCACCTCGCCCACGTGCTGGTCCACTACTCGAGTTAGTGTCGCGCTGCTGTCTCGCCTCTGCCAGGTAAGCCGCTAGGTAATAGTTAAGGTTAGTGTAGGTTAGCTAGGTTAGTTTAAGTAAATTATTTCACCAAAAAAAAGAAAAGATTTAAAAAATCACTAAAAAAAAAACATCAAATAAAAATCACAAAAAACAATAAAAATCAAATTAAATCTAAAAAAATAAAATTTTTAAAAAATCATAAAAAGAGTACAAAACTCAAAAAATTCTTTTAAAAAAATAATATAAAAAACACATAGAAAATTATTAAAAAATCTTAAAATTGACTGAAAAAATCACAAAAAGAGTAAAAAACTCAAAAAAATCATAAAAATACAAAAATGAATTTAAAAACCCAATAATTCAAGAAAATCATTAAAAACTCAAAAAGGTTACAGAAAATTTATAGATTCATAAAAAATCCAAAATTGTTCGAAAAAAACACAATAATTTACAAAAAAATATAGAATTTACCAAAAAAATTATTAAATTCATAGATTCACACAAAAATTGTAAAAAATCAAAACCTTTCCAAAAAAGACCAAAGTTTTAAGAAAATTCAAAATTTCATAAAAAATTTAAAAAAATAAAAAGAAAATCGTCGAAAGAGTACCGCACACCGAGCAAACACGGAAAATTGAGCAAACTGTGCCAAAGCGAATCACATCCGCAAAAAAAAAAAAAAGCGAGCAAAACAACCAATTCGAAGCAGTAGAGGGGCAAATAAATTTCAAAAATTTTGCAAGTCTAATTGGAGAACCAAGCCAAAGATGGTATAAAGGTCTAGATGTAGCAGTCTATAGCTTGATGCTCAGTGTTCTAAAAGAAGATGCTGGCAACTTGGTCAACACAGAAGCAGAAACTTCTCAGCTAGAGCTTGACATGACAGAACCAGTTGAAATACCCCCATTCATGGCGTATTGCTCAGATTGTGGATGAAAAGGTGGACATTTTTTTGAAGATTGTCCAAGAAATCCTGACAACAAGGACACAACAATTGCCAAGCAAGGTACAGAGAAAATTGGAAATGTGAATCTCGATGTAAGTGCATTTAACTCGTCACTTTAATGAAATCAGATGATTCTGCACTACCATTAGAAGCACCAGTAAAAGCACTGCAAGTTCAAAATGAGCATAAAGATGCACAGGCACCTGAAAAGCTTAAAATTGATTCTTTGAACAATAAATTTTTGAATGAATTTAGTAAAGGTGTCGAGATATCACCAAAGGTTGAGAATAATGTTAGGTTTGCAAATGATTTTGCATCCGCTGCCACAAGTATGCAATCATTCACGAGTCTAAGGGACACATCAAAACAGAATGATGTTAGCATTGTATGGCACACATAATTCATATGCACACTATGTAGACCAAAAAGGAAAACTGTACAAAAAGGATCAACCAGTGTTTGAACGGCCTACATACCAGCTCATAGAAGTGCGTCCAGTGATAGATCAGAAAGGATGGTTTATTTCAGAGGAAAGAATCTATTATAGCCCATCCTCTCTAGAGATGAAGGATATTACCCGAGTGAACCCAGAAATCTGTTTAGAGCCAAACTCTCCTCCATTGGAAATCAAACTTTGATGTTGTGACCAAACAAACATATACTTTGATCAAAATAGTCATAGATACAGACAAGATTCTAGCATCTATGATGCCTTGCGTCCTGAAATCACAAAAGCTTAAATCATAGGAGACCCATGGGATAGACAATATCAGGGCAAAGATAATGCTATCTACAACTTAAGTTGGGGAATAATTTGTCATGTTTCACGAAGATACTTAGGAAACTATGTAAAAGGTTTACAGGTGCCAAGTGTCAGTAGTGCTACCCAAAGTGTACCTTCACAGTCCCAAAAGGTGAGACTAAATCATAGCCAAACAATTTTGGACTCTTACAATGAAGCAGGCTATAGTGATCACCCTAGGAAGGGGGGAGCTATAAATCCATCAAGTTCAGCTCATGTACCAGGAAATGCTACACCAATTAGAAGCCCTAGAGCTTCTAGCCAACAGACCCCTTCAAGGCAGAAACCATTGAAAGATCATATGGTTGTTGGAAGTTTCCAATTAACCCAGATTCCCTCAGAATCTACAGATAAATGACTCTATGAAGATCATCCAGGACAAAATTTCAGCTAATCTCCACAAGTCAGAGTCAAAAACTGACAAATCCAATAGTGTTCAAACAGTTACATGTGATCAAGCTCACATATGCATATCAAGATGCACAGGGTGATGAATATCAGCAAGATCATGATCTTGTACAAACCCCTATGGATGGCCCAACTAAATTCAAAGACTATCTGAAGATGATGCAAAGCCTCAAGCTGCCAAAACAGGTGACAAAAAGTCAAAATCAATGGGATCTAAAGTCCAGAAAGCTACACAAAGGTCACCACCAAAATCTCCTCCAAAGAGACAGATTCTGTCAAAAAGTACAATGGATCTATTAAGATCAAAGGCTACTTAGATGCAGGCAAATAATGCTCAACAATTGTAGACAAAAAGTGCAATATTACAGCCAATGGAGCCAACATTGATTGAATCAGGTGATCAAAGCAAAGAAGATGCAGATAAAACTGATGTCAATTTAGACACAAATCCTGAGACAATCAAGTGCAACATTGTTGGTGAGAATGAAGAAAAGCTATCAAGAGAAGTAAAGCTAGACTTTCAGTTAGACAAGAACCTCATGTCTTTTTGCACTTGGAAAAGATGTGGCCAACCACAACTGGAAGATGCTCCTGAATTTGTGAGAATATCAGGAAACAAATGAGCAGAATGCTGGGGAATCATATCCACCACCTTTGAAGTAAGTTCATAGATCATCATATTTCAGTTCCACATGATTACAACAAAAGATATGCCAGACAACATCATCATGGGAATGCCAATGGCCCAGAAGATGTTAGAGATACAGAATGCAAACAAGATGTAGTCTTTAGAGACAACCAAGAATGAAGACCAAGATTGGTCACCCGCAGACGACAGCACAAGGTCCTCAAGCACATTTAAAATGGAGACTGATATTAAAGTAGATCTTATTGAAGATGATTCATCTCCATTGAACAAAACTTCAGAAGAGCTTAAAGCAAATCAGGAATTAGCAAGGGTAGATCAAACAGAGCAAAGAGAAACCACGATAGCTATTGAGCAAAGAGGGCCACCAAAGCTAGAAGTTAAGAAGAACGAGGTTGCAGACAACCAAGAAGGTATAGGAAGTCCAAAGATCAAGATATTGCCAGCTAAATCAGCTGATGAAAGTCAGATTGGAAAACAGAGTCTCAAGCTACCACCCTCCATAGAGACACATTTAGATCAAGATGAGACCATGGCAAAAGCAGGATAGAAATCTTCAATAGAACCAACAATGAAAATAGTTGTAGTTCTCAGCAGTACAAAAGGAGAAGGTTTCAGATGCAATGCTCTACTAGATAACAAAACAAAGTACAATATAATTGCAGATAACATCCAAAGCATTCTAGAAATTACTCAAGGCAAGCCATATAGTAGAGAAATCATGGGTAAGGCTATAGGTCAAGAAGAAATGGTTGCTACCCTTAGCATCCAAAATCATGAAGAGAAGGTAAAGTTTCAGGTGAAGCCTTCAAAAAAACATGATTGCAGATGTCATACTTGGACATCAGTGGTTAGACCAACACAAGGCTACAAAGAAGATAAAATTCTAATACTCTCTTTTCCAAGAGGTAGCCAGCAACAGTTACAAATACCGTTAATGCTAAATTCAGAGATGCTAAAGTCACATGAATCAAAGACAAATCTTGCAGACAAAGATAAAGCTAAAGTGGACCCTCCATTGATTAGCAAAGAAGGTGTGACAGCATATGTCTCTACGTCAAAGAACCCTCATGGATCAGCTTCTTCTAGCATGTCAGGCTTTCAAAACTTCATGTCAATTGCTGACCCAACTAGAACCTCTAAGGAGACACTCAGAAAAGCAAAGATATACCAGCCAAAGTACTCAAGAAAGCAAAAGAAAGTCAAGAAAGTGTTCTTTTTAGCAATTTAGTCAAAGTCAAGGATCCGGTTTATATTAAAGACAGGAAATCAACACATAAAAACAAACACATGGTATGGACAACATCACAATGGAGCTTAAAAGAACAAGAGTACTATGGAGGTAACAGACAGATATGGGTACCAAAACCATAGGTTAGGGCATATGAAGTAACTTCAAGTCCATCCCAAGAAAGAAGGCCCACAAGGTATCAACCTCGACAATATGAAGTAACTTCAAGTCCATCCCAAGAAAGAAGGCCCACAAGGTATCAACCTCGACAATATCCTAGGATAGCAGGTATACAACATAACAACATCAAAAGATGCTAAAGTCTACCACAACTCACAAGAGGATACAGAAAAAAGATGGATCTCAAAGAATGTTCCTCTTGGAGAAGGATTTTACACAGGGTATACAAAGATTTGGTTACCGGTCAACCACAAGACCACTGCAGCTACACCAAACTTGCATGAAGATCTCAAGAGCTCAAGAAATCCTACATCTCAACAAAGTCAATGAAGGAGATACAAAGGTCATCCAGAGATTTGGATTCCTAAGTATTCCAATGCTCCTAGCCAAATGTCAAATGTCAACGATCAACAGAGACCTACAACAACATCAAAGACTCCTATCAATAGGCCTAATTGGAGAATCAAATACATAATGGAGTCTTCACAGTCAAAGAAGGACCATCCAACCAACACAAATGAAGATTCAAACATGATAAAACAGGTATGGCAAAAGAAACCTTCAATGCCAACTTGGTCCTTCACTAATCCTCTTTTCGAGGATTCAAGCTTACTTTTACCTGAAGAAATTTTTGTAGTAAGCACAAGAATGTAAAAAGTCAAGGTGCCAGGGTGCAAAAACCACTCTTTGGTATAGTCAAAGCCAGATAGTCAAAGTCAGGATGCTAAGCCATAAATGAGCAAAGCATTAGTCCCAAAGCTTTCAAGTCATATTAAACTCTATGCTAAGAGTCGTAGCTATTAGGCTTACACTCAAGCTGGAAGAGTTGAGCATCTCTAAGTCATGTCCCTCAAGCTGGATGAGACGAGCATAAGAGTCGAAGTCTATTAACTTACAATTGGTGGAGTGTTGTGGAGTACAACACTCACGCACAGTGCACAGTAAGATGAGAGCACATATCCTCATCAAAGAAAACCATTCTTAAAGGGGGGCCAGCTTGCAAAGACATGTCTGTTGGAATTAGGGTTGCAGAGAAACACACACAACTTGGAGAAGACGAAGGAAGCTCAAGGCACACAATAGAGAGTGTATTACTTAGTCTGCAATGGAAAGATAGATAGCCCTAGAATGATGGGCGTATATACAATGCTCGGGGGAAAAAACCTCCTACAGAGGGAAAAAATGCCCCAGCGGTCCGAGTGTGTTCACACACATCGCTACCACATGTATATGGTAACAAATCCCCCCTGGAGTGATGCGGTGAACGAGAGCTGGCACATGAGTAAAGGGAAGTGCCATGCCCTGAGGACATGATTAGTCCACAAAGGGGAGTAAGCCCAAAGCTTTGCGAAAAGCTTCAAGCTTCTCACGAGACAATGCCTTTGTGAAAAGATCTTCAAGGTTGTCCTGTGTTGGGACATAAGCCAAGCTGATCTCTCCTGCTGAGAGCCTCTCTCTGACATAGTGGTAATGCACCTCAATGTGATTTGTGCGAGCATGAAAAATTGGATTCCTCGCAACTGCCAATGCGCTCTGACTGTCAGTGTAGATAGTGTTGGCAGTGTCCTGTCCAACACCCAAATCAGCCATAAGGCGTCTGAGCCATACACTGTGAAGACTTCCCTGTACTCAGCCTCACAACTCGAAGTGGCCACAGTAGGTTGCTTCTTGCTCAACCATGATATACATGAACTGCCAAGCATGAAACAAAAACCACTTCTGGACACTCGCGTGTCAAAACAACCAGCCCAATCTGAGTCCGAAAAAGCATGTAAGTCTAGCGGCAATGATCCCCCCTTGGGATAAAACAAGCCAAGATGTAAAGTGCCACTAAGGTAGCGGAAAATCCTCTTGACAGCCTGCCAATGCTTAGACCCTGGGCTATGCATAAATCTGCTGACCTGTGAGACTACAAACTGAATAGCCGGCCTCGTGTTGCATACATAAAGGAGGCATCCAACAATAGTTTGATAAAGAGTGACATCACCAGGATCGCGAGCATCATGTAGACTTAACTTCAAACCTGTTTCCATGGGAGTGGCAATAGGTTTGCAATCCTCAAGTCCAAACTTACATAGCAATGTCTCTGTGTAACTTTTCTGACACAAGGCAATACCACCATCACACTACTTAAATTGTATACCCAAGTAATGATGCAACAGCCCCAAATCTTTCATCTTGAAAGTAGCATTCAAATCAGCCTTAAATTCAGCAATATGTCTCTCATTTGGTCCAGTGATCAGCAAATCATCAACATAAAGAACCACAATGAGAAGTACGTCACCCTCACGCTTTACATACAAGTGTCAGCTTTCTCATACCAAGCACGAGGAGATTGCTTCAACCCATACAAAGCCTTCTTACATCTGCACACTTTGTCCTCTTGTCCTTTTATGACAAAATCGCGAGGCTATGTTACATAAACTTCCTCAAACATGTCACCATTCAAGAAAGCGGTAACAATGTCTGATTGATGTACATCCCAACCAAAATGAGCTGCCAATGCACATAGAAAACGCACAGTAGTCATATGACAAGTGGGAGCAAAAATCTCTTCATAATCTATGCCTTTTTTATGTGCATAACCCTTTGCAACAAGTCGAGCCTTATGGCGATCGATCTCACCATCCGGCTTGCATTTCAACTTGTAAACCCACTTCGTACCAATGGCCTTTTTGCCAGGAGGCAAATCACATAAAGTCCATGTGTCATTTTCTATAAGTGCATCATATTATGATTGCATGGCAGCCATCCAACTTTTTGAATTCTGTGCTTCATCAAAAGACAGAGGCTCCTCAATGTCATGTAAGCTAGACACGGCCAAAGCATAACAATCTGATGCATAAGATGCATGGCGAGAGCCTGAACGAGTACGACTAGACAAAGGTGCATCCAATTTACTGTCACGCAAAGTGTGCACCAGCCATTTTGGCATACCTCTAGCCTGCTCATTTTCAGCCCTTTCCTCATCAAGTACATCATGTACATCTGCATCAGTAATAGACTGATCTAAAACATTTTCAGAAACCCCCATAGGCTATACATTTGCCTCATTGGAACTTACATTCGTATTTCCACCACTGAAAAGAGGCAACAAAGTGTCATAAATGTCATGTGAGCTTACATTACTGTCTCTAGTACATGACAGCAAGGGCTGAACAGAATCTTCCACAAACACTACATCCCGAGAAACCAGAATACGTTTTGTTTGTGGATGATACAACCTGTAACCTTTTCTTTCAGCACTATAACAAAAAAAAATACATTTGACAGCCTTATCATCCAATTTTCTGCGCTGCATTTGTGGCACCAAAGCATATGCCAAACATCCAAAAACACGCATGTGCTCAATAGAAGGCTTTCTATCATGCCATGCTTCATATGGAGTAATAGACTGCAAAGCTTTCGTAGGACACCTGTTAAGTACATAAGTGGCACACATGATGGCCTCAAGCCAAAACGAATGTGGCAAAGCTTGACTTTTGACCATACATCGTGCCATTTCCGTCAGTGACCTGTTTTTCCTCTCAGCAACACCATTTTGTTGAGGTGTATAAGGCACTGTACATTGATGTTTTATCCCACGACTAGCCAGAAATGCATTAAATTCATGAGACATATACTCCCCCCCTCGATCGGAACGGAGGGTGCCCATAGTACATTTCGAGACATTTTCAGCCATAGCCAGAAATTGTTTGAAGCACATAAAAACTTCGGACTTCGCTTTAAGCGGAAATACCCATGCATGCCTGGAGTAATCATCAATGAAAGTCACGAAGTACAGGTAATTGCCCAAGGAAGGAGTTTGCATGGGCCCACAAACATATTATGCACAAGCTGCAACCTGCATGTGACCCGAACTGAACCATCCTTTGGAAACTTAGAATGCTGCATGTTAAACAAAATACAGCCTTCACAAACATGTTTGACAGGTGCTTGAAGAGGCGGCAAAGAAGCAACCATATCAGATTTTTGCAAACGCGGCAAACTGGCAAAATTCAGATGACCAAAACGTTCATGCCAAAGTTTTGCATCTGAAATAGCCCTTGAATTTGCAACAACATTTGTAATTTTTTTTCGACACTTGTCATACAAAGTGAGCTTATATAGCCTACGGCACAAAAGGCCAGGTGCAACAATTTCATCACCAAAATTGAGATCATGAATTGTACATCTGTCATCCACAAATTTGACTACAAGTCCAAGTCTAGCAAGTGCGGATACAGACAAGAGATTCTTCTTGATCCCAGGTACATAAAGTGCATCAACAAGTGTGAAGGAACTGCCATTTGCAGTAGTAAGCACAATCTTTCCAACTCTCTGAACCGGATAAGAGGCATTGTTGGCACAAGTGACTGAATTCCCATGAGGGACAGACTCGAGAGAGGTAAACAATTCACGATGTGAGGTAATGTGCTTTGTAGAACCACTGTCGAAATACCACACATGTGAATCTAGAGCAACTGACAAACATGCATCATGGACAGTAGGATTGTAAGTGCACTCTGCACTAAAAGCCCATTCTGCATCAACATCAGCAACACGGTCTCCTTTCACAGAAGACTCAACAATGGCTGCATTTGTAGTGGAACCAGCATTTGCAGTGGAACCACCCTCTTTCTTCTTGGCCTCTTTGGCCTTCAACTTAGGACACGACTTGATCAAGTGATCATTAGATTTACAATAATGGCAACGCATCTTCTTTTTGCCCTTATCATCGGAATTTCCAAACGAATTGCTGCCAGCAGAAGCATTAGGAACATAATTTTTGCCACTCGCAGCAGAACCATAAGAAGTGGTTGCATTCCTATTACCACCCTTTCTTTGAGAAGCAATAAAAGCCTGTTCAACTGCACGCTGTCTAGTCCTATTTTTTCTGGAAAGTGACTCTTGCAACAGCAATGTGCATAATGCATCAAACTTGAAAACTTCTGGATTTCCTTAGGTCATAAGTCTCCAAGTACTAGCAAAAGTCTAGTAGGAATCTGGTAAGGCATCAAGAATATTCTGCACAAGGGAACTGTCTGAAATTACTTCATCTACAAAAATAAGTTGCTCATTGATATCCTTGACACTAGCAAGGAAAGTGTCCATATCATCTTCCTCATGCATAATCTTCGACTCCAGCTCTTTGCGCAGCAAAGCAATTTTAGCCTCATTGCAGCTTGCATAAAGACCTGCTAAAATATCCCAAGCCTGTTTTGCGGATTTTGCTGAATGGATGTGAGGAACAATGGTGTGCTTTACAGAAAATGCAATCAATGCATGAGCCTGCGCATCCTTTACATCCCAACGAGCTTGTTCTGCCGTAGGAAAAACAACTCTAATAGCAGCAATCCTTGCAGCAAGACCTGCAACATCCTCAACATCGCCTACATCCTCAGAACTAGGACGTACATCAATGCCCTGCACAATATTCCAGAAGCCCTTTGACACAAGAACGTGTTTCATCATATAAGCCCACATAGGGTAATTGTCCACATCCAATCTGTCCTCAGCAGCAAACATCTTGAACACATCTGTGTTGTCGTTGTAAGCCATGGTAAATGCTGCAGATGATCTGAAAACTACCCGAAAGTAGGAGAAATGGAGCGCGAACAACACGTGCTATATAGCACAAACCGTAGAAGACTATGAGGCACCTATTATGCAAAAAATGGCACTGACAAAATTTTTGCAAAAAATGACGAAATAGCCTGTGCAGTACTGCCTGTAGTGGAAACGGAGGCCGAAATGAGCCCGAATCAGAAATCTGAGTAGACTAAGCTCTAAGAGTTATCCCAAAATATTTGTTGACCTACGAAAGCTCGCCAAACCTCACTGAAATCGGAGAAAGTGAGCAGGCGTGTGCTGGAGCAGCTGGCGACTAAGCCCGGGAGGATGCAACCTGCTATGATACCAATTGTTGGAATTAGGGTTGCAGAGAAACACACACAACTTGGAGAAGACAAAGGAAGCTCAAGGCACACAATAGAGAGTGTATTACTTAGTGTGCAATGGAAAGATAGATGGCCCTAGAATGATGGGCGTATATACAATGCTCAGGGGAAAAAACCTCCTAAAGAGGGAAAAAATGCCCCGGCGGTCCTAGTGTGTTCATACACATCACTACCACATGTATATGGTAACAATGTCATATGCTTTTATAGCTACACCATCTTTCTGAAGAAACTCTCAAAATCTTTCTTGCACAACATATTGTTTTCCATGCATTTTTGTGTATGCATAAATAGGATGTCCCATCATTGGACATATGCATTAGACACTCTTTTTTCTTCCACCTATGCACCTTGAGTGGACTACAATAGTAAAACCTATGTTCCATCATGCTACCTTTCATATTAGCTGTCTGTTTAATTCCATATCTATTAGCAAATAATCCCTTCAATGCTTTATTAATATTTCCCATGCTAATAAGTACTTCAATAATGCGCGTAATTTTTTTTTCCCAATTCCCTTTTATGGTACCCTTTTGTATGTGAAAATAAGATAAAAATAAAAATTTAATAACCCCTTCAATTGCACTCACGTGATAGTCACATAATTATTAAGTGACCCCCTATAGGGGCCATGTCAACACGTGGAGGATGCATAATTCCCACAATCAAGTTCCAAAACATGAGGATGAATCAGCTGAAATGTGGGAGGACAACTCGGGTCGAGTAGATATGAGCAATAGGTTAGCTTCCAAGGACACACCATTGTCTCGTTGTAGCACTCAGCAAGAAGAGGCAAAAAACCTTTCATTCTTTGACTTGGAGGATTTGCAATGCATCGCAACAATTTTCCTTCATCCAAGAACACAATTGGAGGATGCTAAAAAGGATCTCAAAAATGCACAATAGGAGCTAGAAGCCACAAGGGCATGCAAGCAAGTAATGCGAAGGCCAGTCCAATTGTCACGGCGATGCAACAAAAGTTGCATGATGCTTCCAATGAATTGCCTACTTTATCATAGAGTTGTGATCTGAATTCAAAGCAAAAAATGGAGCTTGAGGTGAAAATAGAAACAATGAAAGAGACAACCAATGAAAAGTCTCATTGTGAGGAGACCCTTGCTGATAGTTACATTGACATAACCTTTCATGCGATAAGAGTTCGTGATTTTTAACCTTACCTTATGTTTAGTACATGTGCACAACTAACCTATGACTTACCATAATCTTGTTTTCTTTTTTTGTATACATAGGTGGAGGTCAAGGAATCCAAAGTGCAAGCCGATGAAATTCTAATGCACTTGTTGGTGCATATGCAATCCAAGCTATAAGGCCTTTTTCTCCCACTGCCCTATGTAATTTATCTATTGTCAGCTTTACAAGGGATAGAGGGGTGTGTGACAATGCTGAGAAGGACCAATGTACTGGTTGTGGTATGCCTCTTGAAGTACATGAAATCCTTGCAATGGTCAAGCTGCCCTGTGAACATAGCTACCACCTGCTCAGCTTTGTAGCTGCATGCTTCCTTGGGACTGAATGTAGGGCTTCCACCTGCCAATAGAGTGGTTGTGTAAAATTATAGGGCAAGAACATCCAATCCCACCAGACATTGGTAAGATAACCATAAATTCCATGTATGTTAATCATCATCTTCAAAATGCTAACCAACATAGTGATAAGGTTAACTAGCACATATGGTATGCTAACTAACATATTGGGTATGTGAGCTAGCGTACATAGAATTATAATAATCATTCTAAGAATATTAGTAATATTTTACATAGCATACTGGGTACTACTCTATTTTGCATATTGAACATACTAGTAACTAGCATATTTGGTGTGACAAACTAAGCATCCTTGGAGGTAATACTAACTAGCATATTTGGTGTGCCAACTAAGCATGCTAACTAGCATACATGGAATTATACTTAGCATTTTCAACATAGAAGTAGTATGCTACAAGCATACTAGGTATGCTAGCTAGCATATTGAACATACTAACTAGCATATTTGGTGTGCCAACTAAGCATACATGCACGTATGCAAGGTATGCTAACTAGAATACTTGATATGCTTACTAGCATGTTAATTGGCACACTGGGTATGCTAACTAACATATTGGGTATGCTAAATAGCATACATGGAATCATAATAAGCATCTTGAGAATAGTACAAGTATGCTACATAGCATATAGGTTATGCTACCATGTTTGGTATGCGAACCAAGCATGCTTGGGGGTATAGGGGCATGCTTAACATACTTGGTATGCTAACTATCATGCTACTAACATACTAGGTATGCTAACTAGCATACTGGGTATGCTAGCTAAAAGACTGGGTATGCGAACCAGCATACATGGAATCATAATAAGCATCTTGAGAATAGTAGAAGTATGCTACATAGCATACATGGTATGCTAGTTAGCATATTGAACATACCAACTACCATGTTTGGTGTACCAACTAAGCATGCTTGGAGGTATATAAGGCATGCTAGCTAGCATAATGGGTATGCTAACTAACATATTGGGTATGCTAACTAGCCTACATGGAATTATAATAAACATTATGAGCATAGTAGTAGTATGCTACATAGAATACAGGCCCATGCTAGTTAGCATATTTAACACACTTACTAGCATATTTGGTGTGCCAACTAAGCATGATTGGAGGTATACCAGGCATGCTAACAAGCATATTGGGTATGCTAACTAACATACTGAGCATAGTAGTACTATGCTATATAGCATTCTGGATATGCTAGTTAGCATACTGAACATACTATTTAGCATGTCTTTTGTGCCAACTAAGCATGCTTGCAGTTATCCATGGTATGCTAACTACCATACATGGAATTATAATTAGCATTCTAACATAGTTGGCCTGCCAACTTAGCATACTTGCAGGTATATTGTGTATGCTAACTAGCATATTAGGTATGTTACGTATCATATTGAATATGTTAGCTAACATACTTGGAATGCTTACAAGGATTCCACATATGCTAACTAGCATACTCAACAAGCATAGTTAATATGCCAACTACCAAAATCGGTATGCTAACTAGCATATTGGTTTTGGGATTGTATACATTGTATAAATATCTACCATACACAGTACTAACAATCACGGAGGTCTAAGGGAATACCCTGTCATGAGATTTAAAAGAATATTTAGAGAGTTGGCTTCGAAGCATCCATAATGTTATAATGAAATCATAGAAATCAAATTTTGATGAATAAAAGAGACATTAGGAAAGAAATGGACTCATTTTTGGGCCTTTTAGCTCTAGTGAGAGAATGCTCCTTAGCCAATAGAAAGAAGGCTAACGTTACGTAGAAAAAACCTTTTTTCTCATTTTGAAAATGGTCATGAAAACCATTTTGGTGAAATTGTCACTATCATCAAAAAAGTAAGGCGCTTGATAATTACATCTTGCACAAGCGCCAAACACCTTTTTATGACCCGTTGTTGCTATCCTATAAAGTGATGTACTTGTATTTTGTGCATCTCCCACAAGCATCAATTACCTTTTTATGAAGTACTTGCAATTTAAATTCGAACAGATCGTACTTGATAGTGATTGATAGGTACTATTTAAGACTATGAAAGAGTCAGAACCAAGTGAATGTTGGTCCTTGAGGGGTCTTTGGGACCTCTATTCGCTTGGTTCTGATCTCATGAGGCCCTAGGATTAAGATATAGCATTTTTTAAGCCCACGAATGCATCTGAAACGTCCAAAAATCGTAAGATAGCTCTTTAAAACATTGAAATCTGACGTCTCTAGATCAAGATATAGCATTTTTAAGCCTAGGACCTCATCAGGTCAGTACCAAGCGAATAGAGGCCCTTGAGAGGGTCTCAAGGGCCTCTATTCGCTTGGTACTGACCTGATGAGGTCCTAGGCTTAAAAATGCTATATCTTGATCTAGAGACGTCAGATTTTAGCTTTTTAAAGAGCTATCTTAAGATTTTTGGACCTTTCGGATGCATCCATGGTATTATTTTTGTATTTTGAAAACAACTCTTATGTGTTTTGTCTCATCGCACATCACATCACTCATTAAGATTCACAGACATGGATTTTTGTGTACACTTAAATTCGGCTCTCGAAAAGCATTTTGTACAAGCATGCATTTAAGTGATTGAGAAAACTTTTATGCATGTACTATGAGAAATAGAATTCCAAAAAAAACTTTTGCATTTTTCATAATTATCTCTCTCTATGCTGAGTTGGCGTTTCTTACAGAGCCCAAAATTGAGTCCATGCATAGACTCAGTTTTGGTTCACATGTGTACTAAGACTTCTCTCTCCTTGTGTTGTTTTTAGATGGATCATCTTAATTGTCTAGATAAACTCTCAAGTGATTTTTCACAAAGGGTCTTTTTCAATTACGTAGTCGGATTCAACATCCATTGAGAAATTCATTAGAAAATTTCGGAGGTCATTTGTAGGGCCTTGTAAGAAATTGTATTTCTCTCTCTAGAAACCTTTTTAAAATGCACTTGCACCTTGTGAGTACGTCCAAAAGGACAACCAGACACTTTAAAAAGTAGATTTATATTCCCAATTGTCCTTGAAAACGGTCACTTTTTTATTTAATGTGACGTCTTTTTCAGGAGGCAGGTGCGGAGCATTCAAGGCAGCTTACGTAATCACTGAAAGTTGAAAAGTCACAAACTGTCAAATAGTGATAGATTTTGAGGCTTTCGACACCACCAATGCGTCCGGAACGCCAAAATACCATAAAAACGAATGTCTATTTGTCTCATTCCGACATCTGGAGAGGCAAAAAATGTCAAAAAACCCCAAAAAATGGGTTTTTTACTTAAGGCGCGCAAGGAGGCATTCTAAAATGCTAGAATGCCCTTCTGCGCGCCATTAGTACAAAGCTCCTTTTAGTGATTTTTGGACAATTATCTTTCAAGAAAGCCTACCCATGTTTCTCTATTGCACTTTTGCACCATGCTCTCTCTCTCTCTCTCTCTCTCTCTCTCTCTCTCTCTCTCTCTCTCTGTCCCTCTCCTTTCTATAGCTTAGCATATTTAAAGAGAGAGAGAGAGAGTGAGAGACTCCCATTACTAATGGCGTGCGTGAAGTATGTTTTGACCTCAAAAAACACCTCCTCGCGCCTTTAGTATAAGGTAACAAAAAGACTCTCTCTCTCTTTCCCCTGCCTTACTTCCTCTCTCTATAACACTTACACATACACACATAAACACATACACTGGTGGATGCACAATACTAAAGGCGCGCATAGAGACATGCACACCGGTTGTGCCTCTCTACGCGCGCCTATAGTATAGAGAGAGAGAGAGAGGCTCTTTGTGTTTGTGTGTGTGTGTGTGTGTGTGTGTGTATGTTATATTTGTGTGTCTGTGTGTTTGTGAGTGTGTGTGTCTCTGTGTGTGTCTGTCTGTGTGTGTGTATGTTATATTTGTGTCTCTGTGTGTTTGTGTGTGTGTGTGTGTGTGCGTGTGATCAAAATGCACTTTGTAGAATTGTAACAATGGGTGTGCGTGTTCACTTTTATAGACCCGAAATTATGATCTCTAAGGCTAAGATGATGAAGAAAAAACCTATGTGATAGATGGAGGCCTTTTTAGAGATTTTTTGACATTTTCCTCTCAAAAAGCTCTCTAAAAGAGGAAAAAAGGGGCTTTTTACTAACGGCGCGCGATGAGGCATTCCAAAATTTTGGAATGCCCCCTCGTGCGCCGTTAGTAAAATGTTCTTTTAGGGGTTTTTGACATTCTTTGCCTCTTTGGATGTCGGAGCTAGGCAATTGGACATTCATTTCTAGGATATTTGGGCATTCCGGACGCATTGATAGTATCAAAAGTTTCAAAATCTTCCACCACTTGATAGTTTTGTAACTTTTTGAATTCTAGTGATGACGTAAGCCGTATCAAATGCACCGCATCTACCTTCTGAAAAAGGTGCTCGCATTAAATGAAAGAGAGTGATCGTCTTCAAGGACCACTAGATTATTAAATGAGGAGAGGGACACCTTTTATATTTTTGTTAATATCAATCTATTTTTCTACGTAACGTAGGCTCTTCTCTCATTGGAGGAGCTTATTTTCCTCTCTCTTCCAAAAGGCCCTCCAAAAGACCTCCGAAATCTCCTAATGGAAGTGGTTCGAGCTTTAAAGCGAGCTAGAGACTACCTTGTTCCGAACACTTACGTAGCATGGGATTTGTATGTTGAAGCCAAACCTGAACATTGGACACAAGTGCCTGATAGGTTTATGAATGATCCATAGCTTTGGGTTAAGGAAAATATCCAAGAAGGTATGTGAAAGTACAGGGATATGTTCTTGACCTTAACCTATGTTTGCTTTTGGACATATCTAGTCGAGAGCTCATTATTAGTAAGAAGAATCTCATGCTAAACCAAAGATACAGCTTCTATGAGAAGGTCATAATTAGGGTTTGGAAGAAGTCAAATGGCGAAAATTGATTCTATTATGTATCCCAAGATTGGTTCAATAGAGTCTATGGAAGAAGTCAAATGGCGGCAATTGATTCTATTATGTACCCCAAGATTGGTTCAATTGCTAAACCAAAGATACAGCTTCTATGATAAGGTCATAATTAGGGTTTGGAATAAGTCAAATGGCGGAAATTGATTCTATTATGTACCCCAAGATTGGTTCAATAGAGTCTATGGACCCATTCTCAAACACAATCCTCACAATGTCACTATTACATTTAATGACTACGAGAAACCTAGATACCTCAATTGTAGGAACCAAGAATTGGTTCATAGGGCCCTTTTGTATTCATGTGTCTTCCTAAAGACACTATGTATCTTTTTGGTTTTCTACGATTATAAAAATTTGATTTTGATATGACTCATATTGTTTTGAGGTTATAATACTTGAGTTTGACTCTTGGTTTTGTCATTCTAACTAACTTGAGTGATGGGGTGTATGTGTAGATGACTGACATCTTACCTCAAGGGATATGGGTGGATATACTCTCTCGCTTTATGGTGAAAGAGCATCTTCAAACAGGAGTGGAAGTGCAACAACTTGTCACTACCACGCACAATGCGAAAGACAAGAAAAGGTTATTGTCCACAAATTGTATTGTACCTAATACATTATCTTGGTACCATTACCTTGCAAGGAAGCCCAAGTTTAGACCACCTGAACATAAGCCCTCGCCCATTGGGAGTATTGAATGGATACAATCCAAGTTGGGAAAGGAGATCATTGTCACTAACCAAGTGTTGTACATGAATGCTTATGAACTTACCTTGAGACCAACAAAGGAAACATGGATAGCTAGAAGCATACTTCCCTTAGTAATGGCTACGGGATGTTTCAACATTGTCATGTTTCAATGTATGGGACAACCCTTAAAACAAGATTGCACATGGTCATGTCAAGGGACAATACGAGTTAGGAAGGGGGGAGTGTTTGTCCACTTTTTCATATGGGTGCCCACCTAATTAGACACCAAATTTTTGATACATTTGCACTCTGTGATTTTTCCAAGCTAGTGTAGATATACTATGGGTAAATCTTGATTCTAGTATAGTAGATCTATTTTGTGAGTTGTGGTTCTTTTATGATATTTGTAAAGGCCATGTGAGCCGACCGCTATGGCTATTAAGAAAGCCCTAGGTATAAAAGACAATAATTCTAGTATGAAAAGGAGGCTTATTTTTTATATTTCCCCTGATATTGTCTATCCCATGGATCTCCTATGATATGAGCTTTTGTGATTTCAGGACCCAAGGCATCATAGATGCTAGACTCTCGTCTATATCTACGACAATTTTGGTCAAAGTATATGCTCGTTTGGTTACAACATCGAAGCTTGATTTTTGATGGAGGAGAGTTTGGCTCTGAACAGATTATTGGGCTCAGTCGGATAATATCCTTCAGCTCTAGAGAGGATGGGCTATAATAGATTCTTTCCTCTGAAATAAACCATCCTTTTTTATCTATCACTGGACGCACCTCTATGAGCTGGTATGTGGGCCGTTCAAACATTCGTTGATCCTTTTTGTACAATTTCCCTTTTTGGTCTACATAGTGTGCTTATGAATATGTGTGCCATACAATGCTAATAGCATTCTGTTTGATGTGTCCCTTAGACTCATGATTGATTGCACACTTGTGGCAGTCGATGCAGAATCACTTACAAACCTAACAGTCTTTTCAACATTTTGTGATATCTGGACACCTTGACCAAATTCATGCAAGAATTTGTTGTTCAAAGAATCAATTTTAAGCTTTTCAGGTGTCTGTGCATCTTTATGCTCATTTTGAACTTGCAGTGTTTTTATTGGCGCTTCTGATGATAATGCAGAATCATCTAATTGCATTAAAACTGACGAGTTAAATGCACTTACATCGATATTTGCATTTCCAATTTTCTCTGTACCTTGCTTAGCAGTTGATGTGTCCCTATTGTCTGGTTTTCTTTAACAATCTTCAAAAAAAATGTCCACCTTTTTATCCACAATCTAAGCAATACGCCATGACTGTGGTATTTTATTTGGTTCTATCGTGTTAAGCTCTTGTTGAGGAGCTTCTATTTCTGTGCTTGGCAAGTTATTGGCATCTTCTTTCAGAACACTGAGCATCAAGTTGTAGACTGCTCTATCTTGACCTGTGTACCGTCTTTGGCTTGGTTCTCCAATAAGACTGGCTCCGATTGGTTGATCTGTTGGATCTTGCAATTCTGGTTCTTGACTACAGATTTGACCACTGTAATCCATGTACAATGACCCTTATTGCATATGCACCGACTGTATGTTTTGCTGGCTTGTGCATATTTCTAAATAAACACTTGGGTTGACTTTTTGAACTTCTATCTGCACTTCCTTTTTGAGTTTGCAATACCTGGCTCCATTGAAATCTGTGAACATCTGGGAGTTCTCTAAATCTAGCTTTACTCTTATCAATAGGAGCTTGGCTCTTGTGTTGCTTTTACTGCTCATCAAGTATCTATGGCCTTCGAAATTTGCATATAAGACTTTATCTCCATTGTAGCCATATAGTTGTAGAATCTGCTCTGTTGCAATTGTACTTGTGTTGCCACTGCTACTAGCTTGCTTTGTTGTACTTGAATTATCGGCTCAATTTGAGTCCATGTTGGTTGGTTCTGCAAAAACTGTCTCCTAGCAGATTTTGTTGTTGATTAGCAAAACTTTTGCTGCTCGATTTTGATAAAACTGCTTTAGCCAAATCACTTTTGCAGTTGACTATTCTTAGACTCACAAGAGTTGATCAACTCTAGCTTGAAAGTTTCAGAATTGATTGTGCAACCTTTTGAAACGATGAAAACCTGGGCCTTGAACAGCTTGATATGCAATCCACTGTGATTGGTTGATTTTGATTTTGACAAATTTAGAAATTTGACTGTCGCATCACGGCTTCTAGTTGGCTGTTTTCTCGCTTTTTTCAGTTGTTTTTTTGCTGGACTGGTTTGCTTTGTGGTGTGTAATTTCTTCGGCTTTGCTTTTTTCAACTTGCTCGCTTTTGTGTTGTTTGCTCGGTGTGCGGCTCTTTCGGTTTTGCTTTTTTTGCTTTTCTACCTACCTCTTTTTGGCTCTTTCAACGACTTCTTTTTTATTTTTATTAATTTTTTCTGAAATTTTGAATTTCTAATTTTTTGATATTTACACACACGTGTTTTTTTTTTTGCATTCTATTGTTTTAGAATGCTAAAGTGAAGCTTCACATTGCATAATTCTAATAAATTCTATACACACATATATTAATTAGTTCTTTTTATTTCACCTTTCATTTCAGAACTTCACATGGCTTTACATTTCTTGCATTTTATAGCTTGATTCCGGTCACTGTTAATGTTTGAGAAAGTCTCTTTTATTTTAGTAGCACAAGCATTCTCGTTCATATAATATAATAAGCGTTTATGAACATTATCAAGGTCGCTTGGCCGCATTAAAACCGTGACCCAGCTCACAAAAGACAAATTTCTTAACCAACCAAGCTACCTGCTTTGGACATCTCTACTTCCAAACAAGCATGTGCTGCCCACTCTTTGTTATCTTACTTCTCTCAAGTTTTTCACTCAGGTCATTTGAATCTTTTGCTTCAACCTCACTTTTTCCTTTCCTTCAATTGATATTTAACTACAATCCATTAAGATTTGATGAACTCAAAAGTCACCCTTGTAATTTTATACCTCGTTTTCGAGCCATGCTTACCTTTCAAGCCAACTCATTAAATTATCACCCTTGCGATAAAGGCACTCAAGAGATTTGGAAGATAAATCCTTTGTAAAAAGTAATATTTTTTGGCATGTAAAAATATGCGTTATAGGAGCCTAGACGAGAAGGGAGAAAGGCGCACAAAATTTATTTGTGCCTTTATTTAGTTAGTGAATGGCTCCTTTCCTTGAAGATTCACATTGCCTTCCTTTATAATTTTGTTATAAAATACTCGCATAAGACTTCCCCTTGTTATTTATGGAAACGTTTGTTTGTTGAGTGAAATCGTTTTTTTTTTTTTTTTAATGGCTTTCTAAAGAAGCTTTAGAGGAGATTGAGTTAGGCATAGTTTCAATGTTTTTAGTGATGATCAAAACTTATTTTAAATGTTATTTCGATTTTAAAATATTAAATGAATGTTTTTATTTTATCTTTCATTTCACATCATGACATGCCTGGACTTTTCTTGCATTCTATTGTTTTAGAATGCTAAAATGAAGCTTCACCTTAATTCTAGTAAATTCTACACACACACACCCCTTTCATTCCACATCCTCACATGGATTGATTTTTTTTGCATTCTATAGCTTAATTTCAATCAATGTTTAGTGTTTGCGAAAGTATTTTTTATTAAGCAACCGTTTGCCAAGTTTCCTCCTCACAAAGAAGCAAACTGGAAATATTATGTGAAATTTGCGGAATTTTGAACTATTTTCTCAAATATTTCATCGGTTTTTCTTCCCTTTACCATGGTTTGCAACCGGCTAGTCTCGATTTTCAACCAGCTCAAACTTAAGCTTTACGCGATCCTTTTCCAAACACTATTTCCAATTAAACTCAACCTAATGACTTTATCACTTTCTTATTGTTTTAAAAAGCCATCGTGACCCTTTCACTTGTTTTCTAAAGTTTTAAGCCAGTATGTCATGTCGTATACATTTTAAAACAGTCGTGATAAAACGAATCGCAGGCGATGCCTTTATTGGAAGGGAGGCGTAGCATGGTTGTAGGTGGCAGGAGCATCCAAGAAAACACCTGCGCGAAAGAAAGGGGGGAGGGGGAGGGAGGGGGGGCATCTATGCCAGAGCAGGAAGAGCACGTAGTATGCTGGCAAAAGGAGCACATCATCTGATATTTTTTTAAATTTATTTAGAGCCGTGCAAATCATACAAGGCACCTGCCCGATTGTGTTACAACAACTTTGAGGAGTGATCTTGCGATCTTTCTGTGATCGAGTCTTATGAAAATGCTCCCTTCATTTAAGGGAGGAGAATACCTTCATATAAATAGAGGACATGGTGCGCCAATAGATGGTATATTTCTACTGATTGAATAAGTCGCAGAACCTACCAAGTATGTCGGTGTATGTAAAAAAAAACACATAGTTGTAGTCTTGTAAAACCTACCAAGTATTTCCTTAATTGGAAAATGAAAAAACTTTGCAAGCTTAGATCGTTTCCACATGGTGCATTCCGAAACGATGATACAAACTTTGCAAACATCATTTAAAAGAAACCGTGATTTGTAGCATCTTTGGGTTCTCCATCTTATGTAGCTCATGACTACTTTGGTACTTATTGGTTAAAGCCGGTGCAAAAATAGCGGCAATTATCGCCTCATTTATCAAAATTCTGATGTAGAGTAGTCTATGAGTAGAGGTCAGAATTTTCAAATTTCTAGAAAGAAAAGGGGGCAAGAGCTGCACGATCATCCGCGTGGGCACGGATGATAGGGTGGCTCTTGCCCCCCTTTTTTTCAAAAGATCGGAGCTTTTGAGTATGTGAAGAGGTCGAAATACCCTTTTTTTTTTCAAAAGATTGGAGTTTTTGAGTATGTGAAGAGGTCAAAATATTATAATCTCTAGAAGGGAGCAAGGGCCGCCCGATCATCCGTGCGGGCGGATGATCGGGTGGCTCTTGGCCCCCTTTTCTTTCCAGATATTAGAATATTACGGCCTCTTAACATACTCAAAAACTGTTTTTTGGATCAAATTTTCAAAAATATTTTGTTAAATCTAGTAATTAACCAAAATATGGGGGAGGAGCAGTGAGCATCCTCTCATCATCCACGCATGTGCAGACGAGTGGAGTGTTGTAGGGGGCTCTTTGTTTTTTCAAAATTTTGGATTTATACTATCCTATGAGGCCTTGATGGAGCTTTGTATTTTTCTTCTAAAAATTTTTGTTTCTACCTTTGAATGGGCCTCAATGGAGATATGTACTACTTCTATATTTAAAACTATCAAAAAAAAAATAGAGATATATTAAAAGAGGATGGAAATAATATGGTACAAAGATTTCTTTTGAACAACCATTTTTGTGGCAATGTGCTCCAAATTAAGAATGCCAAGACCTCATTTGAACTTGGGGAGGCAGCAGGTGTCCCATGGTATCTTTGAATGCTTAGTGTGATAAGGATCATCACCCCATAGGAAGGCTTTAGCCAACGAATAAACTTTGTTGATTTGACATCTGACTATCATATTTCATATATTGCTCTGCGTAGATTATAAAAATATAAATATTATATTTTATGCTATATACTTTATGAATTAAACATAATATGTACTATACATATCATGTTGTATAGATAGCATACTATATATACTAAATAAAACATAATAAATATGTAATATATAATGTTATATACATCATATCTTACATTATATAGATTATATACTATAATCTATAGTGTGTATATTATACATTATATATTATTTTATATATACTATACTCTATATTATATTATATACTATAACTTTATATATTATATATTACATTATATATATTATAGACATTATTCTTATATAAACTATATATTGTGCTCTATATTATATATATTAAATATTATGATATGTTATATGTGATATTATATTTCGTTATATGTGTTATAGGTAGACTATAAATTATGCTATTTATATTGTCAAAATATTTTGCTGGCAAGGCCGAAAGCGTTAGAGTGCAGAGGGGTTTGTGCAGACTGAAGCTGGTAATTTGAATTTTTAGCTGGTTTTGACAGCTTGACAATTAAGTTGGTGGGCAGTAAGTTGTAAGTGATTGAAGACAGAGGGGAAAACATGTTTTTGTGCCTTATGTGGTGATTTTGGAGGCTTTGGAGAGTGGTTTGGTGGCGAACTTCCACATGGCACTTCAATGTATCCCACATAAGAAGTTTGTAAGTTGATTTAGAGGATACTTAGCCTGAATAGAGCACCCACTTGGGGTATCTACTTGAGAGAGAGAGAGAGAGAGAGAGAGAGAGAGAGAGCTCGTGCTTGGCCATGGGGTCCTTGGTTGAGCACTGCATGCATGACGGTGACGGTCATGTGGGGGCGCTAGGCATGTGCTTTTGGCTAAGGATGGTGGTGTAGCGGCCTTCTGGTGACACCCTAGGCGGCTCTGCGATGCTGACATGGTATTCGACTGGGATGCTTTTCCGTGGTGCCCTAAGGGCCCAAAACTTATGAGATAAAAAGGGGGGGACTCCACTAGCACTAGTGCTAGTGCAGGGGGCCTTCTCGCATTGCACTCATCAAGAGCAATGATATATATATATATATATATATATATATATATATATATACACACACACACACACACACATATGTATGTATCGAGAGAGAGAGAGAGAGAGAGAGAGAGAGAGACCGGCCAAGGGGCACCTCACATGCGGGGAAGAGGAAAGAGAAGTTGGCAAGCATCTAAGTGGCAGGCTCACATGAAAAACTACTATAAAGAGACGGACAAGTGTTTAATTGTGCACGACTTACTAAAAATAGCCAAAGTGGCTCTATAAACGCCAACATTTGGTCATTTTTGGGGGGTGTTGTGGGTTTCTTTTTAGTTTTTCTCTTTGGAGCAGTTGGTGAGTATCAACAAGGGACTCTGAAGGGAGGTGTGAAGGAGCATCAGGAGCAAGAAAGAACTGGATGGCAGTGCAACTTTGGGGAGCTTTCTGATCCGAGGGTTGCAATTCAAAGGGCATACCAAAGCAGGCGTATGCAATAGAATTATAAAAGAGTAATCAAAAATATAAAGTTGTATTACCTCTCAGCTGACAGCATCTCCTATGACTCGATTCTATGTTTCTTATCATCTTAATAGTTAATAGCGTTCTTATTTGCAATCTTTTCCCTTAAACTATCTCTAATCACCAATAATACTTGTATTAAACCTTAATTAAGTCTATTTGCACACTCATTTATCCTAATTTGAACAGCTCATGTCTACAGCCAGAAGCCCGGTGCTTTCATGGTCAACCCTGGAGTACCGCGCTCTTCAATAAATTTGGTGAACCTGACATGAAACTAACCAAGGTAGACGGAGCTAGCCATGTTGACAAGCTATTTTGCAGCAGTTGTATGCAAATCAAGTGTAGATTATTTTAATATTAAAAGTTAGTTGTTAGTTCAGACTTCACACGTCACACAATAGATCAGACATAGGCACTAATAATGGAATGGAATTGGAATTAGTAACTAAAATGGGAATGGCACATAAACTCGAACTAAAAATGGAATTGGATTGTATGCAAATCAGATCAATACAAGTGAAAAAATTATAGTGAGATAAAGGGTTTTTGTAAGCTTAGAAAGAAATAGAGTACAAGAGCATAATACAATAGTGTATTAAATGTTTATCTAGGTGTATTATGTATAGTGTAATACATTGTTATGTATACATGAACCACATATTGAGTGAGGGTTTTATTTTTACAAATGAAATTATTTCAAGTGATTGTGAGAGCAACATGTTATAACAAGAAGATTCAAATGGATCATAATGATTACGACTGTACACATCTTAGAGGATCGATATTCAATATCCATTTAGTATGATTTTTTATGAGCATGGTAAGTCTTTGAAGCTATATTCTTTTCCACTCTCTCTTTGTCTTATACACACTCTATATCGTCTTATTTTTTTAGTTACTCTATTTCAAGCTTTTCTCATCCATCTTTTCTTCAGACATGAAAAATTTAGCCATGCTTTCATGGACAATAAATGGTGCTCCCATTGAACATAGTGTTTCATTAAGGAATACAGAGTTTCTTCTTAGTGAATGTTTTCTACAAAGCATCTAACCTCCTTTTGTCAAACTTCAAGGGCTGTAAGAAATCATATAGACACAAGGGTGTGTGACCAAGGTCAATGTGTTCCCAAGATTGGATCGTAAAGACCATAAGTATTACCTCCTTGATCATACATTATCCTCTACTTACCACATGCGACATTCAGATGACTGTTTTTATGTGTCTGATAATTTAGAAACAATGAAAGATGTCTTTGATAATTCTTTCTATGCTACTCCATGTTCCAAGAATTCAACTCCATTACATTTTAACATTGACACAAATGAAGAGGAAGCTACAATTATTATTGAGATAGTGCAAACAACCAAGGCACTCATAGCCTACTACAACACACTGGGTTCAAAGGATACATCCATCATTGCATGGATAAAAGACACAGCTAAATCTTGTAGGTTATCCTAACTATTAAAGATTTTTGGACCTCCCAAAAGGGTAGGTGAGCTTCCAAATGTGTTTAATGGAAATGTTTGTTTTGAGCTCCCAGTGTGTACAATGGAAATGTTTGTTTTGAGATTTCTCTATCACAGGAAAGTAAAAGGATGCTTGGCATGGAGCAGAAGTATGACGGTCACTTGTGGTCTCGATCAACATAGAATGCAAATTGCACTTGAGTTATTGTCTTGGAAGTCTTCAATGTTAGAGGGTCGCATGCCCTTTTCACATGAGTGAAAGAAGATACAATGATGCATTCTTTCATGGTCATTTGGGTAGACAAGTTAGCATGGATAAACACGCAAGATGCACATGCAAACATGCAAGATTGGTTCAAGCACCCAAGATATACCCTACAGTGTAGTGAACCTATGGAAAAAGAAAGTGGTTTAGAACTATATGTTAGGAGTCATCTCTTATGTATGAGCTGCAAAATTACTTTTCCCCACCCTTTGAATCCTTTTTTTAATCCCCTCTCATGAGTCATTATAGATGTATGCTTTGTGGTTCATATCTTAACAGATGTTCAACTCAAAGTTAGGACTTTTAAAAACTTACGCCTGTTTTTTGGTGTGTATCGTATGAATAATGGCTACTTTTTAGGTTATCTTTTTTGTGTCGCTAGAAAAGGCTACAAATATAAAGTCAAAAAGCTCGTTTTCATTGAAAAAGCTCGAAATGAGAAGCTCACAAAAAAAAAACACTGCACGCTCTATACCCCCCTCATGTCACATAGCTAGGTTCTCTTACAGCCCTCAAAAAGTGTTGTAAACTACAACCAATCTCCCAGGGTGTGTCCAAGACCCTCTGCCATGAGACCCCATGAGACATGGGGTCTACTACCAACCATGAAATCTCATTGTGTGTGGATCAAGGGTTCCATGTAAGAGGTTGTCTCAAGCGCTCCTCTATGGATACGGGCTAGTGCTACTCAAGTCCCCCCTCATCTAATCCCCAAGATCGAAGTAGACTCAATGCTAAACAATCCTCCTATCTTCTACTCAGGCCCACTATGTGAGTCTCTATGAGATCCAATGGGTGGAGGGGCTCCAAGGACCTCCTGTCTTTGGAACTCTACATCTAATCCTATGTAGGAAGAGCTTCTTCCAAGGCTCCTCCATTGGTGGAAGATCCTAAACAATGAGCCTCCCAAGGAGGGCTCTACTCTGCCGTGTTGGATCAATGATACCTAGTCCCCCCTGAGAGCAAGGTAAGGTGATGACCTACCCGAAGACTTTGGCCCGAGCCGATTATGTGTCTCTGCTTGTCCCAAAAAAAAGTTATTGGTCAACCTCCCTAGCTAGCCAATGCAGTAACTTGAGAAGATCCAGCAAGATGTGATGTTCCACATTGTGGCCAAAAGCACATGGTTGGACACTACAACCCTGCTAGTAAGAGAGGGTCTTGTTCAGCTACATTGTAAAAGCTTCCCCCTAATGGCTAGGAGGAGGGGGGAAATCTATTGTTGTGCTGAAAAGTCTAAGCCAACCTAGGTGCTCAAGTAGCAAACTGGCATCCTTGGAGGGATCCAACAAAAGCCTTCACTAGGCTTCCAATCAGGTGTGGGAGCATCACCAACCCAAAATGCAATTGTCTTTTTCCAATTGATCAATGCTCTGAACACACAACAAAACACCTCCAGAGCCTACTCACACATGTGAAATTAGCCTCATAGCCCTCTAAAAACATGAGTCACCAGTAAACTCAACATCCAGAAGCTCCTCTCCATAAATGGGTACCAGTGAGGCCAAAAATCTGTTCATCACCTCTTCATAGAAAAGAAATAGGAAGGGGACAAAATATGACTTTGAGCACATTTGTAGAGAGCAGAGAGCCCTCTGATCCATGCATCTGAAAAACCCATCCTCTACAAAGTTACCTCCAAGAAATCCTAGTCAACTCTTTTGTAGGCCTTCTCAAAGTCAAGAAGGAGCACTTAGTCTACAAGATCCTCTCCTCACAAGCAGGCAAGGGCAGTCACCTCCCAAAAGGTAAAGATGTTGTCAAGGATACTACACTCCTTGACATAGCTCATCTGAGTATCATGAATGAGGCTCTCAAGTAGTGGCTGAATTCTCAAACTTGAAGCCTTTGAAAGAACTTTGTAGGCTCAGTTGAGAATGGTGATTGATTGCCACTGTTGAATCTCATCAGGAGATTTCCCCTCCTTGGGATAAGATAGATCAACCCCCTCGCTCATGCTATTAGGCATCTCCCTAGTGTAAATATTGTGCAAGTATGCACTACATACGTCGTGTCCAAGCACCTCCCAGTACACGAAGAAAAATTTGGGAGTCAAATCATCCTCTCCATGGAAACTACCACGAGGGAGTTCTCTAAGAGGCTTCTGGGTCTCTTAGTAGGAGAGGGCACTCAAGCATATGTTGCATCTCCTCAATTGATGATGCAATTCATCTGTGCCCACACCTTCTCTCTGCATGCATCCTTGCCCTTTACTTGTACGTCTTTGAAATCTGTGGCTATCGTCCCTTCCTATCTCCTCAACTGTCATACAATGGAAACGCATGGCGAGGACCCACTATCTCAAAGAACTCTCAAGTAGCTTTGTCGCCCGTTTGGGTCCACTAAGATGCATATCAATAGTAGGAAAAATCATGGTGCCTCTTTTCAATTGTGTTCATCTCCTGTCAAGCCTATTGCATCTTGTCCTCCATCTAGGGACTACTTGGGTGTCGCTCCTACGTCCTCTAAAAGGAGGCAATGTCTCGACATAGTCACTTCTCCTCCTCTCGGGCCATAACAAGTCGTGTTGTCGACTCTTGGAGAAAGAAATGACTAAGCTTCTTGAGGCCATTGGCCACTCAAGAAGCAACATCCCCTTGAGTGTCCAAATTCTCAGTTCATGTAGCCACCTGCTCTCTAAGCTCTATATCTACCAAAATCCACCTAGCGATTTGTAGCATGACACTGCCACTTCTCTGCCTGTCAGAAAGAGAACTAGCACGTGGTCAGAGAAAGTAGTCCCTGACAAAATGCAAATTGAACAACCCAAATCACAAAAGTGCTCACTAGCATAGAAGCAATATATCCTAGATAGATTCACTCCGCCTACTTTGTGGTTGGATCTACAAAATGAGAGGTTGTCTTAGGGCTTTGCAAAGTCAGCATGTTGTCAAACATATAAAATGCTCAAGGTCATACATAGCCATTTCCAAGCAACCAACTCATCCCCATGTACTGTAGCATGACTCTCCCTAGCCTTGTCTGAGAGGTCCTCAAGCGTGTTGAAATCTCCCCAAATGCACCACTACTTTGCATGGGGTGAGGACTCCATCAAATGTGACCAAAACTCAGCCCGTGCATTTGCAAAGTGTTGAGAGAGGGAGAGAGAGAGAGAGAGGGAGAGATAAGAGACACACCACGTATGCTCCCAAAGATTGATTCATATTGAGTGTACCTTCAGTGACCAAAAAATGACATTTGTTCGGATTGAGTTTCAGGCGTGCCTCTCTGCACCTAAGAAAGACAGCAGAGATTTGAGCGAGGTGCTCCTCTAGATTCTTCATTGGGGTTGAACACTGAGCACATGAGAAGGTTGAAAAATTGTCCATGAAGATGCGAAGATGATCCGTAATCAAGGCACAGAATATGAGACATACTGTGCGATTGAAGGAAGGTGGAACATTTTTCAACCCAAACGACATTCTAGTGTAGATAAAAATACCCCAGGGAGTCATGAAAGCCGTTTTAATCTGATCACATGGATGGATGCCCAATTGATTGTATCCACTGAAACCATCCATGAAATTGTACAATACATGCCTTGATACATCTTCTAGCACACGCTCAGTGAAAGGTGTGGAAAAACCATGTGGGATAGTTACCTTGTTCAAAGCGCGGTAATCTATGCACACACGAATTTTATTGGACTGCTTCTTAGGCGCTATCACCATGGGTGATAACCACTCAGAGTGCTCCATAGGTACAATGATCCCTACCTCTTTCATTTTCTCTAGCTCTGACTTGACAGCTTCTGCATACTTTGGGTTGAGCTTTTAAGCTCGGCCTCTGACAGGCTTAGCCCCTTCAACCAGAGGGATAGTATGGACACCCAAACCATACCTTTCCGTACGGTACAACCGTATGGTACGGTAAGGTACGTAAGGTACAGTACCGTATGGTGCAACAATTTAAAAAAATTCGAAAGTGCAACGTTAGTGTGCGAACCTGGCACGCGAGCCAATTTGGGGTTTTTCTGGTGGTCTGGAATGCTAATAGGCTAATAGCCCAAGGCTGTATGCCTTATACTCACTGCACGTAACTTTTTAGAGAGCAACAGAGACTGCAGAGAAGTTCACAGACAGGACTCGACAGACGTTTCTCGCGTAGAAAGGTAATCTCCGCTCTCTTTCTTGCCCCTCCCACTCTTTCTCCTTACGTTGCGCGTACTCTTCGCGACACCCCTCCCTCTATTTCTCATGTGTTTGCACTCTTTGCAGAAATTCATCATGCCACGCAAGACCAACCCTAAATGGCAGCTCCACACTAATGTGTTGAGTGTAGTCACGACCGCTTCTCAGCAAGGTTCCGGCGCGCGCTTATGGCAATGCAAGTATTGCGGGATCCAACACACCAGTACCATAACACGAGTCAAGAGGCACTTGATCGGCATTGGGTGCACGGATTAGATTGGTGCCTGTGAAAAAATACCAAAGCCCTTGAGGGAGCAACTCATTGAGGAGTATTTTTCGGGAGGTGCATCTACAGTGCAGGGTACTCCCAGCATGCAAGATGCTTTACACGATGCTTTTGTTGAGACTTGGAGAGTCTGGGTACGCAGACACAGGCCGGGGAAAGGTTCGGCTTCCACACAACCCCCTGCTGGCAGGAAGAGGGCACGTGTTGGCGACGATGATGACGACCTCTTGCCACGTGATACAGGTACATCTGACAAACCAAAGCAGACCACTTTGCCTAGTCGCATCTCTTCGCAGGCTTGGACTAAAGAGCGTCAGAGGGTGGCAAAGATGGAGATATGTCGCACTCTTATTGAGTGCAACATATCTTTCAATCTTTTGCACACAGATCAATGGAAAAGAATGGTAAAAGCAATTGCACAGGTTGGGCCTACTGACACATGGACCGATCTTGATTACACCAAGATGCGGACCAGCATGTTAGATGAGCAAAAGGCCTTAATTGAAAAGGCTCTTACTCTGATGAAAAAAAGATGGAATGAGTTTGGATGCACCATTATCTCAGATGGTTGGGCCGACATTCGCACACGCCACACAAAAAATATTCTTGTGTCTTCTTGTTTGGGCACCTATTTCTTGCGTGTTGTGGATGCAGGAAAAGCAGGGAGAAGATTGCAGCTGAGTTCATATATGGTCACATCAAAGCAGTCGGTAGAGGAGGTTGGCAAGGAGAATGTTGGCATGTGGTGACAGATACTGCGGAAAACTGCAAGGCAATGGGAATGATGGTCGAGGAAAAGTTTCCAGCATAGTGTGGACTCCGTATGCTGCACATTGTTTAGATTTGCTTATGGAGGATATTGGAAACTTTCATGGGTGCACCCCATTGTTGCAAATGCTACAAAGGTCACCACGTTCTTCCGCAAAAAGCCATCAAGCTCTTGCTATTTTTTGCAACCATAGTACTTTGGATATGGTGCACCCTTCCAAAACCAAGTTTGTGTACATTTACTTGGTTTTGCAGAGGCTCTACAAGCTTAGAGATCCACTTCTTCAGATAGTTGTGGATCCAAAATGGCGGCAGATGTCTAAATCCCAGAGGAGCCTACAAAGCACTTGCAGAGGCGGGTCTTTATGAGAGTTTTTGGAAGAGGTGCATGCTCTTTCAGTGGCACTTAAATCTGTGTACGTCCTCCTTCGACTTACGAATATGGAGGGATCGACCTTGGGTCTAGTCTTTCATTTGTTTTTGCACATGAAAGACCATATCTCCAAATGGTCCTTGTTGACTGCTGATCAGTAAGAGGTTCCCCTTTTATGCACTACTATGATACTATCTATCACTGATTGAGTGTACACTATGGACTCTAATTGCTATGCTCAACTCAATTTTCAGCCAATCCGATATATTGGAGTGTGTGGAGAGACGATAGACTCTCATGAGCCATCCCATCCATGCGATGGCCACCATGCTTCATCCTCTCTACAAATCGCCAGAGCTATAGAGTGATACCTTCCTTAGCACAAAACAATCTAAGTATGTTGGGCTCATGTTTTTAGAGGATGATTAGCTTCAGATAGATAGGAAGTTCACCAACTACATGAACAGCATCGGCCCTTCTTTTACGATGGCAGTAGCCTCGAGGAAGGAAGCCACAAAGTTTCCTTTGACGTGGTGGCACTCTTATGGGAGGGTTTGTCTTCCGAACCTCTCACGCCAAGCTCTTCGTGTTCTTTCTCAGGTAAGAGTCCATTAAACATTATACTTTTTCATCTTTATATCACAACACGACCATAAATTCCACATACTTAATTACCATAAATTGCGTAGGATTGCTCGGCTGGAGCATGTGAGCGCAATTGGAGCTCTTACTCTCTCATCCACACGAAGATTCGAAATCGCCTTAGCACTTCTCAATTGGAGAAGTTGGTGTTTTGTAGGGCTAACATGAGGCTCGTGCGGAGTTACCAATCTTTGGGGCAAACCCAAACAGGTAAATGATTCGGCGTATGGCTGCTAGCATAAACACATATTAGAACTTTTTTGTTCATTACCATTTATTTTACTCTTGAACAGGTGGATGTGAAACAGCTCAAGATGGTAGAGATCCTACTCCAGAGGAGATTGATCGACAAACTAGAGACGAGCAGGAGGTGATTCTCAGAGAGCTGCATAGAGAGCTTGAGAATGTGGATCGTCGTGTGACCAGATCACGTGTACAAGCTCTCAACATTCCTCTACGTCCGACGCTTCTAGATCCAGACACTGTGAGACGAGAGAGTATTCGTCTTGTTCCTGTTCGCTCCTCTCGGACACGAGCAAATGAAGTTGTCCAGCTCATTCACACCGAGATTGCTGATTTCTCTGAGGAGGCTAGCGGTGCAGAGGTGCTTGTTCCAGATGCCACTATTGTTGAGCTAGAGTTTGATGAAGAGGGCAATGTCCTTGATGAGGGGGCATGCTCTCTACCGACGATTCATCTTCAACATACGACACAAACTTTTGAGGCTATAGGCATGCCGCCTAATAGCCTATGTGCATGCTTTGGAGAGCAACAAACTTTTATTGTGTTTCATTATTTTGTTTCAGTTTGTATGGCATATACAATGTCGGCTTGTGGCTGATGCCATAAACATTATGCTTGTAGTTGAGTTTGGACGGTTGTACCTGTGTTTCATTGTTTTGTTTTAGTTTGTATGGGATTTACAATGCCGGCTTTTGGCTGATGCCAGAGACAGTATGCTTGTAGTTGAACTTGGTTTTATGATTTATCATTGAGGCTTGACGCATTTGAGTTTTATGTCCAATTGTCAATATGTTCATTTTCAGCATTGTAATTTGTAATGTAAATTTGTTTACGAGGTGGTCTCTGCTCTTGTTGCTGCGTGGAGTTGGAGGCTGAGGTGTAGAAGCTCTTAGGGGCTGAGGGAGCATGGGTATACAAATTTTGAGACGGAAACGTACTTGACATACCTTGGACAGTAGGGGTATTGAGCAAAGGTGGCATGTAATTTGGATGGCCATAGGGGGAAACCATATTGGATGTTGGTGCTAGCCCTTGTTGGAGAGAAGGACCTAGACTTTGTTGTATTTGCCGCAATCCCTTGATATAGTAGCAATCCTGCCCAGACTTTTCGAAGTGGCAATAAGCACGAAGGGGACAGTCCTATGGAGGGTGTCCTGGAGAGCGACATGAGTTGCACCATACCATAAACCTTAGTCTCCTGCTGAGACCTAAGCTCTTCTAGCTCTCTCTTAATTTGATACAAAGCCTCGTGATGTGGGGACTTCTCCTGTCTAAAAGAGATTGATTTCTCCTCTTGAAGAGCGCGTTGTAGTTTTAGGGCTTCAAGTTCCCTACGCAAAGAAGTCAAAGGGTCAGATGACTCTCCAAGAGTGCAGAGGCAGTCTCTACCTGAGGAGAGTCGGTAAACAGCTTCCTTGCCCCTTCTATCCTAGTAGCAGCTGCAACAAACTCCTCCAAGGTGGCATCAGGTCGGAGATTCTCTCTGAGTTTTTGCTGAGAAGTCTTTGGAAGAGCCTTCTCTACCCATTTCTTGACCATGAACTCACCTGGTGGCTGAGGAAGCTTAGCGACCAGAGACTTTGTTCGGGTCATGAGTTCTACAAAAGTCTCTTTGGGCTGAAGCAGCAGGTTGGCCAACTCATCCAGAACCTTTTCCTCGTCTGAAAGCTTCACAAAATTGTTGTCTTAATGTAGCCCAAGTAGTAAAGTGGTTCTCTGCAAACTGACTGTACCACTTGTCTGCTAATCCATCCAAGGTAGATGGGAATAGTACTAAGTAGGCATCTTCTCAGTTGAGGCCATGACCTCTGCAGAGAGAAACAAACCTCTGAGCATGGTCGTCAACATCCTCTATGGAGAGACCCTTGAAAGTCAAAAACTTAATATTCACCTTAGCTAGAACACTTGTGAGCTCTTCCATGGTTGTCTGTGCATGAGCTTGTTGCTCCGAAGCTTGCTGTAACACAGTGGGTGAGAAGTTTATTGATGGGGGTGACTGGGGAGGTGTAGAACTGGTTGAGGGAGAAGGTAGGGGTAATGGGACTGGTGGACTTCTGCTTGGCACGAAGGGTTGACGCTTCCTGTGGTAGTACTTCAAGGGACTTAGTAGTGGGATTTGTCACTCTTTTGACTGCCTTGTATGTGTCATGCAGTCACCAAAAACCCACCCAAGCTTTGAGCACTGAACACGATACCTTTACCTCGCACTAGTCTAGATTCCACTAGACCAAGACGAGTGACTAGACCTCTTGGCTATACCTGGATGAGAGAGTTGGCTAGACCTGAACGAGAGAGGACTAGACCCAACCTACTCCTGGCTAGACCTGAACGAGACAAGACTAGGCCCAACCTAGAGACTGCTAGACCAAGACGAGAGACTAGATGAGCAGGTCTAGACGAGCAGGTTGAGGGAAAACCAAACGGGACCAAGCTCAGCCCTATGAGAACAAACCGAGTGATACAGAGAGTTGAAGCCAGGTAGCTCCTTGACTCGACTTCGACGGAGTGAGACCTCTGATGAGGCCCCATCGAGCGTGCCAAAAATGAGAGCACCTGTAGCGGAGATAATGTGTTGTGCCCTCTATAGTGGGTGCTCCTCACTGCAATGTGCGTGATATCTCACTCCACAGAATGAAAACACACAAGACAAAGAACAACATAGCAACAACAGTACGACTCAGCAAAGGAACAACACGAACATCGACAAACTCAAAGAAACCGACACAAACTCTGGCATGGCAACACACTCAACTCCAGCCCAGATCTCATAGGTACAATGGGGGTGTCTAGGCTCAATTGTGCCGGGATGGTGCAGATGTGTTGTGTACAACTTTATGAGAGACTCTAGGTGACTGACCACACAAAAGTAGATGATCCATAAAACCCAACAGCTACGGATATATACAACCATAAAGAGCCACCAACGGCTCACCAATATAATCCAGCTAAGCATATCTCTAAACTGTGGTGGTGGTGCGTCGGCCACGGTGTCAACTGGACCACTACCCGTATCCCTACCACGTGTCACCGATCCGCCAAGAGAGTCCGTCTAGTGGCCAACTGTGACTAACTGCCTGTCCGTGCCAGTGACACTGTAGCCCTGCTACAACCCTCTTTTATGTAAAAAATTTTAGTTGCTCAACGGTTGCAATCTAATAACATCCTGAGAAATTGTTTCAATCCCCATTTCTCTTGTAGGTGTATTATCTAAAAGTCTTTATGGACTATTCCTTGGATTGCGATCTCTCTTCTAAGCAGGGCCATTTCAAGCATTCCACCTGCATACCCTCAATTTTTTACACCCTCCACCAAATAACAATTCTCGTGTGATTCTTTGTAAGGATAACCTTGCAAAAACATCAGACTTCAATGATATATAAAGGAGCCCAAATCATGTTGGAGACCTGCTTGTCCTCACTTTGTACAACTTATTTACAATTTTCGTTTGGTCTGATTGCTCTTTAACTCTAAGCAACCTCTCCAGCCCAAGAATTCTTTCTCTGCACTCGAGAGCCTCTACCTTGAGCTTATTTATGGACAGCCTTACATCACGTACATGTGCTTCTGTTTCTTTCTTCACTCCATCAACTAGCAACTTCACCTGATGCCCCTCATTGCGGATGGAATGCAGCTGCCTTTTCACATGGGTCATGGTCTCTGCATGCTCTTCTTCCTCTCCCCCCCCTCGGCAATGCACCTCATATTCTTTCCGCAAGCATGCAATCTCGCTCTTAATTTGCACAAATTCATTCTCCTTCTCTGCAGAAAACATTTCCACCAAATGGGAGAACTGTTTTCCGAGCACATCCTCAACAATAAGATCCAGCTGCTTCTCTGATATCTTATTCAACTGTACTTTGCTCTCATTTAGACTAAGCTTAAGACCCATTTCCTTCTTTAAATTTCCCAAGTCTCTGAGCCTCTGTAGTTCCAAGTTCTCCATGTCTGTTCTGATGCGGCTGCCAAACTTCTCCATAGAGCTTCCAACAGCATCTTCGACGTGACTTCGTAGTTCTGTGTGTATTTTTGACATCCAAGAGTCCACTCGCTTCTGCAAAGCATCAAATTTGGAGGAACATTTATCCATGTCAACCTGCATTCTTTCTTCAAACGGACCATCACCATCACAATCTCTTTTTCTCCCTCCTTTTTGCACCTTCAGGTCGAGCTGGGCTTTGACAAGTCTTTTTAGACCCAGCAGCTCCGAATCTGTCGCAAGCTTTACATCACTGAGCTGCCTTTCCATGCCTTTAATCTTGGCTTCACAAATGTCGACCTGCTCTTGTACATGAAGAGCGGAGCTTTGTACCATTTACTTTAACTCATTCAGCATTCTCTGGAAGCTGTCCAACCTCTCTGTGAGTCCACTTATTTGCAATACAGTCTCACCCTCCTCGTCCAAAATTCCAGAAACACGCTCATCCAAAAGACCCTTGTTTCTCACCTTCGACTCCACCATGGGAGATGGTTCCCTGCTGTTTGCGTGTGCATCAGCAAGAAACCCACTACTTCCATTGTCCAAGACTGCCTCCCCATAGCTGTTCAGTTGTCTTGCCACATATGCGCACTCCCCTAGAACTGATTTCAGCTTCTCCTCTGCACAGCCAGAACTTATAGCGTCACTCACAAACTGGACACCATACGGCATCAAATGCTAACTCTGCCATTAAAGAGCTTTAAGCCCTTAGCTATGTGATGAGGTATAACCTGAAGGAGCAGATGCATCACCATTGGCATCACAAAGCTGGAGCCTTGACCTTGAAATGTTTTCAAAACAAGCTCTACTGCTGTCAAAGTCAAAAACAGGGTTGCAAAATGAGAATTGTTGCCCATTGGAGGAACCTTTCTCATGCTGGTGTGATTGAGCATCCAGCCCATTAAATACGTGGCTCAAAGTCGTGCAGTTAGAAGAGTCTTGAGTAGTTGAATGTCCACCCATAGAACAACGAAGAGACTGGGCAGTAGCAGACGAAGCAAAAGAAGAGAACGAGGAGCACAAGGCTTCTTGTGAGAATGAGGCCAAATACCTTGATACAGGTGGCTTGCAGTCTACCACCTCCTCCACACACTCAATTTCAAAGGGCTCTGAATGATTCTCTGCATCTGCAAAATGCTTCTTCTGGAGCTTCAAATTGTCACATGCTCCTAAACCAAAGTCCCTGCCATTGAGACTATTTTTATCAAATTCAGGTGGGGCTTTTTCCACATCAGAGCAGCTACTTGACGTTGTGAGATCATTGACCTCAGCATCAACTGCCCCTTTCTCAAACTTCACCCTTTTCTTGTGGTCAGCCTTTGTGCTTGAAGACCCTATGTTTTCTGCATGAGAGATGTTCTCTCTCTCTCTCTCTCTCTCTCTCTCTCTCTCTCTCTCTCTCTCTCTCTGGCGGAGCACCTATTCAAAACACAAGAGAAGGTTGATAAAGCTGAAAAGTGGATGGAGGACGCAAAGAAAGGGAAAGATAAGATGCCTGAAGCCACAGCGACATCCACTATCATCAATATGGCAATTGAGGAGCAAAAGAGAAAGACTAGAGCCCTTCATGTGCGTGTTACAGGTCTCAAAGACACTGGAAAAGTAGAAGAAGAGGTGCATGAGCTCTTGAAGCACATGGGTATTTCTGAACCCACACACAAAAGCTTCAAGAGTTGGCAAGAAGGGAAGTGATGAGAAAGGAAGGCCCAAGGAAAGAGCACTCATTATTCGTTTCCCTATGTTGGAAGCACGTAAGGAATTCCTGAAGAAGAGACCAACACTCAAGCAAACTGGGATATTTTGGGTGATGACCTCACTCAACACAGGTAGCACACATGCAAGAGCTGATGTCAGAGATCAAGGCGGCGAGGGAGAAAGGGGAAATTGCTTGCTAGAAGGGAGGGGGAGTAGTGGTGTTGGAAAAATGCACCGCATGACGGTGCGAGACCTATGAGACCAACGTTAAAATGGCAGCATGGAACTGTATTGGATCAATGAAGCTAGATATAGATGCATTTGAGGATAGCTTTAAAAGAAGAGACTTTTTTTTTTGCTCGGAAACGCATTAGACTCCTGGCGGCACATTACCTAGAGTGACGGGATACCATTGGGAGACTACTTGTAGGCTGGATGTGAGATCAACGCATAGAGGACGGGGGTCAGGAGGTGTGGCAGTCCTATTCAGAAAGGAGCTTCAACCCCTCATTCGTATTGTTCGAAGAGATGAGCACGCCAAATATATGTGGGTCAGAGTGATTCAGAAAGGAGCTTCAACCCCTCATTCGTATTCTTTGAAGAGATGAGCAGGCCAAATATATGTGGGTCAGAGTGAGAGCAGAGACAGGGAGGCCAGCAATATGCTATCTTGCCCCCAGCATATCTCATTATGCATCGCCCAAGGGACAGTCACCCTACATGATATTGGATGAGGACATATGGGAGTTCTCTAGGGATGGAGATGTCATGCTTCTAAGAGACTTTAATGCCAAGACGAGCCAGTCTCAAACAGCTTTCTACGATACCTCAAAGGAAATATTGAGAGAATTGGATGTCAATGATATGGGATTGGCAAGGTGTTTGCAAGATGAAGAGCACACTGGATATGGAGAATATCTGACAAATTTGGGGACTGCTCATGGATCGGCCATCTTGAATGGCCTCTAGAGATTTCCAACGTCAAGTGGGTTCACTTGTTTTCCCCATAGACATGGGGCTACCACAGTGGATCATGTTTTGGTTCAACCCAGTTTCATACCCTCTATTCAAGACTTTATAGTTGGGTCGAGGCCTATTGGGGTAGCAGTAGATCATGCCCTCCTCGCATTTACCTTCTCATTCTAGTTCAGCACAGCTCGACTGGCACAGACATCTACGCATGCCCGATACACTTTAACTTCGGAGATTGATTCTATCTACATAGATGGTATCTACAGACGCTTATGTACAGAGGATCCAGAAAGACCTCTAGGGGAGCTCACATGTATATTGACAGACACTACAGGATGCAGCAGTAGAGGTATACCCACACACTAAGTCTGGGCAGCGACGACATTCTAGGAGCATACCCCAGAACAACTGGTATGACGAGAAGTGCAAAGAGAATCGAACCCGACTTCAGAGGGAGGTACTTCTAGGAGTCATTACTCACAGGCAGTCACGGGTTGCCTCTTGGCGTTTGGTACGACAGAAGAAGAGGGCATTTCTAGCTTGACTAGAGAAGGATTTAGATCAATTGTTTCTGAGCCAGATTAACATGGCGACTCTTCCATGAGCACTCTCCCCCACAATCATCACTTCTACGGAGGTATGGGGTCAGTATGCATCATTTCTCTACACAATCACCTCTTCCAGATCGGCCAGAGCCATGCCCACACACATGTGCTTTCTTTATTGCAGAGATGGTAAAGAAAGCCATTGACAGGATGAAGACTAGGAGAGCATATGATCATAATGGCCTGGTAGCAAAGCTCTAAGGTGCAGCGGAATGAATGTTGAGCTTTGCTCAAGATGAGTGCTTCGAAATGTGCTCAAGGTTCCTTTTGTTCTTATGGAAGGGAGAGCCTTCCGTTCTTAATTGTCATGTGACACATACCAACCCTATGTGTCCGTGGACAAGCTACACCATAGCAGGGTTCCCGTCAGTCAAGTCAGTTTAGATTAGCAGTGATCTGGCACTTTTGTGAGTCTATTCGTAGACCGTGCATGCCCAATCACCTAGCAATAGATGCATATCCTCCGGTTGCACACAGCATGATCATCAGTATTCCCTTCAGAATCCAACAGATTCAGTCAGGGAAATTTTCCAGTGCATTTAGCCTATTTTCCTACTTTAAGTTATTTTCACTTATTATTTTTAAGTGACTTCCAAACAAAAGTAGGTAGGGCAATTTTGCTAAGTTAATATATAAGCAAACCCAAGTTAGCACTTTCTGGCAGAAGAGGCAGCAGGAGCTTCCCGCTCAACAGGCAACTTCTCAGCAAGAACCTCGTCAAGCCATTTGGTGAGGCCACCCCCTTCATGCCCCTAGCGTTTTTGGGATCGCCTAGCTCTTCCAGACCTTGGCATTTTCCATCTACATCAGCCCTCGCCCTCACGCAACAATTCCTAGCGTTTTCCCCGCGACAACCACCCTCAGCCTATAGCGTTTTTGGGATCGCTAGCATCTGCTGCAGATCAGCGATTTTCTAGAACCATCAACCAGCGTTTTTCAGCCATATGAAAACGCAGCTTCAGCAGTGACAAAACGCAGAAATTCAGCAGTTCGAAACAGTCATTTTCAGCCTATAGCAAAGTAGCAGATTCGGTCCCCATTGGTTGCAGAAGATCCTAAAGTTTAGCCTCGAAAAACGCAGCCAAAACAGTCATTTTCAGCCACCAAAATAGTCCCGAAAATCAGCAGTTAGAAGACCACAGATTTCAGCCATCAAGTCGTCGTCGTCGTCATCGGCATAGTCCCATTGCATCAGTCCATTGCATACGCATTGTACACCTTTGTGCAATCAAAGTTAGACCACTCTCGCCGACGAGAGTGGGGCCTTCGGAGGAGGGTTTTACAACCTCTCGGGTGTCGTATCTCTTTTCTCTCCTTCTCTCAGTCTCATTCACTTGCACGCACAATATCCACTCACTTTGTTCGTGATCATAGCACTCTCCATAAGACGGAAAGCTCTCTCCTTCCCTAAGAACTAAAAGGAACCTTGAGCAATAAAGATCACTAATCTTGAGAAAATACAACATTCATTCCGTTGCACCTTACATTGGTATCAGAGCTTTGGAAGTGTTCTGCATTACTCAAGGAAAGAACCACAAGAATTTTTTTTTGCTTGTTGCGGTCGCACGAACCCAAGTTAGCTTGGGCGTGTCGATTCCTAATCGTGTTTTGTTGAAGAGTGACAGGAATCCCAAGAAAGAAGGGCTTGTCCAGCCTCCCCTTGTGTCTCTTTTCACTCATTGAGAGCGGACCGTGCACTTAGCAGCCGGCCAATCGACGTGAGGTGGGAAAAAGCAACCTTGGTGTGAGCGCAAGGCCGCCAAGGGGTGCGTCCGCAAAAAAGGGTAGAACTTGAGTGAAGAGAAGATCCTTCTCCAACGCGATTTGCAAGCGAAAGAACACCTCAAGAACCTCAAGAACCCAAGAACCAAGACCCTCAAGAACCCAAGTTCCTCGTGAACTTAAGAACCAAAGATCATAGTGCATGGTCGTCACCCAAAGCGGAATGGATACTTCGCATACAGGTGATAAGCATGAGAGAGGCGACGAACACTCGTCCCCACCCGGAGATGATTTCTTCAACCCTCCCCCTTCGCCATCTACGCCACCAAGTGCACCAAACCTTATGGAGACAATGGTCAAGCAGATGATGGCCATGATGGATAGACAAGAAGCAAATCGCCTTGTTCAGGAACGTGAGCGCGATGAAAGAAACGCAAGACTTGCCGCAAAACAAGAAGACAATCGACTTGCTTTAGAACGCGAGCGCAACAAACGCAAAGAAAGGAAACAACTCAGAAAGGCGGAGGAGGCGGCAAGAAACGCGGCTTTGGAGGCCGATCGTACCGCTCATAGATTGGCCTTGGAGATCGAGCGTGAAGCTCAACGCGAGCTACGCACTGAAGAACTGCTTCGACAAGCACTAGCCTCGAAAACCGAACCACCCAAAGATCGTGGGAGTTCGTCAAGTGGCGCAAACCACAACGCAGATTCCAACCATCCAATAATAGAAAAGTTGACTTTCAGTAAGTATGACAATTAGATGGATGCTACAGTTATTCATTCTTGGTTGCATCAATTTAATGCTTATTTTGCAACAACTAAGAAGACAGAAAATAGCAAAGTTTTAACGACAGCTATGTACCTTGCCAGTGATGCCATTAATTGGTACCACGCATGGCAAGAGGCATGGCTAGCCGCACACCTAGAGGCAGCCGACGATTTCACGCCCTTCTCTTTTAGTTGGGCTGATTTCCAAGACAAGCTCAAGGCGCGGTTTATGCCACCTCAGTACCTTGCACGATTGAAGGACGATTGGCGCGCTCTCAAGCAAAATGGTATGCCGGTTATGTCTTTTTCTAATCGTGTTTTGCAGCTAGGTACCCAATTACGGAAATCGGATGATGAGCGCAACGAGGCTTTTCTCTTTGGATTGGACGAGTATATCAAGTACGATGTCGAGGTACTCGATCCAATAGATCTCAACAAGGCGGTAGCAATTGCTCTCGCACAGGAGCTGAAGCACAACAAAGGAAAGCCTAAGGAGAACAAGACTTCCACAAGTACCTCGCAGACTTCTCAGAACCCTCAGAACGGTAAGAACGGTAAGAATGGTAAGAATGATAACTCTTCTAACCAAATGAATCTAAAGAACCCACAGCACCCACTACATCTGTCAATGCAATGAATGATAACACGATTGTGCCCACAGTTTCTCAGGACCCTCCCATTGATGATTCTCTCATTAAATGTTATGGTCGTACGTCGGGGCACCGTTTTGTTATATTGTTTGACCCAGGTAGTATGCATGATGTGATCAGTTCCTCTCTTGTTGCGAGAGCCCGCCTCGAAGTTAGTCCGAGATCTCCTATCGAGGTCTCTGGCTTTCGTCCTGGTATGGACGCTCTCATCACCGAGGAATGCCTTGATGTGTTGTTTGCAATTCAACAGACTACCTTCACTAGAAGATTTGTTGTTTCTCCTCTTTCAGAATGTGATATGATTTTGGGCATTCGATGGTTTCGTGAGACTAACGCTCTCATTGATTTTGAGGCTAACACTTTAACTCTCAATGCCAAAAGTGATTCTCCTACTGTCTTTCATGGAGTGGACATTGCTCCTTCTCCATCTCTCATTGCTAATATGCAAGACAAGGTTGAAAGGATTCGGGATAAAGAGATTCTCTCAATCTCTTTTTCTCCACACCATGACACACAGGATTTGCATGATTATGAGAAGCATGATGATTTAAAGGATAATGATTTGCATGATGATTTGGATGACAATGACAAGCATGATGATTTGCATGATCAAGATGTGATTTCTCACAAGCATGATCAGCTGTATGAAGATGATGTGATTGTTCACAAGGATGATGTGTTAGTGGATGCTTTTTCTAGCGAAGCTAACCTCGTTGTAGATTCGAGCAATCACAACAATCTAATCTTGGCTTTCAAGTCGAGGTCCAAAGAATCCCCACGGGACGATTCGATCATTCCGGACGAACCGATCTTGGCTCTGGAGCCTTGGTCCAAAGAACCCTCACAAGAAATATTATGTGTTCGCATGATTGATACGCACGCATTGTTCGAGTGTTTCATTCGTGACGGTTTCCTGTATTTTAGTCAGCATCGTTATGTGATCCCTTTTACTAGGCATGACATATTGTATGTTGAGCACGTTTCTCTCATGGATGAGCACGAATGTATGCGGATTGTTCATGAAAAGCTCAAAAGTTTGTATGTCAGGATTTCACATTCCATGTCTCTTCCTTGGCATGACACAGTTTCCGAAAGAGCACATGATAGTATGAGCACCTAGCATGGGCATTTCCATTGTGATTTGCCACAGTTGATTGATTTCGATCAAACAGAAAAGATTCGATCTCATTGGTTGCATGTGTTTGATGAACGGGTTGTCACTCCGTCTCTATGTTCATCTACATTGCATACACAGTCTTTAGAGAAGACAAGATTTTTTCCTTCACTTTATATGGAATGGATATGTTCATGGTTGTGTTGGAGATGGTTCCAGGAATTTTCAGCCATGGAGATTCTTGAAGACGAAAGAAGCAGGATACTCGACGAAGTTGAAGCATCAAAGGCATACACAGTCTTTAGAGAAGACAAGATTTTTTCCTTCACTTTACATGGAATGGATATGTTCATGGTTTTGTGTTGGAGATGGTTTCAGGAATTTTCAGCCATTGAGATTCTTGAAGACGAAAGAAGTAGGATACTCGACGAAGTTGAAGCATCAAAGGAGCCACAGAAGACTTTGAGTCGCTTTCGACACGGCCCAAAGAAGCAAGCATTGCAGACCTTTATGAAGTTCAAGTACCGCACGACCCACACATCAAAGTGGGCCGGCAAAGAGTCCCTTCCAGGATTCCGGATGCTGTTGGCGATCTCCCTCGACGCCATACAGTTCGGTACCAGTACCTCACTTTGAAAAGGAGGGGATGTCACGTGACACATCCCAACCCTATGTGTCCGTGGACAAGCTACACCATAGCAAGGTTCCCGTCAGTCAAGTCAGTTTAGATTAGCAATGATCTCCCACTTTTGTGAGTCTATTCGTAGACCGTGCATGCCCAATCACTTAGCAATAGATGCATATCCTCTAGTTGCACACAGCATGATCATCAGTATTCCCTTCAGAATCCAACAGATTCAGTCAAGGGAATTTTCCAGTGCATTTAGCCTATTTTCCTATTTTAAGTTATTTTCACTTATTATTTTTAAGTGACTTCCAAACAAAAGTAGGTAGGGCAATTTTGCTAAGTTAATCTATAAGCAAACCCAAGTTAGCACTTTCTGGCAGAAGAGGCAGCAGGAGCTTCCCGCTCAACAGGCAACTTCTCAGCAAGAACCTCGTCAAGCCATTTGGTGAGGCCACCCCCTTCATGCCCCTAGCGTTTTTGGGATCGCCTAGCTCTTCCAGACCTTGGCGTTTTCCATCTACATCAGCCCTCGCCCTCACGCAACAATTCCTAGCGTTTTCCCCGCGACAACCACCCTCAGCCTATAGCGTTTTTGGGATCGCTAGCATCTGCTGCAGATCAGCGATTTTCTAGAACCATCAACCAGCGTTTTTCAGCCATATGAAAACGCAGCTTCAGCAGTGACAAAACGCAGAAATTCAGCAGTTCGAAACAGTCATTTTCAGCCTATAGCAAGGTAGAAGATTCGGTCCCCATTGGTTGCAGAAGATCCTAAAGTTTAGCCTCGAAAAACGCAGCCAAAACAGTCATTTTCAGCCACCGAAATAGTCCCGAAAATCAGCAGTTAGAAGACCACAGATTTCAGCCATCAAGTCGTCGTCGTCATCGGCATAGTCCCATTGCATCAGTCCATTGCATACGCATTGTACACCTTTGTGCAATCAAAGTTAGACCACTCTCGCCGACGAGAGCGGGGCCTTCGAAGGAGGGTTTTACAACCTTGGGTGTCGTATCTCTTTTCTCTCCTTCTCTCAGTCTCATTCACTTGCACGCACAATATCCACTCACTTTGTTCGTGATCATAGCACTCTCCATAAGACGGAAGGCTCTCTCCTTCCCTAAGAACTAAAAGGAACCTTCAGCAATAAAGATCACTAATCTTGAGAAAATACAACATTCATTCCGCTGCACCTTACATTAATGAGAGAGTGCAATGGACACAAACAAAGTGGATGGACACTGTGAATGGAAGTGTATGAGACTGAGAGATAAAGAGAGAAGAGAATACGACATCAAAAAGTTGTAAAACCCTCCTCCGAAGGCCCCATTCTCGAGAGTGATCTACTTATGATTGCACAAATCTCTACAATGCTTGGACTTGCCGACGATGTCGACGACGATGAGGACAACGACGAGACGGGCTGAAATCTGAAAACGATAAGGGCTGAAATCTGCAAATCTTTATCTGCTGAATTCTGACTCTATGTCGGTGACGATGTCGATGACGATGGTACGACGACGATGCGCTGAAAATGCAGATGCTGAAATCTGCGTTTTCCGGGCTGAAACTGTAAACCTTGCGGAAATTGTCTGTGCGGCGAGGATCTGCTGCGGGAAGGTGAGATCTGCGAGGTTCGGGACTTGATCTGCGGTGTCTAAGGGCTGAAAACTGAAAACGCTGATGCTTCTTGGTGTTCCGTCGCGGTGAATCTGCAAAACACTGGGGCTGATCTGCAAATCAAAAACGCTAGGGCTGAAAATGGTTTTGTTGTCGCCGGATGTTCTGCAAATGCAAAACGCTAGGCTCATCTGCTGTGTCGTGATGACGCCGGGCTGATTTGCTGTGCACAAATCGCCAAGGCTGGTCTTGTAGATGAAAAACGCTAGGGTTGTCCTGCTGATGCAGAAAACGCTAGGCCTCTTGGGTTCTGCTAAGAAGTTGCCTGTTGAGCGAGGCTCCTGCTGCCTCTTCTGCAAGAAAGTGCTAGCTCTAGTTTGCTTATATACAAACTTAGCTAAATTGCCCTACCTACTTTCCAACAAAAGTCACTTAAAAAAAATAAGTGAAAAATGTCAAAAATAGGGAAAATAGGCCTATGCATTGTGAAAATGCTACTGATGGGATCTGACTGGAATCTGATAGTCATGTTGTGTGCAACCAAAGGATATGAAACTAATCTAAGTGTCTGGAAATGCACGGTCTGCGAACAGACTCACAAAATTGCCAGATCACTTCTTATTCTAGACTGACTTGACTGAACTGAACCCTGATCATGCTGTAGCTTGTCCACGGACACAGGGTTGGATGTGTCACGTGACATCCCCTCCTTTTCAAAGTGAGGTACTGGTACCAAACTGTATGGCGTCGAGGGAGATCGCCAATAGCATCCGGAATCCTGGAAGGGACTCTTCGCCGGCCCACTCTCATGTGTGGGTTGTGCAGTACTTGAACTTCATAAAGGTCTGCAACGCTTGCTTCTTTGGGCCGCGCCGAAAGCCACACAAAGTCGTTTGTGGCTCCTTCAATGCTTCAACTTCGTCAAGAGTCATGCTTCTTTCTTCTTCAAGAATCTCCATGGCTGAAAATTCATGAAACCATTTCCAACACAAAACCATGAACATACCTATTCCATGTAAAGTGCAATGTAGATGAACAAAGACACGGAGTGCCAAACCGTTCACCACACACGCAAACAATGAGATTGAATCTTTCTCTTCTGATCTAAAGCAATCAACTGTGGCAATTCACAACGAAAATCCCCATGCTTAGTGCTCATACTTTCATGTGCTCTTTCTACAACTGTGTCATGCCAAAGAAGAGACATGGAATTTGACTTCCTTGAATGCATACTTTTTAGCTTTTGATGAAAAATCCGCATACATTTGTGCTCATTCATGAGTGAAACGTGCTCAACGTACAATATGTCATGCCTAGGAAAAGGGATCACATAAAGACGCTGACAAAAATACAGGAAAGATCACGAATGAAACACTCGAACAATGCGTGCGTATGAATCATGCGAACACATAATACTTCCTGTGAGGGTTCTTTGGACATAGGCTCGAGAGCCAAGATCGGTTCGTCCTGAGGGGGTTCTTTGGACCTAGGCTCGAGAGCCAAGATCGGTTCTCCGTGACTAATCGAATCTGCAATGAGGTTAGCTTCACCAGCGAAAGTATCAACTAACACATCATCCTTGTGAACCAAGGTTGTAAGGTACGTAGTATTCGGTACATGTTCGATACGTACTGTACGTTGTACCGTATGGATTGGGCCATAAGGTACGTAAAATTCGTCGTATATTTTTTAAAAGCTAAAAATACAAAGAATTTCAAATTTATATACAACCTATCTAGTTTAAAAACACTGCACAATACTTAAACATAGCCACAACTTTCAAAAAACACTTAAAATCACCCCACAAGTTAAGTAACCGCTACAATCGAGTCCAGACCACATGGCATAGTGTAGGTCAAAAGTACATAACTGAATGTTGAATCCTGATACAAAAATAACATAGTCACTCAATAAAGAGTCTGGGTGGCTCAAGCAACAAAATAAAAAGCATAAATGAGTCATGACAAATGTCCAAGTCCCAAGATCCAAAGCACTGGGCAATCACTAGTAAGTACTACTCAAAATCATCATCAGAGGCAGAGAGCATGTCTCCATCTGTCAAGACATTGCCCTCATCATCATAATCGGGCTCTCTCTCCTCTGGCACAGATGCTAGGGATGCATCACCCTCATCTGGATCATCAGCCTCTGAACTCTGGGTGTGGATGAGTCGAACAACCTCATTGGCTCATCTACGAGTAGGCCGAACGGGTAACTTTCCTCTGCGAATGCTCTCTGTGTGCAACCTCTGGATCTGCAGCAGCAATGCGAAGAGGAATACTGTAAGCTCGAGAGCGAGATCTAGTGACCCGGCGATCCACGCTCTCTAGCTCCCTGTGCAACTCTCGAAGGATCTCCTCCTGCTCATCTCTAATTCGTGCATCGACCTCCTCCGCAGTAGGATCTGCCACCATCTTCAACTCTGTGGGATCCACCTACAATGACAAGACAAAACATAGTCCATGATTCAACACTGTCTTTTGATCATTGACTTGTTTTCATAAATGTGCATGTAAATCTCACTTGCTTGGGTGTCCCCAAGGCATGAAAGCTGCGCACAAGCCGCATGTTAGCACGGCAATAAACCAGTCTCTCTAACTACTTGGTGCTCAGACGATTGCAGATCTTCGTGTGAATAAGAGAGTATGCACTCCAATTGCGCTCGCATGCCCCAGCTGAGCAATCCTACAGCAATTCAAATTGCGAACACTCATGGGTCACAAGTGTCACGTATGACAATATAGATTCATCATTCAATAATTATAAATTATAATTCGGACTTCAGTATTCACCTGAGAAAGGATGCGCAATGCAAGGTGGCACAACTTGGGAAGGCCCTGGCGTCCATAGTTCTGCCACCATGTTAAAGGAAGCTTGGTAGCTTCCTTTCTCAATGCTACGGACCGCACAAAGGTGGGTCCTAAACTGTTCATGTAGCTACTCATCTCTGAATCCAGAATCAATTGCTCATCCTCATCATATATAATGTTCAGATATTCAGAGCGTAGTGTGAGCAATGAAGCCTCCTCAAACAATTCTTGGCTCTTGTAGAGAGGATGGAGAACTGCAGCCATCCCATGGATGGGACGACGCATGAACTGCCATCGAGTCTCTACAATAGCCAAAATATCATCATGACTGCAAACAAAATAGTCATAGTATGTGTTTTGAAAAATTATAAATAGACATGTCACGTGAGGACATTAGAGCACTTTGTAGTTTGTACTTACCGATCCTATGTCAATGAGGTACATCCAGAAATGTGTGTCTTCATCTGCATAAACAAATGATACACCAACCCAAGTGTAGAGCCCTCCATGTCTGTGACCCGTAGTAGTACATACAATGGCTGTAGAGCCACTGCCAAGGACTGCACCTGTGTCCAGAAGGTCTCATCAAGAACCTTTCTTTGAATGTACTTGGTCGCTTCTAAGTGAGCGTGGTGCATCAATCTCCACTTTGGATCCACAATTGTCTGCAACAGTGGATCTCTCAATCTGAACAGCCTCTGAAGCACCAGATACATGTATGCAAATCTGGTCTTCGAGGGACGCACCATGTCTATTGTGCTGTGGCTCCTGAAGATTGCCAAGGCCTAGTGTTTTTTGCGGAAAAAAGTGGTAAGCTTGGACGCATCAGACACTGTAGGCTGCACCCAGGGAAGTTTGCCTATGTTCTCCATGAGAAGGTCTAGGCAATGTGCAGCGCATGGTGTCCACACAATGTGCTTGAACTCAACCTCCACCATATCCCCCATGGCCTTGCAATTGGAGGCATTATCAGTGACCACCACCTACAATGAGTCATGACAAGATATTAAATAAGTGTGGACATTATTACGTTGGACAATGTATGCAAAATTCAAATGTGCATGCCACATGGTCAGGAATCAGTATCTACCTGCACGACGTTCTTCTCCCCAACCTCCTTGATGGCCTGGCGAATATGTTTGAAGATGAACGCCGCAGAAATGCGTTCTCCAGCTTTCCTTGCATCCACGGCTCGTAAGAAGTATGTGCCCAAGCAGCAGGAAACAAGGATATTGATAATGTGGCGCCTCTGCGTGTCACTCCATCCATCAGAAAGAATAGTGCATCCAAAAAAAAAAAATTCCGAGAAAAAGATCCTTCTATTAGTTAATGAAAACTGCCCATAGGGCTACAACCACCTCTGCAAGAGAGGGCTATAACAAACATGATGGGGAGACTCTCCCAATGAAAGAACAGCATATATACAATGAGGCTAAATCAAGAGATGGGAGGAGGGAAGAGCCACACAGGTGGACGGTAGTGCCATCTGAGCACACCCTGGACAATGGTGTAGAAAGGCCCAGGGCGCCAGAGTCGAAGGAAAGCCTCGCGGCGCTCCCGCATGCGGTCGGAGCTGCCCTGTAGTCCCTCAAGCTGTCCTCTGAGAGTATGGATCAGCTCTAGCCAAAGGTCACGAACAGTCTCTGCTGGTGGCACAGGGCGAGCCTCAAAGATGCGGAAACAGCGGGCCCGCCATATGAACCAAAGTGTCAGGCCACTGATTAGCTCCCAATACTCCTCTCTCTCACTGCACCACTCCTGTGGAGTAAGCTCTGTAGCAGACTGGAGTGTAGGTTGCCCCCCCTGTATCACTATCATCCTGCTGGTGGAAGATAGCTCAAACTGAAGTGTCGGGCCCGTGAGAGTGGACCAAGCCGCTGCCCCCCAAGTGTACTGTCTAGCCGTGGAGAGAGTAGGCATCAGCCGAAGAACTCGTAGCCAGTGGCCACACCTGCTGGGCCGAGGGACAGTCCCAAAGACAGTGACGATGACTCTCCACCAAATGGTCACAGGCTGCACATGCGGCCGAGAGACCACTATGCACTAGCCAACTCCCTACTGCTGTAGCTCTGTGTGCGACCAGCCACTGAAACAAGGTAACGCGCCTCGGCTGTCTAGAGTCCCACAGCCTCTTCCAAAAGGCTGCCAAGAACTCGATTGTGAGGCCCTCCTCCTGCCAATGACGTGCTGCAGCGGGGCGGGCCTCTCTCTGTGCTGCAAGTATATGACGTCCAAGCCGAACAGTGTACTGAAAGAAAGGGACTCCTGGGTGGTCTGCAGAAGAGAAGGGGTCCCTCCATAGCCACTCACCAGGATCCCACTGTACTCGTGTCAATGGACAACACTCCCAAGCCCATAGCCTCCAGTGTCCAATCTCAGAGCTGCTGGGTCAGGGTCTATGACGCAAGTCCTCCCACAGATGCCCACAACTCGGATCCTCTGGAAACAGCACTTTGCTACCTGCGGGGCCTCTACTGCAACTCGCTGTAGTCGTCCCCCACCCTGAAGCTCGAAGAACAGGGCTAGGACAGTCTCTGAGCAGGCCCTGACTGAAATGAGAACCTCCAGTCGTGTGAAGGCTCCCATCCACCGGGGTGCTACTGGCTCAAGAGGCGTGAGCCACTCAGCTGGAACTGACTCTGAGATGTCCTGACACATGCTTTGCACCCCTCTCATGCCCTGTAGCTGGAAACCCTGCACCTCCTCTGACAAACGTATGAACTCTAGCCAGTCACCTAGAGAGCGCACTGGACCTGCTGCCATGGGACCCAGGAAACATGAGGCCAACTACCAACCAAGTGGCCTCTCTGAGTGCTAACCATGGGGTTCCACATGAGGGGCTGTCGTAGGCGCTCCTCCGTGCACATCGGTTGTCACTGCTCCAGGCCACGCCGTAAGAGCTCCCAAGATCGAAGCAAACTCACAACGAAGCGGTCCTCCAGTCTCCTGCTCAAACCAACTTTGCGCATCTTTGTAAAGATCCATCTGGTCGAAGGTTGCCAAGGGCCTCCTGACTGAGGCACCCTGGTACGAAGCCTCTGCAGCAAGAACTCCTTCCAGGGCTCCTCACTTGGAAGAAGTCCTCTGACTATGAACTTCCCAAGAAGGGCTCTGCTCTGCTATGCTGGATCAATGATCCCAAGCCCTCCCGGTGAACAAGGAAGCGTGATGACCGGCCAAGCCACCTTGGCTCGGGCTATCTGAGTGTCACGTCCTGACCAAAGGAAGTTCCTGATCAGCCTCTCTACCTGGCTGCTACAAGAACTCAAGAAGGTCCAGCAGGAAGTGATGTACCACATAGTCGCCAACAACACCTGGTTGGTAACTACTACTCTACCAACCAAAGAAAGACGTGCTGAGCTCCAATGTAACAACTTTCTCCTGATGGAAAGGAGAAGGGGAGCAATCTGCTGCTCGGGAGACAAGTCCAAACCAACCTGACAACCCAAGTACCGAACTGCAGTCCCTGGGAGAATCCACCTGAAACCCTCTCCTGGCATCCAATCTAGCGCAGGAGCACTACCAACCGAGAAAGCCACTGTCTTTCTCCAGTTGATCAGTGCGCCCGATGCACAACAGAAGGTCTCCAAAGCCTGCTCACATCTGTGTAGATTATCCTCCTGGCCATCTAAGTACAAGGCTGAGTCATCGGCAAACTCAGCGTCCAATAGCTCATCTCCCCGAATAGGGAGTGCTAAGCCCCGTAGACCAACCTGCTGTGACACCAATACTCTGCTCATTGCCTCCGCATAGAATAGAAAGAGAAAGGGGGCAAGAGGACAGCCTTGTTTGACCGAGCGTGTAAGCATGAAGCGATCACCTGTCACAAAGTGATGACGTGGCGGACATCAGAAACCCTAATTTCTGCCAAAAACCCTAAAATTCCTGCAAACCCTAATTTTTGCCAAAAACCCTAAATTCCGGAAATCGCGGAGGCGGATTATTATAAATTTTAAAAAAAAATTATTTTTTTTTCTTTTGGGAAAATAATGAGCGACGCGAATTTTGCTTTTGCTTTTTTTTTTTTTTTTTTTAAAAGAGAAAAGACTCTCTAAGAGAGAGAGAGAACTGATGCTTTAGATTTTAAAAGCTTTTGGGGCTCTGCTTTTGGGCATCCCTTGTAACCTTTAAATTAGTGGTGAGGGCCTCACTTCTCAGAGCATCTGGACGCAGAGTCTGAGAGTGAAACCCTAACCGCTCTCTTGTACTTTGATGATTGATTAATACAAAAAGAAATACCGAAAGGGGCGCCAGTCTTTGGGGCCAATATCTCTAGGCACGGAACTCCGCCGGGCCAGTGCAAATCTATTGTGATCTGTGAATTGTTTTGAAGTGGTTATTTGGTGCTGTCGCGGTTGATTCTTGACTTGGAGTGTCCAAGTTTGTTACAGTGGTATCAGAGCACGGCCGATTTCTCTTCTACGGGAAATCCGATCCCCGAATTTTTTTTCCGCGGCACCTATGGCTTCAGGCAATGATCAGTCGACTCCCTCTGCATCTGGAGATGCGGGCTGGGATCACAACGAAGATTCAGACAGAGAGTATGGCCCGCCTCGGCCTACTCAGGCGGAGCAAAGAGAGATGGAGCGTCGTCAATTGATTGGCGATGCAACAAAGATGATCCTCAATTTTGCCAAGGACCCAAAGATGGCAAAATATATAAACCAGACCTCTTTGGAAGAGGTACAGATAGAGTGGCAGAGAACCACAACACCACTCCCGAAACCCGCTCTCAAGAAACCTTCTGCCTCCAAGAAATATACGGAGAAGGAACTGGAGAACGTGGTTGATGCACGGATTGCTCAGCTTTTTGACACGCAAAAGAAAGCCAAAAAGCACGGCAAAAAGCAGAAGAAAGGCACTGACTTCCCCGGATATTTGGGTCGTCGGTCGACATTTGACAAGGCAAAGAAATTGAAGAAGCGCGTCAAGTTTGAAGACCTACCCAGTTCTTCTTCTTCTTCTGACAGTTCTTCTAGCTTCTCGGATTAGAGCGAAGAAGACAGAAAAAAAGCAAAAAGCGAAGCAAGACACAAAGCTTCAGAACGGGCAAGAAAAAGGCAAAGAAGGCTACATCTCGCCCAGAGACTGACAGTTCTACTGAGGACTCGTCTACAGACAGCTCAGGTTCCGATGACGGAAAGTTTTATGCGAACAAGAAGAATTTTTACAAAGCCAACCAGTATGACTTTCTCGAAGATAAAAGCAAGAAAGTCCGAGAGTTTAAGGAAGGTGGCCACTCGATCAAGTTTGATACTTTTCAGGATACTCAGATGCTTCGAAGGCTTTGTCTTTTATACAGTAGTTTGACATCGCTTTCGCGGGAGGACGCTATTCAGAGCACTCCAAGATTCGGAGAGCTGCCTCTTACTTTAAGGGGAATGCTCGTACTTGGTGGTCCACGCTTCTATTAAGCAAGACTGTGCCAGTTACATGGCTGAAATTCAAGAGGCTTTTTATTTCTTCTTGGTTGACTCAAGAGTTGAGCGAGATATACGAGCTTCTTGGAACCATCTCCGGATGACCAAGAGCGATATAGTGAATTCTTATTGTGAAAGATTCTGGAGCTCTTTTCTTCCCACCTCTTCATTCAAGAAGATCTCGTTCAGAGAACAGATTGAGCGGTTTACCTTGGGAGATCCGAGATCACTGCTTGGAACAGAAGTCAGCTTCTATTCAGGAGTTGATGAGTCATGCGAAGTGGAGCTTTGCCATTCACTCTGGCAGTCTAACCTACCCCACAGATGAGGCCATGACACAACGAGCCGAACAGACTTCTGGGAATGAAAGTAGAAAGAAAAAGAGCAACCCAGAGAAAAAGGATGCACGACCCAAGCTTACTCCTGAGGAGAGAGCTCGCTTCATCAGAGAGGGGAAGTGCTTTGGATGCGGGGAGCATGGACATATTTCCGCAAAGTGCCCTGATAAGGCACAGAAAGAACAGAATGATAAAGACGACGACAGGTCTGAGAGTTCGAGAGCAGCTGAGGAATGTGGCAGAAAAGGCAGATAGAAAAGCAGAACTGGTACCACATGGCGTGGGACCTGCACCGAATCTAATGAATGAAAGTACAAACTTTGCCGCTTTCGGGGCAAAGCGAAGGATCAGGAAGCTCTTTTGAAGGAGCCAAGGCCAACTTCTTTTCACTTGGAATTGGCGGCTCGATTTGGAACTACGCCCGACAGACTGACGCCACAGGCGGAGGTAGTTCGACTGGCACCCGGATGGGATGTTGCCATTACACCGAGCATTGGCAAACTTCGTTTGCAATGACAGGGGTGTTCAGGGCACGTGAGTGACGTTCTACTCGGGATCTCTTGGTACCACAAGAACTACGCCGTGGTTGACTACCGGGCCGAGAAAGCGACTTTGATAAATGAAGGGTTTAGAGATTGTACTTGATGAACTTCAGTTTTCTTACTCATTCTTTTGGGAGAACTGAACGATGGATAAAGGTTGAATATGTTTTGCCCTGAAGAAAAGAACGCCAAGATTTTTTTTCTCCACGCTCATGCCGATTGCTTTTGAGAGGGCCTAAAGATCATACCATTGATCTGATATCTGGAAGCACGCCACCGAATCGGCCACCTTATCGTGTGAGCCGAGTACAGAATGAAAAGATTATGAACTCAGTGAAAGACCTCTTGGAAAAGGGTCTTGTCCAGCCTAGTACTTCACCGTATTGCTCTCCAGTGTTGTTGGTTTTGAAGAAAGATGGATCTTGGAGAATGTGCATCGATTATAGCACTCTCAACGAAATCACCATCAAGAACAGATTTCCGATTCCTAGGATCGATGATATACTCGACAGGTTACAGGGATCCTCATGCTTTAGCAGGATTGACTTGAAGAGTGGATATCATTAGATCAGGATAGCACCAGGAGATGTCTACAAGACAGCTTTTCAGACGACTTTTGGGTTATTTGAGTTTTTGGTGATGCCTTTTGGCTTAACCAATGCTCCTGCGACATTTAACCGGATGATGGACAAGATTTTTCGAGAGACAGGCTATTTGTTGGCACTTTCTTTGACGACATCATTGTTTTCTCCAAGAATGAGGCAGAACACAGAGATCATCTGCTTCAAGTCTTTCAGGCATTACGAGATCACACGTTAGTGATTAATGCAAAGAAAAGTGAATTTTTCCTACTAGAGATACACTTTTTGGGACACATTGTGTCAGCAGCAGGAGTGCGAATGGACCCGGCCAAGATAGAGACTATCCGTGATTGGCCCGATTTGAGGAATGTCCATGAAGTTAGAAGCTTCTTGGGACTGTGTTCGTACTACAGGCAGTTCATACGAAAGTTTGCAGAGGTTGCTTCCCCTTTGCATATCTTGACACAGAAAGGAGTACCTTTTTCGTGGGGACCCACAGAGGTGACTGCCTTTCAGACATTGCAAGAGAAATTCACTACAGGACCAGATTTGACTTTGCCGGACTTGCAGGAGTCATTTGAAGTATTATGTGATGCTTGTGGTCGTAGTCTGGGTGCGGTCTTGATGCAAGAAGGCCATGTCATATCTTACGAGAGCCGTTTGTTCTCTAGGCCGCAGATGACAGCACAGATCTATGGGAAAGAGCTTTTGGCGGTTATCCATGCTCTTACTCAGTGGCGGCATTACCTACTCGGAGCAGATTTTACTGTCTTTACAGACCATCAGAGTTTGCGCTACTTCTTGTCACAGAAGCAGCTTTCGGAAAAGCAGATGCGGTGGGTGAACATCTTGTCACAGTTCCACTTCCAGATTGTCCATGTGCAGCGACAGAAGAATGTGGTGGCAGATGCTTTGTCTCGAAAACCGTTGGTTCTGGCTATTTCCGCGATACATCATAGGAGCTTCGAGGATATGGTCGATCAGTGTGCCACAGATACAGATTTTGCAGATATTTTCACACAGATACGGGATGGGGAGACAGTAGCTGGATACTCCCTTCAGGAAGGCTACTTGATGAAAAAGACTATGTTGTGCGTTACACAGCCGTTGAGGGAAAAGGTTATGACTGATTGCCACTGTCCACCTTTTACGGGTCACCGCGGCATTGCTACCACCATGAAAGGGGTAGAGAGAGATTTCTTTTGGCGGAGACTGAAGAAGGATGTGGAAGAGTTTGTGCGCAGTTGCTTGGTATGCCTGAAGGTCAAGTTTGACAGGCATAAAGCACAGGGATTGTTACAGCCTTTACCCATACCCACCCGCCCCTGGGAAAGTATTGAAATGGATTTCATTTTTTTTTTATCTCCCGAGAATACAGAATGATCACGATGATTTTCCGATTACATGGCACGCCTGAGACGATTGTCTCCGACAGAGACCCCAGATTTATGAGTTTGTTTTGGAAGGCAATTTGGGAGAACATTGGCACGCGGTTGCAGTTCTCGTCATCGTTCCACTTGCAGACTGACGGGCAATCTGAGATTGCCAATTCAGTGATTTTAGATTTATTGAAGTCTTGTATCTCGCATCAGAAGACTCAATGGGAAAAGAACTTACCTTTGGTGGAATTTGCCTACAATAACACGATACACTCTTCGACGGGGAAGACGTCATGAGAGATTGTTGAAACTGCTACGAAGGTTCCATCCTTCCTGAGCACAAAAGATTAGAAATTTGAAGCGGATGAATATTCGCGAGATTTGGATACGGCTTTTGCCAAGGTTCGCGAGACTTTGCAGAAGTCTCAAGAACGACAGAAAAAGGCAGCGGATCGCCATCGTCGCGACTGGAAACTGAAGGAGGATGATTGGGTGCTCTTACTTTTGAGAAGGCACGCCTAAGAAAGAAAAAGGGAAAGGAGAGGCTTTTTCCAAAGCTTAGTATGTGATACTACGGACCTTTCCAGATTACTGACAAGATAAATGATGTTTCCTTCCGATTGGAACTGCCAGATACTTGGAGGATTCATAATGCATTGCATGTGAGTCTCTTGAAACCTGTTAAGGGTGATGTGCCTGATGATGGGGAGCCTGATGAGCAACCCAAAGTGGAAGAAAACGAGGAGATCCTTGTTCCTGAACAGATTTTGGCACATATTGATACGAAGAAAGGTAAAGTCCGAAGGCGGTTCTTGGTTAAGTTCAAGAACTTTCCTGCACTTGATGCGAAGTGGATGGAGGAGGAGGACCTAGCAGATACTCCTCGGATTGTGAAACTTTACCTCGATGTTTTGGTTTAGCATAGTCTACTCCAAACGGAACCCAGAAACTCAGCTTGGTCGAAGATCTGGTGCAGTGGGATGCACAAGAGGGGAGTCACTCCGCTCCTTTGTCAACAGATGCCTCGATTTTGATACTAAAGTCACTGATGTCTCTTTGAGCTTCAGGGATACTGAGAGCTGACAGTATTCTGCTGGATGACTTTATGAAATGGAATTCCTGATTATGATACTGATTTGTTCTTGACTTCTTGTGAGTGCAGGAACTGATAGCCGAAATGACTGCAGCATTTTGGTCTGATTGATCTCGAATAGACATGGTTGCAATAGGGGTTAGTCAATCGGACATCGATGAGGTCCCGATTGGACCTAGATGTGATTGCTAGCTACATTGCCGATAAATCATGGTCTAAGATCCGAATGAATGTTGAATGTCATGTGATGTCCTGTGATGTCTGGTGATGTCCTGTGATGTCGTGTGATGTGACTGTCGATTTTGTACATGTGCTAGATGTGCGTTCCTAGTACATAGGTACTAACAGTCAGTGTCTGCTAAGACGGTTTATGGCTTTTGTCGGTTTTGCAGGTGTAATCGCGGTCGATTACAATGCTTTCAAGAGGGGGGTATGTCACAAAGTGATGACGTGGCGGACATCAGAAACCCTAATTTCTGCCAAAAACCCTAAAATTCCTGCAAACCCTAATTTTTGCCAAAAACCCTAAATTCCGGAAATCGCGGAGGCGGATTATTATAAATTTTTAAAAAAATTTATTTTTTTTTCTTTTGGGAAAATAATGAGCGACGCGAATTTTGCTTTTGCTTTTTTTTTTTTTTTTTTTAAAAGAGAAAAGACTCTCTAAGAGAGAGAGAGAACTGATGCTTTAGATTTTAAAAGCTTTTGGGGCTCTGCTTTTGGGCATCCCTTGTAACCTTTAAATTAGTGGTGAGGGCCTCACTTCTCAGAGCATCTGGACGCAGAGTCTGAGAGTGAAACCCTAACCGCTCTCTTGTACTTTGATGATTGATTAATACAAAAAGAAATACCAAAAGGGGCGCCAGTCTTTGGGGCCAATATCTCTAGGCACGGAACTCCGCCGGGCCATCCTGCCGCTCTGACTGGGGCTCAGCAAACAGTAACTCACGGTAGAAATCAGTAGCAACTGACCGCATATCTTCGGGCTCACAAGCAACTGACCCATTGGGCCTCCTCAACTGACTGACCTTGGCATGCGAGTGCCGAGGTCCCACTGTCTCAAAAAAAGCACCAGTCACTCTGTCACCCACCTGAGTCCACTGAGATGTCTGTCGGTGGAAGGCACGCCTCTCCTCTGTGCTAGCAAGCTCCTGTCGAGCCTACTGTAACTGCTCCTCCAACCATGGACTTTTTGGATGCTACTCTTGCATCCTCTGTAATGAAGCAATGCCCCGTCTGAGACGCTGCTCCGCCTCTCTCGCTACAGCCCGGCGAGCCAGAGACTCCTGAAGAAAAAAGTGGCTAATCTGAGCTAGGCCTGAAGCCACTCTGTCTGCAGGAGAAACCTGTCTGTCCATGCCCTCTGTCCAGAGAGCCTCTACCCTCTCTCTGAGTGCTGAGTCCAACAAGACCCTCTCTGGGATGCGAAGCATCGTGCTCCCACTCCGTTGCCTGTCTGTCACTGTGAGGATCACTGGTGCATGGTCCGAGAAGGAGGTCCCTGCCAGGATGCCCATTGATCCTCCCAAGTCACTGAAGTGGTCACTAGTGTAGAAGCGATCTATCCGCGATAGATTCACTCCTCCCACTCTGCGGTCCGATCTAGAGAAGGCAAGACTGTCGGGGGGCCTCACAAAACCAGAGTGTTGCCATGTATCCGAGACCCTCAAAGTCATACACAACCTCTCCCAAGCTGTCAACTCGACTCCATGCACATGTTGAAGTCCCCTCCTATGCACCAATGATCTGCCTGCGGCAAAGACTCAACAATCTATGTCCAAAACTCTGAACCTACATAGTAATCCACTGAGCCCTGCCTGGCACAATAATCCCTCTGCCCACAATGGCCTGCTGCAATGAGTCCACAATAGTCATAAATACCCCACCTTGGATGCCTCCAGGTCCAAAAGCAGCTGACCAAAAGGTATCATACCGTCCACGCAAAATCTAACCACATCGCCGAATGCGGCTCTCACACAGATGGTGCTCCTGAAGCATAAGGAGATCAATCTCTCCTCCCACAAGGCAACACTGAAGCTCCTGATGCAAACGGCCCCGCTGACGCTGAAACTAGGACCCACCTAGTCCCTGCACGTTCCATGAGACAATCCTCATAGGGAGCGAGAGAGAACAGATGCTGCCGCAGCAGCTAGACAGGCTATCTTCGAGGCTGGCTTGGATGGGGAGTAATCCGCATCCGAGCGTCCTCTAGATAGGCGTGACTGCAATGAGTGCCTAGCCCAAGCCCAAGCAGAGTGAGCCGTGCGTAAAGCAACCTCCTCTGTCCAGGAGTCCTCATAAATGTATACATAGCAAGGCAAACACTGCGTATCAGCAAAGAAGTACACCACAATGTGCCTACATCCTGCTGAGTCTAGGGGTGTCACTGCAAACTTGGCCAATGGCCACAAAGTCTGCAGCATATCTGTAACTCCAAGTTCTCCCATGTGATGAGAGAACTCTAGGACCTGTGTATGCAACCATCCCAACACTGAGTCAAGGGTCCACTCTGTCTCGGCCCTGCCACAAAGGGGGAAGGAGAAACCAACTGCCAAGTCCAAGGCCTCTGTCCCCCTAGCGGCAAGGAACAAAGCATGCACCCTGAAGCGGGCTGCCTCAAGGTCTGCTGCGGAATCGCCGAGAAAACGAGTGAAGCCGTAGTCGAAGAAGTCCCAGCGGCGCCGGATGTCAATGCTCGTCAAACCACGAGGGATAGCTGCTAGGGAAGATGTCTGAATCTGCAGAGGGGGCCGTAAGAAAGGCTGACCCTCTCTCGCTAGGCGACTCGTGGCAAAGGCGCTGCCAAGAGATCTCCTAGCCGCTGTGTTACCATATACATGTGGTAGTGATGTGTGTGAACACACTAGGACCGCCGGGGCATTTTTTCCCTCTTTAGGAGGTTTTTTCCCCCGTGCATTGTATATACGCCCATCACTCTAGGGCTAACTATCTTTCCATTGCACACTAAGTAACACACTCTCTATTGTGTGCCTTGAGCTTCCTTCGTCTTCTCCAAGCTGTGTGTGTTTCTCTGCAACCCTAATTCCAACAATTGGTATCAGAGCAGGTCACGTCCTCCCGGGCTTAGTCGCCAGCTGCTCCAGCACACGCCTGCTCACTTTCTCCGATTTCAGTGAGCTTTGGCGAGCGTTCGCAGGTCGACAAATATTTCGGGAGCGCTCAAAGAGCTTGGTCTGCTCAGAATTTTGATTTGGGCTCATTTCGGCCTCCGTTTCCACTACAGGCAGTACTGCACAGGCTATTTCGTCATTTTGTGCAGATTTTCTGTCAGTGCCGTTTTCTGCATAACAGGTGCCTTATAGTCTTCTACGGTTTGTGCTATATAGCACAAGTTGTTCCCGCTCCATTTCTCCTATTTTCGAGCAGTTTTCACATCAGGTGCAGCATTTACCATGGCTGACAACAACAACACAGATGTGTTCAAGATGTTTGCTGCTAAGGACAGGTTGGATGGGGACAACTACCCTATGTGGGCTTATATGATGCAACATGTTCTTGTGTCAAAAGGTGTCTGGAACATTGTGCAGGGCATTGATGTACGTCCTGGTTCTGAAGATGTAGGCGATGTTGAGGATGTTGCAGGTCTTGCTGCAAGGATTGCAGCTGTTAGAGTTGTTTTGCCTACGGCAGAACAAGCTCGTTGGGATGTTAAGGATGCGCAGGCTCATGCATTGATTGCGTTGTCTGTGAAGCGCACCATTATTCCTCACATCCGTTCAGCAAAATCTGCAAAACAGGCTTGGGATATTCTAGCAGGTCTTTATGCAAGCCGCAATGAGGCTAAAATTGCTTTGCTGCGTAAAGAGCTAGAGTCGAAGATTATGCATGAGGAAGATGATATGGACACTTTCCTTGCTAGTGTCAAGGATATCAATGAGCAACTCATTTCTGTAGGTGAAGTCATTTCGGACAGTTCCCTTGTGCAGACTGTTCTTGATGCCTTACCAAATTCCTACCAGACTTTTGCTAGTACTTGGAGACTGATGACCCAAGGAAATCCTGAAGTTGTCAAGTTTGATGCATTATGCACATTGCTGTTGCAAGAGTCACTTTCTAGAAAAAACAGGACTAGGCAGCGTGCAGTTGAACAGGCTTTTATTGCTTCTCAAAGAAAGGGTGGTAACAGTAATGCAGCCACTTCTTATGGTTCTGCTGCGAGTGGCAAAAATTCTGTTCCTAATGCTTCTGCTGGCAGCACTTCGTCTGGCAATTCTGGTGATAAGGGCAAAAAGAAGATGCGTTGCCATTATTGTAAAGCCAATGATCACTTGATCAAGTCGTGTCCTAAGTTGAAGGCCAAAGAGGCTAAGAAGAAAGAGGGTGGTTCCACTACAAATGCTGGTTCCACTACAAATGCAGCCATTGTTGAGTCTTCTGTGAAAGGAGATTGTGATGCTGATGTTGATGCAGAATGGGCTATTAGCGCAGAGTGCACTTACAATCCTGCTGTCCATGATGCATGCTTGTCAGTTGCTGCAGATTCACATGTGTGGTATTTCGAAAGTGGTGCTACAAAGCACATTACCTCACATCGTGAATTGTTTACCTCTCTCGAGTCTGTCCCTCATGGGAATTCAGTCACTTGTGCCAACAACGCCTCTTATCCAGTTCAGGGAGTTGGAAAGATTGTGCTCACTGCTGCTAATGGCAGTTCCTTCACACTTGTTGATGCACTTTATGTACCTGGGATCAAGAAGAATCTCTTGTCTGTATCCGCACTTGCTAGACTTGGACTTGTAGTCAAATTTGTGGATGACAGATGTACAGTTCATGATCTCAGTTTTGGTGATGAAATTGTTGCATCTGGGCTTTTGTGCCGTGGGCTGTATAAGCTCACTTTGTATGACAAGTGTGGACAAAATTTTGCAAATGCTGTTGCAGATTCAAGGGCTATTTCAGATGCAAAACTTTGGCATGCACGTTTTGGTCATCCGAATTTTGCTAGTTTGCTGCGTTTGCAAAAATCTGATATGGTTGCTTCTTTGCCGCCTCTTGAAGCACCTGTCAAACATGTTTGTGAAGGCTGTATTCTGGGTAAAATGCAGCGTTCTAAGTTTCCAAAGGATGGTTCAGTTAGGGCCACATGCAGGTTGCAGCTTGTGCGTAGTGATGTTTGTGGGCCCATGCAAACTCCGTCCTTGGGCAATTACCTGTACTTCGTGACTTTCATTGATGATTACTCCAGGCATGCATGGGTATTTCCGCTTAAAGCGAAGTCCGAAGTTTTTATGTGCTTCAAACAATTTTTGGCTATGGCTGAAAATGTCTCAAAATGTACTATGGGCACCCTCCGTTCCGATCGAGGGGGAGAGTATATGTCTTATGAATTTAATGCATTTCTGGCTAGTCGTGGGATAAAACACCAATGTACAGTGCCTTATACACCTCAGCAAAATGGTGTTGCTGAGAGGAAAAACAGGTCACTAACAGAAATGGCACGATGTATGGTCAAAGGTCAAGCTTTGCCGCATTCTTTTTGGCTTGAGGCCATCATGTGTGCCACTTATGTACTTAACAGGTGTCCTACGAAAGCTTTGCAGTCTATTACTCCATATGAAGCATGGCATGATAGAAAACCTTCTATTGAGCACATGCGTGTTTTTGGCTGTTTGGCATATGCTTTGGTGCCACAAGTGCAACGCAGAAAATTGGATGATAAGGCTGTCAAATGTATTTTTGTTGGTTATAGTGCTGAAAGCAAAGGTTACAGGTTGTATCATCCGCAAACAAAACGTATTCTGGTTTCACGGGATGTAGTGTTTGTGGAAGACTCTGTTCAGCCCTTGCTGTCATGTACTAGAGACAGTAATGTAAGCTCACAGGACATTTATGACACTTTGTTGCCTCTTTTCAGTGGTGGAAATACGAATGTAAGTTCCAATGAGGCAAATGTACAGCCTATGGGGGTTTCTGAAAATGTTTTAGAACAGCCTATTACTGATGCAGATGTACATGATGTACTTGATGAGGAAAGGGCTGAAAATGAGCAGGCTAGAGGTATGCCAAAATGGCTGGTGCACACTTTGCGTGACAGTAATTGGATGCACCTTTATCTAGTCGTACTCGTTCAGGCTCTCGCCATGCATCTTATGCATCAGATTGTTATGCTTTGGCTGTGTCTAGTTTACATGATGTTGAGGAGCCTCTGTCTTTTGATGAAGCACAGAATTCAGAAAATTGGATTGCTGCCATGAAATCAGAATATGATGCACTTATAGAGAATGACACCTGGACTTTATGTGATTTGCCTCCCGGCAAAAAGGCCATTGGTACGAAGTGGGTTTACAAGTTGAAACGCAAGCCGGATGGTGAGATCGATCGCCATAAGGCTCGACTTGTTGCAAAGGGTTATGCACAACAAAAAGGCATAGATTATGAAGAGACTTTTGCTCCCACTTGTCGTATGACTACTGTGCGTTTTCTATGTGCATTGGCAGCTCATTTTGGTTGGGATGTACATCAATCAGACATTGTTACTGCTTTCTTGAATGGTGACATATTTGAGGAAGTTTATGTAACGCAGCCTCGCGGTTTTGTCATAAAAGGACAAGAGGACAAAGTGTGCAAATGTAAGAAGGCTTTGTATGGGTTGAAGCAATCTCCTCGTGCTTGGTATGAGAAAGCTGACACTCATTTGGTTAAACGAGGCTTTCGTAACAGTCCAACAGAAAGCACATTGTATGTAAAGCGTGAGGATGATGTATTTCTCATTGTGGTTCTTTATGTTGATGATTTGCTGATCACTGGACCAAATGAGAGACATATTGCTGAATTTAAGGCTGATTTGAATGCTACTTTCAAGATGAAAGATTTGGGGCTGTTGCATCATTACTTGGGTATACAGTTTAAGCAGTGTGATGGTGGTATTGCCTTGTGTCAGAAAAGTTACATAGAGACATTGCTATGTAAGTTTGGACTTGAGGATTGCAAACCTATTGCCACTCCCATGGAAACAGGTTTGAAGTTGAGTCTACATGATGCTGGCGATCCTGCTGATGTCACTCTTTACCAAACTGCTGTTGGCTGCCTCATTTATGTATGCAACACGAGGCCAGATATTCAGTTTGCAGTCTCGCAGGTCAGCAGATTTATGCATAGCCCAGGGTCTAAGCATTGGCAGGCTGTCAAGAGGATTTTCCGCTACCTTAGTGGCACTTTACATCTTGGCTTGTTTTATCCCAAGGGGGGATCATTGCCGCCAGACTTACATGCTTTTTCGGACTCAGATTGGGCTGGTTGTTTTGACACGCGAGTGTCCACAAGTGGTTTTTGTTTCATGCTTGGCAGTTCATGTATATCATGGTTGAGCAAGAAGCAACCTACTGTGGCCACTTCGAGTTGTGAGGCTGAGTACAGGGCAGTCTTCACAGCCACGGTTGAGTGTGTATGGCTCAGACGCCTTATGGCTGACTTGGGTGTTGGACAGGACACTGCCAACACTATCTACACTGACAGTCAGAGCGCATTGGCAGTTGCGAGGAACCCAGTTTTTCATGCTCGCACAAAGCACATTGAGGTGCATTACCACTATGTCAGGGAGAGGCTCTCAGCAGGAGAGATCAGCTTGGCTTATGTGCCAACACAGGACAACCTTGCAGATCTTTTCACAAAGGCATTGTCTCGTGAGAAGCTTGAAGCTTTCCGCAAAGCTTTGGGCTTACTCCCCTTTGTGGACTGATCCTGTCCTCAGGGCATGGCACTTCCCTTTACTCATGTGCCAGCTCTCGTTCACCGCATCACTCCAGGGGGGATTTGTTACCATATACATGTGGTAGTGATGTGTGTGAACACACTAGGACCGCCGGGGCATTTTTTCCCTCTTTAGGAGGTTTTTTCCCCCGTGCATTGTATATACGCCCATCACTCTAGGGCTAACTATCTTTCCATTGCACACTAAGTAACACACTCTCTATTGTGTGCCTTGAGCTTCCTTCGTCTTCTCCAAGCTGTGTGTGTTTCTCTGCAACCCTAATTCCAACACGCTGGAGAAGGCCCTGCCCCCTGGGTCGACTGTGAAACTGGAGTAGGAGGGGGGGGAGTAGGAGGGGGGTAGAAGGAGCTGGGGGGAGCGGTGGAGAAGAGGGGTAGGATGGGGCAATAGAGGTAGAGGGGCGAGGTGGAGAGGTGACAGGAGCAAAAGGGGGGGGGGGGGAGGATGAGGAAGAGGGGGGGAACTCTGGGGGGGGAGAGGCTGTCGAGGGTGAAGCGAAGGTGGGGGTTGGCGCAGGGATCTTCTCCTGCTCAAGAGAACCAAAGCGGTTCCCCGTGGGAACCCACTGCTGCTGAGTAGGCGCCTGAGGGCCACTCTAAGTACCAGGCTGACGCTGTGGCCCCTGTCGTCGTCGACCACGGGTCTGCTGCCACCCCTCCTCCGCTGGAGGCCCAGGCTCAGAGGGTGGCTCTGCATGTGTGCGTTGTGCCGCTGACTGCGGCTGCGGGCCAGCCCTGGCAGACTAGGGCTGAGGCTGTGGTGCAGGTCGCGGCCTCCTCCATGGACAGGCCTTCGCTAGATGGCCCATCTGTCGACAAATGAAGCACTGGTTCGGGAGGCCCGAGTACTCCACACTCTGTCTAAACCAACCCCCACTCACCAGAGGCAAAAGAATAACCTTCGGGAGCGTGTGGGTATCTCTGACCAAAACTCGAACTGAGGGAATGCCAGCCACCTTGGCAGCTGCTGATACTGCCATACGAGGTGTCTCCAGGACAGTCCCAATGGCGGAGCCAATCCTGGATAGAAGTGATAAGTACTCCCTTCGTAAACCCGGAAAGCAGACCGAGATGGGGATGTCTCGGTCAAGGGTAGGCAGCGCAGGGCAGCAGGCAGCGCTGGGGGGGGGGGCGCCCGATGGCGCAGCCAGAGGAGTAGCAGCAGTGAGCCTTCAGAACCAATTTCATCCCTTTCTGCGGTTGGTCTTGCTTGAGAAGGTCAATAGTGCATCCAAATTGTTGCCACCCAACCTTCACTGGAGTCCATGCTCGGTCTATGATCTCTTTTTGGTCGTCAAGCATGGTAGTGCGCATCTTTTGGTAGTCAAGACCATTCCAGGAATCTGTAGCACCAACCTGTGAAATAGCTCTCACCATCCTCTTCCATTGATCAGTCTTCAACACATTGAATGCAATGTTGCACTCTATGAGAGTCCGCGCAATCTCCATCTCTGCAACTTTCTGTCGCTCTTTTACCCATGAATCACTGTGTACACGTGATGGCAATGTGGTTTTCCTTGGGCCACGTACACCCTCAACCCCACCTGCACTTGCTGCTGAAGCACTAGCACCCTCATCCTCAGCCTGTGAAACACGAGCTCTCTTTTTACTAGTGCCTGCAAATGATAGTGTTGCAGACGCAGAGCCGCCAATATCTCTAAGTAATGCATCCTGCAAGGCATCCTCTGCTGCTGCACGTGCTCCCCCTGACTGTGACGATGCAGTAGATCCTAGAGGAAAATGCTCCAAAATCAAGGCATCCCTCAATGCTGGCGGGATAGCCTCGCAACCCCCACAATGTCAAGTGGTGCCAATACCAGTGAGGTGCTTCAAAACCTTGGTAATTGTACTCGTCATCTGCTCTCCGCAGTACTTGCACACCCAAGTGCGAGTCCCTGAACCTGCTTGGCCTCCAGTGTTGACAACTCTTAGGACATTGGTGTGCTCGGCCCAAAGAGGATTAGGTCGACGAGGCATGATAACTCTACAACACAATTAACGCACACTTCAAAGTTGAATACAAAACTTACAATCTTTCGCAAGGTCAGGACTCTAGAGTGCCTCCTTGAGGCTTGCAGACTCCAAACACAAAGGGAGGGAGGGAAGGAGGGAGGGAGAAAGAACCTTATCGGTGGCGGCAAGTCCTTCCTTGGTCTCTGCGCAGACACTGTGTAGAGACTGGTCACTGTGTTCTGGTTCTCTGTTGTGGTAATAAGAGGTATAGCATAGGTGGGCTTATAAAAAGCCTCGCCCAACCAATCCGACCAGGCGGATAAGGAACCGACGGCCAAATTATTTTTTTTAAGCTCAGCACGTACGGAATCGTACGGTACGTACGGATTCCATACAGACGTACCATACGGTACGGAAGCATGCCGGACGTACGTACGGAAACAACCTTGTTGTGAACAATCACATCATCTTCATGCAACTCATCATGCTTGTGAGAAATCACATCTTGATCATGCAAATCATCATGCTCATCATTTATCATCCAAATCATCATGCTTATCATTGTCATTCAAAGCATCATCATGCAAATCATGTGTGTCATGCTTGGGAGAAGAAGAGACTGAGGGAGTCTCCTTTTCCTGATTCTGTGCAAACTGCACTTGCACAATAGAAAAGAGTCGCAAGAACTCTTTCATGTGTTGGTCGCTCTGTTCTTGTCTTGCTTTGCTCTCGCAATCAAATGTTGCTTGTCTTTCGTTGTCCTCGCGATCCAATTTGGCTTAACTCTCTTTGGCTTCCAAGTCGTACTTACGCTCTATGGCTGCCACGCTTTCTTCGTAGTCACGATCTATGGCTGCCATGCTTTCTTCGTAGGCCTTTCTTTCTACTTCTCTTTCTGCTTTTCTTTCTTCGCGTTCTAACTTCATGTCCATCACCATCTTGTCGAAAGCCTCTATAGGAGTTAGGGCAATCCTTGTCGTAGATGGGGAAGCGGGAGGGTCCGAAAAACTTCCTGGTGGGGAAAATTCTTCTTCGCTGTTCTTGTGGGTTCTTGTGGTCTTGGGTTCTTAAGTTCACGAGGAACTTGGGTTCTTGCGGGTCTTGAGGTTCTTGGATTCTTGAGGTTCTTGAGTTCTTGAGGTTCTTCTTTTGCTTGCAATCTGTAATAGAGAAGGATCTTCTCTTCACCCGAGTTCTGCTCTTTTCCGGAGGAGCACCCGTTGGCGGCCTTGCGCTCACACCAAGGTTTCTTTTTCCCACCTCACGTTGATTGGCCGGTCGCTAAGTGCACGGTCCGCTCTCAATGAGTGAAAAGAGGCACAAGGGGAGGCTGGACAAGCCCTTTTTTGTTGGGATTCCTGTCACTCTTCAAAAACACGATTAGGAATCGACACGCCCAAGTGAACTTGGGTTCATGCGATCTCAACAAGCAAAAAAAATCATGTGGTTCTTGTGGTTCTTTCCTTGAGTGATACAGAACACTACCAAAGCTCTAATACCAATGTTAGGTGCAGCGGAATGAATGTTGAACTTTGCTCAAGATGAGTGCTCCGAACTGCGCTCAAGGTTCCTTTTGTTCTTATGGAAGGGAGAGCCTTCCGTTCTTAATGAGAGAGTGCAATGAACACAAACAAAGTGAATGGGCACTGTGAATGGAAGTGTATGAGACTAAGAGATAGAGAGAGAAGAGAATACGACACTAGAGAGTTGTAAAACCCTCCTCTGAAGGCCCCACTCTCTATGGCGAGAGCAGTCTACTTATGATCTCTATACAAGTAAGCAGTGGGGTATGTACGCACTCTAGAGGGGATTTCTGATTTGGTTTAGGCCACTATTGAGGTGAAACAGGGATGCCCGCCATCTCCTACACTATTTGGCATGTATGTGGATGAGGTTGCTAACTACATTAAGAGGGATGGTGATCAAGAAGCACAGTTGACAGGGACATGGATTGCACTGCACGATTGTTATATGTTGATGATATTGTGTTGATTTCTGACTCCCCAAAGGAGATGCTGCGTCATTTAGATGCTTTGTATACATTTGCCCACCATAGTGGATTGTCTGTTAACCTGAGGAAAACCAAGGTTTTGGTGTTTAACGCCACACCATAGTGGGTCAGCACCCACTTTTACATATGGCCAGGAGACGGTGGAGTATAAAGATGCATACACCTAGCTTGTGGTAGCCTTCAGTGGACCGGTGTTTTCATTGAGGAGAGCAGCAGAGACTAGATTAACGAGAGCTTATGCAGCCTTGGAAGGATGGAGAAGAAGTGTTCGCAGGTTCAGTTTCAGGGAACTCAAACAAAGCTGTGGGTTTTTGACACTCTAGTCGCTTCAGCTATGCTTTATGGGGTTCAGATTTTGGGACCCTCAGTGGACCACCATGGAAGATCTGGTAGCACTGATGGATGGAGATGTATGGAGAGGCCTCTAGTCTCTATGATCTCTCGGTGGATTCGGACTAAGGCCTCAGTGCACATGAGATTATTCGAGCCGAGTTAGTTGGCCCCCCTCTTATAGTTGAGCCCCTTACTAGATCAATTTCCTTCAAGCAGAGTTTATGGGACCTCCCCAGAGACGGATATGCTCAGCTAGCTCTTGAGTCATCCTGATAGCTAGCACTAAAGGGGGACACAGCATGTCACGTGACACATTCAATCCTATGTGTCCATGGACAAGCTACAGCATGACCAGGGTTCAGTTCAGTCAAGTCAGTCTAGAATAGGAAGTGATCTGGCACTTTTGTGAGTCTGTAAGTCCAGACACTTACATTAGATGCATATCCTCTGGTTGCACACAGCATGATCATCGAATTCCCATCAGGAGCATTTTTACAGTGCATACGGACCTATTTTCCCTATTTTTGACATTTTTCACTTACTATTTTTTAGTGACTTTTGTTGGAAACTAGGTAGGCCAATTTTGCTAAGTTTGTATATATAGAAACCTAGCGCTAGCACTTTCTGGCAGAAGAGGCAACAGGAGCACCTTGCTCAACAGGCAACTTCTCAACAAGACCAACCCCCGCGACAACTCTAGTGTTTTCAGGATTGCAAAAGGCCTAGCGTTTTTGCATCAGATCAGCCAGCGTTTTTGCACTTGCAGATTCCCGACGACAGTGGACAGCAGATCAGCCCTAGCGTTAGCAGATTCCCACAGCAACACAGCAAATTTCCTAGCGTTAGCAGATTTCCCCGCAAGGTCAGTTTTCAGCCCTAGCGTTTTTGGTTTGCAGATCAACCTCAGTGTTTTTGCAGATTTTCGCGACAGATTCAGCCCTAGAACCAGCGTTTTCAGTTTTCAGCAATCAGACATCGCAGAAGAAGTCCCGAACCTCGAAGATCTCACCTTCCTGCAGCAGATCCTCGCCACACGGTCAGATCCAGCGAAGTTTGCAGTTTTAGCCCGAAAAACGCAGCTTTCAGCATCTGCATTTTCAGCGCGTCGTCGTCGCATCGTCGTCATCACCATCGTCACCGATTTCCTAGCATTAGCAGAATTCCCCGCAAGGTCAGTTTTCAGCCCTAGCATTTTAGGTTTGCAGATCAACCTCAGTGTTTTTGCAGATTTTCGCGACAGATTCAGCCCTAGAACCAGCGTTTTCAGTTTTCAACAGTCAAACATCACAGAAGAAGTCCCGAACCTCGCAAATCTCACCTTCCTGCAGCAAATCCTCGCCGCACGGTCAGATCCAGCGAAGTTTGCAGTTTCAGCCCGGAAAACGCAGCTTTCAGCATCTGTGTTTTCAGCGCGTCGTCGTCGCATCGTCGTCATCGCCATCATCACCGACATAGAGTCAGAATTCCGCAGATAAAGATTTGCAGATTTCAGCCCTTAGCATTTTCAGATTTCAACCCGTCTCGTCGTCGTCCTCATCGTCGTCGACATCCTCGGCAAGTCCAAGCATTGTAGAGATTTGTGCAATCATAAGTAGACCGCTCTCGCCATAGAGAGTGGGGCCCTTGGAGGAGGGTTTGACAACATCTATGGTGTCGTATTCTTCTCTCTCTATCTCTCAGTTTCAACACCTTCATTCACAGTGTCCATTCACAGTGTCCATTCACTTTGTTTGTGTCCATTGCACTCTCTCACTAAAGGAACGAAAGGCTCTCCCTTCCATAAGTAAAAGGAACCCTTGAGCACAGTTCGGAGCACTAATCTTGAGCAAAGTTCAACATTCATTCCGTTGCACCTTACATTGGTATCAGAGCTTTGGCAGTGTTCTGTATCACTCAAGGAAAGAACCACAAGAACCTCATAGTTTTTTTTGCTTCTTGTGGTCGCACGTAATCCAAGTCCTCTTGGGCGTCTCGATTCCTAATCGTGTTTTTGAAGAGTGACAGGAAACCCAACAAAGAAGGGCTTGTCCAGCCTCCCCTTGTGCCTCTTTTCACTCATTGAGAGCGGACCGTACACTTAGCGGCCCGCCAATCGACGTGAGGTGGGAAAAAGCAACCTTGGTGTGAGCACAAGGCCGCGAAGGGGTGCGCCTGCGGAAAAGAGTAGAACTCGGGTGAAGAGAAGATCCTTCTCTAACACAGATTGCAAGCGAAAGAAGAACCTCAAGAGCCTCAAGACTCTCGAGAACCCAAGAACCCAAGACCCACAAGAACTAAGGCCCCCAAGAACCCAAGTTCCTCGTGAACTTAAGAACCCACAAGAACCCACGACTTCATTGGATGGTCATCACTCGAAGCGGAATGGATACTTCGCTTGGAGGTGATGAGCATGAGAGAGGCGAAGAAGAATTTTCCCCACCAAGAGGTTTTTCCGGCCCTCCCCCTTCCCCATCTACGACAAGGATTGCACTAACTCCTATGGAGGCTTTCGACAAGATGATGATGGACAGGAAGTTAGAACGCGAAGCAAGAACAGCAGAAAGAATGGCAGAAATTGATCGTCAGCACCAAGACAAAATGGCAGCCATAGCGCGTGAGCGCGAGCAAGCACGCTTGGAAGCCAAAGTAAGACGAGCAGAATTTGATCGCGAGAACAAAGCAAGACAAGAGAAGGGCGACCAACACATGAAAGAGTTGTGGCGACTTTTTTCTTTTGTGCAGACGCAGTTCGCACAGGATCAGGAAAAGGAGACTCTCTTAGTCTCTTCTACTCGAAAGCATGACACACAAGAATTGCATGATAATGATGAACATGATGATTTGGATGATAAGGACAAGCATGATGATTTGCATGATCAAGATGTGATTTCTCACAAGCATGATGATTTACATGAAGATGATGTGATTGTTCACAAGGATGATGTGTTAGTTGATACTTTCTCTAGTGAAGCTAACCTCATTGCAGATTCAATCAATCACGAAGAACCGATCTTGGCTCTCGAGTCGAGGTCCAAAGAACCTCCTCAGGAAGTTTCGATCAAACACGACCAACCGATCTTGGCTCTCGAACCTAGGTCCAAAGAACCCTCACAGGAAGTACTATGTGTTCGAGTGATTAGTCAACACGCAATGTTCGAGAGTTTCATTCATGATCGTTTCCTATATTTTAGTCAGCGTCGTTATGTGATCCCTTTCCAAAGGCATGCCATATTGTACATTGAGCACGATTCACTCATGAATGAGCACGGATGTATACGGATTTCTCATGAAAAGCTGAAAAGTATGCATTCACGGAGGTAACATTCCATATCTCTTCCTTGGCACGACACATTCGTAAAAGAGCACAAGAAAGATTGAGCACCAAGCATGAGCATTTCCGTTGTGAATTGCCACAGTTGATTGATTTAACTCAGAAAGACAAGATTCGATCTCATTGTTTGCGTGTGTGTGGTAAACCGTTTGGCACTCCGTCTATTTGTTCATCTACATTGCATGCACAGTCTTTGACGAAGACGAGATTTTATCCACTCACGTTACATGGAATAGGTATGTTTATATTTTTGTGTTAGAAGTGGTTTCAGGAATTTTCAGCTTCGGAGATTCTTGAAGATAGTAGACGCATGACTCTGGACAAAGTTGAAGCATTGAAGGAGACTCGGAAGACTTTGTGTCGCTTTCGGCGCGGCCCAAAGAAGCAAGCATTGCAAACCTTTATGAATTTCAAGTATCGCACGACCCACGCATCAAAGTGGGCCGGCGAAGAATCCTTCCCAGGATTCCGGATGCTGTTGGCGATATCCCTCGACGCCATACAGTTCAGTACCAGTACCTCACTTTGAAAAGGAGGGGATGTCACATGACACATTCAATCCTATGTGTCCGTGGACAGGCTACAGCATGACCAAGGTTCAGTTCAATCAAGTCAGTCTAGAATAGGAAGTGATCTGGCACTTTTGTGAGTGTTCGCAGACCGTGCATGTCCAGACACTTACATTAGATACATATCCTCTGGTAGCACACAGCATGATCATCAGATTCCCATGAGAACCCATCAGGAGCATTTTTACAGTGCATAGACCTATTTTCCCTATTTTTGACATTTTTCACTTATTATTTTTAAGTGACTTTTGTTGAAAACTAGGTAGGGCAATTTTGCTAAGTTTGTATATATAGAAACCTAGCGCTAGCACTTTCTGCCAGAAGAGGCAACAGGAGCACCTTGCTCAACAGGCAACTTCTCAACAAGACCAACCCCCGCGACAACTCTAGTGTTTTCAGGATTGCAAAAGGCCTAGCGATCAACCAGCGTTTTTGCACTTGCAGATTCCCGACGACAGTGGACAGCAGATCAGCCCTAGCGTTAGCAGATTCCCACAGCAACACAGCAAATTTCCTAGAGTTAGCAGATTTCCTCGCAAGGTCAGTTTTCAACCCTAGCGTTTTTGGTTTGCAGATCAACCTCAGTGTTTTTGCAGATCTTCGCGACAGATTCAGCCCTAGAACCAACGTTTTCAGTTTTCAGCAGTCAGACATCGCAGAAGAAGTCCCGAACCTCGCAGATCTCACCTTCCCGCAGCAGATCCTCGCCACACGGTCAGATCCAGCGAAGTTTGCAGTTTCAGCCCGAAAAACGCAGATTTCAGCATCTGCATTTTCAGCGCGTCATTGTCGCATCGTCGTCATCGCCATCGTCACCAACATAGAGTCAGAATTCAGCAGATAAAGATTTGCAGATTTCAGCTCTTAGCATTTTCAGATTTCAGCCCGTCTCGTCGTCGTTCTCATCATCGTCGACCTCGTTGGCAAGCCCAAGCAATGTAAAGATTTGTGCAATCATAAGTAGACCACTCTCGCCATAGAGAGTGGGGCCCTTGGAGGAGGCTTTGACAACATCTCTGGTGTCGTATTCTTCTCTCCCTATCTCTCAGTTTCAACACCTTCATTCACTGTGTCCATTTACTTTGTTTGTGTCCATTGCACTCTCTCACTAAAGAAACGGAAAGCTCTCGCTTCCATAAGTAAAAGGAACCCTTGAGCACAGTTCGGAGCACTCATCTTGAGCAAAGTTCAACATTCATTCCGTTGGACCTTACACAACATGCTGGTATGGGTAGATGACATCATGGTTTCCGTCACATGGCTTCAGCATGGATAGACTGCCCCCATTCAAGTACTCCTTGGATGTACCCTCCCTTTCTCTCACACGGACAGAGATCACTAGACTTATACGTCAGGATTTGATTCAACTAGATACCAGAAGCACACGTATACAGCCGGTACAAGAGTTGGGCACGAAGATGGCTTTCTACAGAGAGCATCTTCTCCAACTAAGAGAGGATGGATATGTGATCAAACCGGCCAATATGGACACTCATTTATCCTATGAAATATGATGTGCTATAGGTCAGGTGCGCACATCATCGCATCAGCTAGAGATTGAGACTGATAGATTTAGGAGAGCACCAACAGAAGCCAGGATATGCCAGTTGTGTCCTCGAGGTTGTGTCATAGAGAGCTAGAGACAGAGTTACATCACATTTGTCATTGTCCGGCATACTATGAAATACAAGGCCGCTTTCACTGTCTACTCAAAGAAAGTTTTGGACCGTTGGCTAGAGTCATGAGATATCATGATCAGAGATGCCTCGGGTTGTTTTTGCCAAAGCTGCGCAGACACAAGGAAAGTCTCTTGAGGAGGCCAAGCAGTGGGAGACATCCACACAGGGAGATCACTCACTTCTTTAGAGCAGGGACTCAACAGCCAGATGAGCATGCTTCACAGCATACTTCAGAGCCCACTTATACCAGAGGTATACTAGTGGACAGAGCCACTGAGCTCGGGAGAGCTAGACGCCCACGTCTACAAGGGTGACCATGACATTCACGGAAGCTCCATCATAGGATCAGGACTATTCTAGCACGATATGGGAGACGCCCAGTACAACTATTTACAGAGACGGACATTGACAAAGCTCTTCAGCGACCAATGCAATACTTTCTTAAACAACACCCGATGTCAGCATCCTTGGGCATTGATGATGATGATGATGATGATGATTTCAGTCTAACAACTTTAGCCTTTTAGTTTAGTCTTTCAGTTTACTTCATTTTATTTTTGTACCCATACATTGGATTAGATCCACGAGGATTGTATCAGGTTGGTCTCATAGGTCATTTTGGCCTTTTGAAGACGTTTAATATAACATTTCATTTCATATCATCATCATCTCTCTCTCTCTCTCTCTCTCTCTCTCTCTCTCTCTCTCTCTCTCTCCGTACGCCGACCAAAAAAACCATGGATAATCTGATGAAGCTGAAATGTGCAACAGAAGTGATTTATGGTGATAACTTGGAATGAGTGCTCCGTGCGCACTCAAGGTTCCTTTTCCTTCATGATAGAGTTCCTTCTACTTCATGAGAGATATGTGCAATAAACTAGAGAGAGAGAGGAGAGAATGATACTAAGTGAAGGTTCTATGAGTGTCACGTGACACATCCAACCCCATGTGTTCGTGGACAAGCTACAGCATGACCAACGAATCCACCTCTTTGTATTGGTGAAAGAGCCCACACTTTCTTTGAGCATCCCTTACTAATAAAAACCATGTAAGCACGCTCCTTGCACTAGCCTCGGAGGAACTTGAGCAACTATGCGGAATGCTCTTTTCATGGGCTTCAGAAGAAAGAGATGGAGATTTCTCCTCGACACTCATGCAAGGAACTCCTCCTTTAGGAGCCTTAGAAGGGAGGGCATCCTCTCTTTTCCAGGATGGAAAAGGGGGGGAAATTCAAAGGCAAGGCAGGTAAGCCGAAAGCTGTGCACAAGCGAGCAGTGGGCACTGGGGCTCCGAGCTCCAAGAGGTGCAAGCAAGCGAAAGCTGCAGAAGTGGCGAGAGGAGAACAAGGAGGAGCGCAACTTTGGACATGTGGAAGAGGGGGGGAGCCCGAATGTCGAGGCAAGCCAGTCTATGTGTGCCACATGAGAATGCACCTAAATTTTGAGTTTTGAACATAATCACATCGTTGACATAGAGGGCATAGCCACAACGCCAACAATTTGTCACTGTTGTAAGCTCTAAGATGTCTCTCTCTCTCTCTCTCTCTCTCTCTCTCTCTCTCTCTCTCTCCACAAACTCATGAACTGGTTGCAAACCCCCATCAACATAGTTACCTTCTTGGAGCCCATCACCATCTCATTGTGCAGGACCGAGCTTGATTTTTTATCTCCATTGGGAACGTTAATAGTACTGTGCTATTTCTGAATTCAGTTCCAAACAACCAATGCAACATATAATAGTCTTACATGCACGCAGGCAGGCTACAGAAACTGCATAAAGCCAGAGGAGGAGCCATTAGCTGTAGGCAGCCAAAGCAGATGCAGGTGACGAGAATAGGCGAGTGCAAGGAGGAGGTGCAAGGATCAAAATGATGCAGGCATTCATATTCCAATCATAACATAGCACATTTTCCAAGCTGCAACCAGGGTTTTGAAATCACCGCAAGCACATGGAAGAGGACGTCAAGGTGGAGCATCATGGCGAAGAGGAACCAGAGAATGTCACTGAAGCTGCAAAGATAGGGATAAAGGACAACCTTGGCAATGGCAGCTTTGCGTCGCTTTCTACGCCCGCAGCCCCACCAAAGGTCAAAAAAGTGCTGTCACATGTGCACCGCGGCTGCACTTCATGGACAAGCTACTACAACAGCCTAGCACTAGCCTCAGTCAACTTAGAGTCTAGTCTGACATTTTGTGAGCCTCTGTCTGGACGTACACCCCCAAGCAGACCGTAGCTCGACACCTTCTCTTGCACAGTGCAAACATTTTTGCATTCATATACACGAGCTCGTCAACAAACTCTTATATATTAGCGAACCAATAAGTAACCTTGAGTTACCCTTGGTAGTCGTGGCTTGATTTAATGGCTGCTCAGCCTACCAATGCTGGCCTATGCAGAAATCCTTGGTACTCGAGGAAGAAGTGGAAGAATCAAATAACAAAGGTCAGTATCTGTAGGACTCGCAGTATTAGCTTCTAGCCAGCATTTCCCTCAAACATCCTCAACGTTTGCTTTGCATCAGCATGCCAGCTGCTTGGGGCTTAGACATCATCATTTTCAACCCTAGCAACAACGTATCACAACACCACCAGCGGTTTTTTTTCCATACTTCAGCCACAGCAGGTCAGTGTTCTCAGCCTTCAGCCCCTCATCATGTCATCATTGTCATCGCCATCATTGTCACAAGGACGTGGCAACTATTAACTATGTCACAAGGATATGGCAACTGCTAACCTTAGTTGTTGGCTTCTCTCCAATGATTTTTGTTTTATTTTGAGACCCTCTTTTTGAAGTTGCAAATGGTCAGACATTGTATGGCCAATGTGAACGGTAGTTTCACCCGCATACGAGAAGTTGGTCGAAACTTGAATTCCTACAGTAAAACGGTGTCTAGGCTCAATTAAGATCATGTAGGTCCTCGCATCACACTTAGCAAGTTGGTGGATCCTAGGAAGTGAACTCAATAAAGGCACAAAGTCAAGGTGGGACCACCAAAGGAAAATACCCGACAGTTGGGCCACATGAATTTTTGGATGCAGTCACAATGGGGATAGATGGTCAGGAGACCAGTGGAAGCCCAACGGAAGCATCTCCTAAAATTTAGGAAATTGCTATTTTGGGCCATGAAATGTGTTCACGTCATTACCTTCGGAATGACAAGAGGAACATTTTACAACTTTGCCGCAAAGTCAATTGGGCAACTAGTCGAGAGATTTGTAGGTGGCAACCTCGAAACAGGAAAATGCTTGTAATTGTGCCAAGTGGCACATTTTTGCTCATTTGGGAGTTCTGTCATAGGTTAAGAGCTAAGGAGTGCTTCCTTTCCACTCTATGTACAGTGTGGTGCTAGGAGTGATGATCTGCACACTACACACTGCTCTCTCTCTCCCCCCTACGTGCAGTTATGTGATGCCCCACAAGAGGGCTCTTTTTGACTGATGTACAGTTGTGTGGGTTCATGCGCGATTGCCGAGGCAAGAGCCTCTTGCACAAGTACTCGATTACTACTTGATAATCCCCCACAGGTATAGGTGAATTCAGAGAGGTTTCACGTGAGAAATCTCGTCCGATTCAAAGGGCAAGTAGCCCTAGAGGTACGACAGCTCAAGGACTTGCTACGAATACAATCGACTCGCAAAACGGAGCCCAAAACAGGGAATTACAGCCTGCTGTGTATTTTTGCAGGTTTAGGGTTTCGGCCCTAAATGGTCCCTAATACGCCAGGAGGTTTGGGGACGCGAGGGACCGTTGTGTAGAGGTGATCTGGCGCATTTTCGGGGCAGAAAATAGAGAATTCAGCGTGCTGCAGATTCTCACTTGGTTTTGCAAAGTGTCTGTATGCATTGGGAAAGTCATTTATTGCGGGGGGATACTATCTGTGAAGCATCCTAATACAATTATGCTGCCAAAACGGGCCAGAACAGGTGGTTTTTAGCCCAGATTATGCGAGACAACTCGTAGGAAATCACAACTTTTATTCCCTCTGTTAATATATAAAGAAATACCGAAAGGGGTGCCAATTTTGGGGCCTACAGGTTGTCAGCGTCTGCTCGGAGCATTCTAGCTTCCAAGTCGTGTGTGTACTTAAGTTTTAATTCCCATCGCAGGTTCCTTTTGCAAAGTACTTTGTGTGTGTGTGTGTGTGTGTGTGTGTGTGTGTGTGTGTCTAAAGTAAAGTAAAGAATTTCGAGTGAAAACCAAAGCCTACCGCCTCACAAGCTGGTTTCAAGGTTTTGTTGACGGGACATCAATCACTTTTTCCTCAAAGAGTGAGCCTCGATTTTTTTGGGTAAAGACAGAGAGTACAAGAACGTGGGATTACACTATGGTTGACAAAGAGAAGGGCATTATGAAAGAGGGTTCCTCTTTGAAGGACAGACAAGAAATCCCTATGGTGTTTGAGATTGGCGAGAGCTCACAACCACGTCAGTCTATACCTCGTGTTGATGTGAATGTCCCTCCAGTAGTGTAGGGTTTTCTGACTGGGAACCTTGAGGATGATGCATTCAAGACTCAGTTAGTTTCTGCGGTGAATGTGTTTTTGCAGCTGGTGCAGAACCCAAGGTTTATGGAATTCTTGCAAGCGCCACCAGTGCTACAGCAAAGTAGGCAACCTACACCGTGAACAGAGCTTGTTGATGCTCAAGCCCAAGCACTTCATGCGTCTCGACAGGATAGGAAACACTCGCATGTTGTAGAGTCAGGGGCTCCAAAACAGGTTCCTCCCGTTCTTGAATAGGTGGCTAGAACGCCTATTCCACAGTTTATGCCAGTTCAACCCACCACCTTTCAGGGCCCGCATGCTCTTGAAATGGTTATCAGGCAATGCACCCAGTTTTTCCACCACTCATGGTACATCCTGGGTATTTCAGGGGTGGATTTGTGTTGCACCTGGAAGTGAGCCGTACATGCCATGAACAATGTCTGGGGGTATGCAAGGCATGATGCCAAACCCCATGTATGGTAGTATTGGCATGCAACATGGTTTTCAGTGCAACCAAGGCCAGTTTGGGGTGCCACAGGGTCATTTTGGCATGGCTGGTTTTTTTGGACAGCAGCCAGATATGCCACCTCTGATGCAAAATGTTAATGGCCAAGATGTGCTGATGATGCCTACTACGGTGCCCATGTTGCAGACCATTCCTTATGACAATCTGGGGGTATAGGAAAAGCCAAAAGCTTACAAAGAAGGTGGTGCAGCTATAAAGTTCAGCACTTTCAGTGGCTTCGAGGATAAAACAAAGTCTCTCACTTTCCTCCAGTAGTTTGATACAGCCTTATGTAAGAGGGAATTTTACAGAGGCCTCTATGGTAAGGAAAGCTGCCACTTTCCTAAAGGACAATGCACTTACATAGTGGACGACATTGTTAATGCGAGGACCTGCACCTGCCACTTGGGTTTACTTCAAGAAAATTTTTGCATCTGCTTGGCTGTCAAATGAATTTGAAGTCGACATCATGACAGATTGGCACCAGCTAACTTCGGCTACATACAAGAGCTTGCTGGAGTACAATCAGAGGTTTTGTAAAGCGTTACTCTCAGTGACCTCCTACAGATTTGTGCCATTGATAGAGCAGATAGAGAAGTATTGCTGTGAGCTGCCTAAAGGGCTTCAGGATTACTGTACTAAGAATAGAGTGGCTACCCTCACCCAGCTCATGGAAGTTGCTAACATTGGTCTTGCCTTGGTGAAAGGAGAGGACAGTGGGCTTCCAAGCAACGAGAAAGGAGGGAAGCAAAAGAAAAATTCAGTGAAGAAGCCCTTTGTGAAAATGCTCCTAAAGCGACACAAGGGTAAAAAAAAAAAGGCCACCAAAGACAAGGATTCAGCCGGGACTTCTGGAGCGCAGGCAAAGAAACAGAAAAGGAAGCCTTTTGTGCACAAGTCGCTCGAGGAAAAAAGGTCCTAATGGCTGAAAATAAATGCTTTATATACGAGCAACATGGTCACTTTGCTACCAATTATCCATAAAGGAAAAGACCAGCTGACTCAGATGATAAAGAGGACCAAAAAGGCAAGAAGCCTAAACCCACGATAGGTTTAGTGCCAGATATGGTGGGTGACAGGCCCATTGCAGATGCCAACAAGTTATGCAGAGTATAAGGTAAAGTTAGAGATCAGACAATACTCATCTTCTTTGATCCAGGTGCCTAAGCAAATTTTATCTCACTCGAGTTAGCTATGAAGCTGGGTATCAGAGCTGAAGAGATGGGGTACACAACAGAGGTAGGGTTGGCATGTCCTAGCCACTCAGAGTGTGTTACTCCCGTTATTGGAAAGCTGCGTCTACATATTCAGTCATATGTAGATGTAGAAGAATTTTATATCATTCCACTAGAAGGGTGCAATGTGCTACTTGGAATTCCATGGATGTTTAGAGTGCATGGCATGCTGGATACCTTCGGCAAGACGATCACCCTTCAGCATAGGGGCAAAACTCATGTTTTGGATGTAAAGCTCAAAGGGGAGTATGTCCCTATCATATCTACTTCCGCTATCACTTCTGTAATAAAGAATCATCTTTCTGTTGATACTGGGTTAGCCGCATTGCCCTCTAGCCCAGCCGGAGAAGCTGAAGTTTGCTCGGCTTTCGGAGCCGAGGCCGTGGGAATCAACCCCATTCACGGAGCATGAGGTAAAGAAACAACAAAAAAAATGTTATTTTTATCACTGCCACCAAACCACCACTTCCCTCCCTTGCTCGCGTGCGTGCAATAGGCTGCCGCGTTTCCCTTTGGCACCACTCCCTCTCTCCCCTCCCGGTATCACCATTCCCCCCCTCACCCACTCTCTCACCCACCCTCTTTTTTTCTCCCTCTCATCTATTATTAAGCCCACACTCCCTACTCACTTACACTCTCCCTCTTTCTTCAGACCTGTGCCAGACTAAGCCCATAGGGCACATGCAAGAAAACAAAATATATATATATATAATATCACTCTCTCTCTCTCGTCCTCGGTGGTGGCACCGCCATGCAGGGCGTGTAGGGCAAAACCGTCTCTCTCTCTCTCTCTCTCTCTCTCTCTCTCTCTCTCTCTCTCTCTCTCTCTCTCTCTCTCTCTCTCTCTCTCTCTCTCTCTCTCTCTCTACCGACCACACACACACACTCTCATCCTCTCTCCCCACACCCTCTCCCTCACGTGCTCTCTCTCTCTCTCTCTCTCTCTCTCTCTCTCTCTCTCTCTCTCTCTCTCTCTCTCTCTCTCTCTCTCTCTCTCTCTCCCCCCCCCCCCCAAAGCGTGCAACAGCCTCACGCTCCCTCCCTCTCATTGACTCTCCCCTCCCTGTGTCGAAAACAGCCCACACGCGGGTGCAATAGAATAATCTCTCTCTCTCTCTCTCTCTCTCTCTCTCTCTCTCTCTCTCTCTCTCTCACACACACACACACACACATTCACACCCACACACACCCACCCACCCACCCACACGCACACACACACAAACACATACCCCATTCCCCCCCTCACCCCCTCATCCTCTCGCTCTCTCCCCATCTCTCACTCCCGCCCTCTCTCTCTTTCACTCTCCCCCTCGTTCAGCCCGCAGGGCGCAGCAGAGTAGCTCTCTCTCTCTCTCTCTCTCTCTCTCTCTCTCTCTCTCTCTCTCTCTCTCTCTCTCTCTCTCTCTCTCTCTTAACACACACAAACACACACACTCACCCCAGCCCCTCTCTCCCCACCACACCCTCACGTGCTCTCTCTCACTCTCACTCACGCCCTTTGTGTAGCTGAGCCAGCAAAAAAATAATAACAAAAATAATACCTTCCTTATACTCTCGTTCCCACACACATTGGCCAACACACACTCACCCACCTACACGCACACAACCCATAAACATACGCACACACATTCACAAGCACTTACATATACACGAGTGCATTACACGCGCACGCATGCACACAATCAAACAAACACATCACGCCATACGCACGCACAAGAAGGAGAACAAAAAAACTCGACATGGACGCCTAAAATGACAAAAGAAGACGACCAAAATCACGGGAAGGAAACCATCAATTAAAACCTCACACACGGACACCCGAATCATCAACAAAACCCATTGTAAATGCTCCGTTCACCACTCTTCTCTAATAACCTAGCCAATGTCTAGTGGATTGTAAAGAAAAACTCCCCACCCCACTCTTACCTCCCTTCTCTCTATCTCTACCTTCTCTCCCTCTCTATCTCTCTCACTAGAGAGACATCTAGACTCTCTACAGTGACCAATGGATATTTGCAAGGACCATTAGGTAAGGACCACCTCTCAAGCTTATATAAAGAGGCCTCCACTAAGCACAAAGGGGAACAGACTAGAGGCACCACCCAAGCTCAATGCACTCTACATTCCATGCACCACTAAGCACATAATGCACCTCCCAAGCTAGGGAGCTCATGGTATCATGTTTTGTTGTAAGCATGGGTATTTAAGCATTGGGCACATCACCATCACCACCAATCTCCACCCACACCATGGTTGATTTACTATTCATGACCACCCCATGCACATAAGGCACTCACTATCACCCCGCAAGGCAACATGAGCATGCTAGGATTGAATGCACCAACACCATGCTACCCCGGGCCACTCTTGATGCTAGTAATTGACATCGTTGGTGGCTGCATTGTCTTGATGCTTCCCGCAACTAACCTCCCGCGAACACGCTAACCCCGCTAACTCCAAAGTTCACCATGCACCATATGGTGCTCGCATTCCATCATGCATCACCCGTGCCAAGATCAAAGGTTGGTCATAGCCAAGACCAACGTTTGTAAGTATCATCATCATCAATAAAAGTATGCAATGCTGTCATGATCTTTGAGACCAGTCTCTCTTCTCCTTAGCTTTGTCTTCCCCATATTCGTGGGATGATTCTTCCATTGTATATCACACTGCTTGTGCTTCATCACGTGCGTCATCACCAGTCATTCATGCTCCATTCTGACCTTCTCACATACCTCTCTTGTACACACACTTCTGACTGTTGACTAGGCATTTTTTAAATATCCGGACGATTGCTACATCATCATTCTATGTTGATTACCTAGATGGTATCTCATTCCTGCCACTCTAGGTCATCTATGTGTGTGTCCTAGCTGTGCTTATGCTAGGCGGTGCCCCTTATAGTTATAGGACAACTCCTACCTTGGGATGATGCTTGGGGATGTTCAGGCTATGTGTGGTGTAGAGGCCACCCCATCTGGCATGTCATTTTCGACCACCATTTTCTTGGTGCCCCCACGGAGGATCCTTTCATGAAACCCTTCAGTTTACAAGAGTAAAAACCCTAACCTTTTATGGATGGATGAATGGTTAGCAGATTTTGCTAGCTGGACGACAGAAGAAGAAGAGCTCCAAGCACAACTAGACAAACTTCGCATCTCCATTGAAGCTCAAGTGCCAGGCGTAACGGTAACAGATTTGTAGTGGGAAAGTCAACCATCACGTCAGACTCAATGGATATACATAGATCGTGTGCCAAGGAGAAGAAGTAGGAAGTCAAGACCATGTCCGCGACCTACGACCAACCCGCAACAACAAGATGGAGGGAGCTTTGCGCAATAGAGAGTCAACACTATTTTTACTTCAAGAATCGGGTAACTCAAATCACTGAGGTAACTATCACAGTCAGTTTCCATGTCGCACCTGATGCTACAGCACAGATAACAAAAGCATATGCTTACGCTCTCACTAGAGAGACTAGGGATCTACTAAGCCTGTTTTAGGAAAGGACACCACCCTCTTCTACAAGTTTGGACAATGACTAAGCACCTCTAAGCTTCACATGAATCAGTACAACCTACCTCAAGGCAGATCACACATTCCAATACGAGTACGTTCAATCACGGTAATACTAGACTGGAAGGCTCACTACCAACACGTCATGGACACCATGCTAGGAGGGGAATGCTTCTTTGAGGTTGTGGCATCAGTTCAGCCATTTGTCCTACCTTTGGTACAAGGCAATGTACCGTTTGAGATTTTAATTTATGTTCTAGTATAAAAAGGGTTTACACGCCTCTCCTTGTAAAGGAAAAAATAAATAAAAATATTTTGATTGCAAGCTAAGCAGTGTGTCTTTCTAGCTCTCTCTCTCAATAATCATGGCAAGTGTAGAATTTCCAACATTTAAAGGAAAGAAGGGGGAGGATTTGGTAACAAATTTCTTAGATGACTTTGAATTAGCATGTATAGTAAGCAACAAAGATACAGATGAATTTCGGGTTAGAATCTTTAAGCATCTCATGAAGCTAAAAGCTAGGTCGTGGTATAATGCACTCCCACAAGCAACTAGGAAAGACTGGGAGCCCTTAAAAACTGCTTTTAAGAGGCACTTTGGGGGAGGTACCACTTCAGAGAAGCTGTGGGCCAAGTTGAGACACTTGAAGCAGGAGGTTCTTTTAGAGTATGCCACCTATGAGTCCAAGTTTGTGGATTTGTGGGAACGGTGGGTTGAGTCACTGGCAAGAGGGGAAGTTGCACTCGATTTCGTAAAAAAAGACCGGTTCACGCATGGCTTGTGGCCGTTGCTCAAAGAGAAGGTGAAGGGTAGATTACCGGCTACATATGAGCTAGCCGTGGAGATTTCTTGCCTTAAGGACAAGAAGTTGCGGATGAAAGCCAAAGAAACCAAGTCAACAGAGGCAAGAACATCGCATCAACCAACAACCACCATTCCTCCATCACCACCGGCTCTTGGGGTAAGAAATGACCAAAAAGATATGTTGGCCCACATTGCTGATCAACTGCAGAATTTTTCTATCCACTTGATACAACAAGGAAGGAATCAGGAGAGAGATCAAGACCCGGGGAGAGCACGACAACAAAATAGGGAATATCGCTGCTACAACTGTGGAGAAGATGGTCACGATATGTACTAATGCCCCAAACCGTGGTAAAACTATAAATGAGGAGGTAGGACAAACCAATTGTCACCCCCTAGAGAGAGAACACCTCCACCCCGAGCACCAGCCACACCAACACAAATTCTACATCCACCCCAGGCACCACCACAAGCACCCATTCCACCTCTTCCACCGGCACCACCACCTGATCGCACTGTAAACATCATAAGGTTAGAGGAGAAAGGAAAGGCTGTAGTAGTGGATCCACCCAGAGTGAAGGAGAAAGATAAGGGTAAGGAGAAGGTAACCTTTGTAGAACCATTTGAAGCCATGACTGTAAAGAGAGCTAGTAGGGAAACTGCACAAACTGATGATGAGAGAGAAATGAAAGGAGAGACTAGCAAGAGGCTGTTAAGGCCACGATGCAAAATAGGCATCCCGACTTTTAGTTAGGGGAGAGTTCTAGGCCCTATGATCTAACATTGGATGTGGCAGAGCAAGGACCAAAGATTACATGGCCACAGCTCCTACATCTTGCACCAAAGGTAAGGTGGAAATGGTCCAAAATGGTAAGTACAAGGTGCTCCAAAGCAAAGGTAGCCGGAGCAATTTCGGGTTGCAACATGGATGACATCCTTCCAATCATAGGTGTCAACATAAAGGGGAAGAGGGTTGGAAACACCTACATTGATGGTGGTGCACAAATTTTTGTGATGAGTGAAGCTATGATGCTTCGGCTAGGGCTCAAGGTTGCCTTCTCCATACAAGGCAAAGATGGCAAACAACGCAAAAGTAAAATGTGCAGGTGTGGCAAATGATGTGAAGGTAAAAGACTTCAACACGGAGGTAGAAGTAGATGCTTTTGTGATGTCAACTAAGGGGGACGGATATCCATTGATCTTGGGAAGGCCATGGTTGATGGCCATGAAGGCAACGCAGGACTGGGGCACTGGTCTTCTGTGCATGATTGGTAAGAAAGGGAAACAATCCACCATGACATGAGGACCGGCAAGCAGAAACAAATGGATCTAGAGACATCAACAGATGAGACCATTAGTGAGTCTTCCACTTTTGAGGAGGAGACCACCTCCATTGATGAAAGAGATAGTTCCATCAATGTGATGGGTATCATCATCAAGGATCTACAAAGGGAAAGCAACTGGCAACCCGTCACCAGAAGGGCAAAGCAACAAAGAGGAAAGTAAATCACTTAGCTTAGGAGAAAGTAGGTTGAAAAGTATGCTGTCTATGGAGTTAACAATTGAAGAGAAGGATAAATTTTTGCAAATGTTGATGGTATTTCTTAACCTTTTCATTGACAATTATGAAAGAATCACAGGTATTACAGTAGTGGAGCATTATATTAAGCTGAAGGAAGGGGTAAAACCAGCTGTGCAAAAACTACGACAGCTAGGGGTCATACAAGAAAAGGCACTCCTTGCCGAGGTAAGGAAGCTACTGGAAGCAGGGTTCATCTATCATGTGGAAAACTTAGAGTGGGTGTCACCCGTAGTGGTGACACCTAAGAAGAATGGTAAGTGGAGGGTCTGTGTCGACTACAAACCACTAAATGCAGCCACAAAGAGAGACCACTTCCCTCTCCCTTTATTGGATGAAATTCTAAATGAAGTAGCTGGTTTTGAATGCTACACCATGTGTGATGGGTATTTCGGGTATTTTCAAATACGCATAGCCTTGGAAGATCAGCTAAAAACCACTTTCATTACACCATGGGGTTGTTTTGCATATAGAGTTATGCCATTTGGTCTCACAAATGCACTTGCCACATTCCAAAGATACGTCACATATGTCTTTCAACCGTTCTTTGGAACACCTATAAGAGTGTTCATTGATGATTTTTGTATATATAGCCCTCGCATTTCACACTTAGAAAAGGTAACTAAGGGTTTGGCAAGGCTGCAAAGCTTAGGTGGGCAATTAAATGTAGACAAGTGCCACATTGGGGAAAGTAGAGTCATTCTTTTAGGCCATGAAATTTCAGCTAAAGGTATCAATGCCGATCCAAGTAAGGTGTCCGCACTCATTGCACTACCTTCACTAACAACCGCACGACAACTGGTCTCTTTTCTACAAAAGGTGAGGTACTTGAGTAGATTCATACATCTACTATCACAACTTGTTCTACCACTACAACAACTCACACAACAATTGACTTTCACATGGGACGAGGAGAGCGAACATCACTACAACAAGGTAAAGGAGGTCTTAGCCACCCTACGAACTATCTCACCACCTAAGTGGGACGAAAAGTTCTATGTCACCTCAAGCTTGGGTGATGACTCCTTGGGGGTTGTGCTACTCCAGAAGGATGCAACAACATCTTCCATGAGGCCAATCTACTTCTCCAGTCGAATGATGATAGTGGCAGAGAAAGGTTTCACCCATGTGGAACACCTAGTCCTAGCTCTTGATTTTGCAACTACAAAGTTTTGGTCATATTTGTTGCCTAGAAAATTTGTAATCTTAACCATGGACAAAAGGTTTCCCTATGTGGTACAACACATGGATGTTTATGCTAGGATTACTAAATGGCTAGTTTTTCTGCAAGAGTTTGACTACACGGTACAGGTGGAAAGCACGACAAGGGCAAGCTCGGGGGGACTCATGACCTACCCGAACTTTGAGAAGAAGGTAAAGCAATATAAAGGGGAGGAAATTCAACCACTTCCAGAGCCACCGGTGGTAGAAAGAGCACACTCTCTCTACTTTGATGGAGCCTACAAGCGAGCATTTGACAAAGCAGCTGCATGCATAGTGGTTTTTTATGACAAAGGTATCAAGGATTTTCCCTTAGCCATTTGTTAGAATCACATTCTAACAATGAAGCTGAGTATGCAGCACTGATAGGGGTTACAATGGTGTGTCTCACAAGGAGTAAAGCGCCTTATAATTTGGGGATGCTCTACTTTTGGTAAGGCAAGTAAATGGAGTATGGACATGTAAGAATCCTATCTTGAGGACTCACTTAAGCTGTGTAAAAACCTTGTTGGGTAAGTTTGAAGCCGTTCAACTACACCACATCCCAAGGGCTCAAAACTATGAAGCTGATGCCTTAGCAAGCAAAAGACTGTAGGAAGTGGTGGTTGGGGCTATAAAGCTAAAGCTCCCTCTATTTCAAGGTAATAACGCCTTACCCGACATAATGCATTTCTTGGAAAGAGAGGAATGTCCACAAGATCTAATGAAAGGGTAAAAGCAATGGCTTACCAGGAAGGCCACAAGGTATCGTCTTATCAATGATGGTTTTTATTGTAAGGGTAAGGACCAAGTACTCAAGAAGGTCCCTCTCTCTAATGAAATTACGAAGGTAACTGCCAGTTGTCATGATGGTGTTTGTGGTGGTCACTTTGCCCTAGATATAGCAAGTAGGAAAATCTTGCAGGCTAGATTTGTATGGTCTAGCCTCAATCGTGATGTACACCACTGGTGTAAGACATGTAAGTTGTGTCAACGGCAGGTCACTCATGCCTAAACCACAGACACCTATCCTTTCATATGGACCATTTGAAAAATGGGGTATAGATGCCATAGGACCATTTTCCAGGGCCAACTTAGGGAAGTTCTATATCATCATGGGAGTCGACTATATGACTAGGTGGGCGGAAGCTACAGCCACAACTAGGATCACAGTTGTGGAGGTAGCTAAGTTTGTCTATGAGCACATATGTTGCAGGTTTGTCACACCATTAGAAATCATCTCTTATAGAGGGCCAGGTTTCAGAGCAGATTTGGTAGGAGAGTTAATGCAGAAACTAGGCATTACAAGGAGGCACTCCTCACCAGATTACCCTCAATGTAATGGCTTAGTTGAAAAAGTGAATGGAATGGTTTGTAAAATTATCACCAAGCAATTTAACAATCATCTTGGGGATTGGGATAATTATCTACTCCTACCTTTGTGGGCCTACCGAACCTCATTTCGCACATCTTTGGGATTCACCCCATATCATTTGGTATTTGGCAAGGAGGCAATCTTACCTATTGAGGTGCAACTAGCAAGTCTCCAAGTGATGGCAACCCAATTTCAACGACCCAACATGCATTTGAGAGATCACATCCTTGACTTGGAACGACTACATTTGGACAGAGAAGAAGCAATCAATTATTATCTGGCACAGGCAGAACACAGACGGCTTAGTTTCAATCAACATCTTCGATGCAAAGATTTAAAGAAGGGCATGTTGGTGCTCCGCTATGACAATCGCTTCAACACATGCAAAGATAAGAAGCTCCTACTCCAATGGGAAGGCCCTTTCATCATCAAAAAGAAATATGCCAATGGGAGTTACCAGCTCATGGAAGTTGACATTAAGCTTCACAAGACTAGAGTCAATGGCTGGCGGCTTAAACCTTATTTTTTACGATTTGATCAAACTCCTCGTATAGACATTCCCGATGAGGATACACTATCAACCTCCGCCTCTAAAGACTACGACCAAACAAATGAGTTAGAGGCATAAATGCCCTAACCTAGGGGAAGGGCTAATGATACTGGGTTAGCCGCACCACCTCTAGCCCGATCGGAGAAACTGAAGTTGGCTCGGCTTTCGGAGCCGAGGCCGTGGGAATCAACCCCATTCAGAGAGCATGAGGTAAAGAACAACAAAAAAAAAAAGTTTTTTTAATCACAGCCGTTGTTAGGAGTTTTTTGGAAGAAGTGATTGCACATATGTACATACACATGCATGGTGCATTAAATAAAGGAATGCCCATTTTCCAGAGCCAGGTGGTTGCGTGGAGCCCACATGTGTATAGGTAGGACAACGTGTACATAGTACATCGATTTTCATTATCACCAGTACCAATGTGTTTTTCCTATAATAATGAGGAGTTGATAGCACACAAAACTTCTCGAGGAAGCTATGCGTGGGCCGACAACATGAGGTAAGCAGGTGCGTCAGATGACATCTAGTGGCGTCAGGAGGTCGAATGGTCAATACTTGCACGTGGGTAAGCGAGGACACAACATGGGTGTTTTCTTGTGATGAATCATGGAAAAGGTCATCATGAGAACTATATTTGGGGCCACTTCACGTGATTGCGGGATGCATTATTGGGAAAAGTTGAGTGCCAGGTGTGCGGATGGATGTAGAAGGGTGACAAAAATGCACTACGTGGCTAGTTTTTGGCATGTTCGGGGTCCGTTTGAGGTCAATCAAAAGGCCAAAGGTGCCCAGGTAATAAAGTGAAGTGTGGACACTCAAAAACCTGAGAAAAAGACCATAAAAACATGGAGAGAAGAGGAGGAACAGCCGCAACTCAATTTTTGCTGTTTCTGGAGCCTGTTTTGGCCATAAACTGCTCATTCGAGGTTGGATTTGAGCGCTTTGATATTGTAGACTGGGGTTTTTGGTTGCTCCAGACGCAATGGAGCTGTCCATTTTGCCAAATTTCTCACTTTTACCTGCTGTTTTGGCTGTGTAAGTTTCTCCTCTGAGCGATGCCTCTGTTCAAATTTGTGATTGTATCTGGGATATTTCATCCATATTGTGTGAGCTTTTTGCCCCATTGGTGTTGGCCCAAGCTCAATTGCATCTAAACATAAAAAATTCTCCTCTTTTGAGCTGAGTTTTTTTTTTCTTTCTCTCTGTGTTGAGTGGGCAAATGGATAGTCTCTCTCCTCTCACTCCATCTGTGTGTTCCCTATCTCGGCCAGGTGGGTTGTGTAAGCCGAGTGGTGCCCCATAGTGCGTGTGTATATTATCCCAAGAGTGTGTGTCAAGTGATTATAGAGGCCTTGTGTGTGTTTCCATCCCTCTCACATTCTTTTGGTGCCCCCACTGAGGATCTTCTTCGAGTACCTTCAGTTTCGGGAGTACAGATTGCAGATTACATGTTACAGGTACAGGTACAGGTGATTCACTTAGATACAGGTAGCTGGAGTAGAGTGATACACTGGCAAGTGGAAGTCACTTGCAATTGTTGTTGGTATGCATCATTTGGCGCCTGTTTGAGCGCATTGTCTGGTATTGTACGTTACTTGTGGATACTGCCATTGTATGCCTTTGTGGAGCCACACTTGGTTTTACTTGGCAGTCCCAACCATTTCTAAGACTTGGTCTGGAAGATAGTCATTTTTGAGACTTGACTATACAAGATTTGCATAGGCTTTCGTGAGAGGATCAATAACATGAGGTTTTATTGAGCTGGGGGATTCTAAAATGTGAGATCCTTTCGGTGATACAGGTGGCTGGAGCACCCTTTTCTTGACCTCGCCATAGGCTATGTACTAGTGATTCCTACTTGATGCTCGGATTCTATTGTTGACAGGTTATGCATACATATACAGTCTATATTTTGGGTTCTTACTGCTCTACTTCTGGGAAAACTCTGGTAAAATTTTTCCAAGTTGTGATGACTGGTTTTTTAGTCTTTTGAGCCATTTATGCTGTTATGCTGTTGAAATTCTGACAAAATTAGAGGATAAGTCAGGTGTGCCTTCTTGGGAGCTACATGGTTGGCTTTAATGGATTATCAAACGGACCTCGATTCACTCCTTTTCATTGAACACAAAGAATCCAGATAAATGTTCATGTGTCTAGGAAGATTTGTTTCCAGAAGCGCATAGTCTTTATGTTCAGGCCAAGAAGATTAAGAGAGATACTGGAATCCCCTTCGCCTGTTGTAATTTTGATGATTAACTATGAAAACTCATTTGATGTGCATGTGTTTGTCCTTATGTAAAGATGATCTCCATTGAGTCAGTAAAAAGGTTTGGGTTCTTGCACCTGTGTTAGAAGGGGTTCTCAAAGCATCAAGCCATGGCTTTCTCTTATCCGAAGTTTCATGGAAGAAGTGATGAAGATGTGGAAGACTTTTTGGAAAAGATGGAGGTTGCTTGCATTAGCAATCACATTCATGATCCGACATAGATGTTATGTCTTCTCCAGATTTGTTTGAAGAGTGATGCACGAGTTTGGTCCAAAGCATTTGAAGAGGAGTTGCGTGTGGCCGATCCACCTAAGTTGGGATAATCTACGGCATGGATTGGAAGTGGAGTTTGTGAAGATAGAAGATCCTGAAAAAGTGTGGCAAGAAGTACAGGGTTTGGTGCAAAGGGAAGGTGAGCCAGTAGATACGTGCATGGGAGCGAATGTGCAAGGCCTTAGCACCACAGGTATCTCCAGCTGAGATGATGAAGAAGGACAGGTTCTTGACTGGTCTTTGGGAGAATATACGTTGGAGAGTGGAGCTAAAGAATCCTAGGACATATGAAGATGCACTAGCAACGAACAAACAATGGGAGCTGAGAAGAATGAGCCAGCTAGGAGTAGAGTCTCTGCCCAGGAGGTCTGAGTTTCAACCTATGGATTCTTTGCAAGGTCGCATGCAAGGGGTTCATCATGAACCAGGGGTTTCTAATACTCCCCAGGTTATGCCAGCAGTGGTCACTACAACAGTGCAAGATAATGGGCTAAGGCAAGACATGAGGCAAGTGGTAGATTTAATGAAGAATCTCAGCCTAAACATGCTAGGTAATGTGGGAAATAATCTAGGTTGGGGGAGGTTTGCAAATCAGCCAGGAGGTGAAGAAAGACCTAGGAATGGTGTTGGACAAAGCAATGGTAGAGTCTGGAGGCAGACGCCCACGTGTTATAATTGTGGAGAGTTGGGCCACATCAGTCCGCAATGTGATAAGCCACCAAGAATGGGGGGATCCATGTATCCATTTCCAAGAACAAGTGCTAACTAGGTCCAATGATTATGGCATTGAGATTAAGGGAGAAGAAGGAACCAGTGGATTAACCCAAGAGGAAAAGGGAAAGACAAAAGTGATAAGTGTGGTAACCTTGGAGAAGCCAACAAAGATGGAGGACACATTGGTGATGCCTATTGGGAAGAGGACCACACAGGATAAGGAAGGAAGAAGTGCCCCAGGTCCTAGCAAGAAGAAGGGAAAGAGCCGTGAAGGCGACGATGTCAAGGCCAAGAGGAAAAGAAGGGCTTGTCGCAAGTTCATGTTTTAGATTTTCCACTAGGAAATGGGCAATTAAGCTATGAATTAAAGGAGGATCTGACAAGCAAGAAAGCAGCTGTTACTTTTGGGTAGCTTATAGAGATGGTGCCTAAGCTAAAGCGACAGTGGAAGAGGATGGTTAACCCAATGGAGAAAGAACCAGAGAGAGGTTTAGTGAAGGTGTTGGCGATGGATGAGCTACCAGACATTTGCCCAATAATAGATGTGTGGCACAGAAGAAAAAATATGGGACAATGTCATGTTGATGGCGGAGCCCAAATATGTGTTACCATATACATGTGGTAGTGATGTGTGTGAACACACTAGGACCGCCGGGGCATTTTTTCCCTCTTTAGGAGGTTTTTTCCCCCGTGCATTGTATATACGCCCATCACTCTAGGGCTATCTATCTTTCCATTGCACACTAAGTAACACACTCTCTATTGTGTGCCTTGAGCTCCCTTCGTCTTCTCCAAGCTGTGTGTGTTTCTCTGCAACCCTAATTCCAACAATTGGTATCAGGGCAGGTCACGTCTTCCCGGGCTTAGTCGCCAGCTGCTCCAGCACACGCCTGCTCACTTTCTCCGATTTCAGTGAGCTTTGGCGAGTGTTCGCAGGTCGACAAATATTTTGGGCGAGCTTAAAGAGCTCGGTCTGCTTAGAATTTTGATTTGGGCTCATTTCGGCCTCCGTTTCCACTACGGGCAGTACTGCACAGGCTATTTCGTCATTTTGTGCAGATTTTCTGTCAGTGCCGTTTTCTGCATAACAGGTGCCTTATAGTCTTCTACGGTTTGTGCTATATAGCACAAGTTGTTCCCGCTCCATTTCTCCTATTTTCGGGCAGTTTTCACATCAGGTGCAGCATTTACCATGGCTGACAACAACAACACAGATGTGTTCAAGATGTTTGCTGCTGAGGACAGGTTGGATGGGGACAACTACCCTATGTGGGCTTATATGATGCAACATGTTCTTGTGTCAAAAGGTGTCTGGAACATTGTGCAGGGCATTGATGTACGTCCTGGTTCTGAAGATGTAGGCGATATTGAGGATGTTGCAGGTCTTGCTGCAAGGATTGCAGCTGTTAGAGTTGTTTTGCCTACGGGAGAACAAGCTCGTTGGGATGTTAAGGATGCGCAGGCTCATGCATTGATTGTGTTGTCTGTGAAGCGCACCATTATTCCTCACATCCGTTCAGCAAAATCTGCAAAACAGGCTTGGGATATTCTAGCAGGTCTTTATACAAGCCGCAATGAGGCTAAAATTGCTTTGCTGCGTAAAGAGCTAGAGTCGAAGATTATGCATGAGGAAGATGATATGGACACTTTCCTTGCTAGTGTCAAGGATATCAATGAGCAACTCATTTCTGCAGGTGAAGTCATTTCTGACAGTTCCCTTGTGCAGACTGTTCTTGATGCCTTACCAGATTCCTACCAGACTTTTGCTAGTACTTGGAGACTGATGACCCAAGGAAATCCTGAAGTTGTCAAGTTTGATGCATTATGCACATTGCTGTTGCAAGAGTCACTTTCTAGAAAAAATGCCCCGGCGGTCCTAGTGTGTTCACACACATCACTACCACATGTATATGGTAACAAATCCCCCCTGGAGTGATGCGGTGAACGAGAGCTGGCACATGAGTAAAGGGAAGTGCCATGCCCTGAGGACAGGATCTTTTCACAAAGGCATTGTCTCGTGAGAAGCTTGAAGCTTTCCGCAAAGCTTTGGGCTTACTCCCCTTTGTGGACTGATCCTGTCCTCAGGGCATGACACTTCCCTTTACTCATGTGCCAGCTCTCGTTCACCGCATCACTCCAGGGGGGATTTGTTACCATATACATGTGGTAGTGATGTGTGTGAACACACTAGGACCGCCGGGGCATTTTTTCCCTCTTTAGGAGGTTTTTTCCCCCGTGCATTGTATATACGCCCATCACTCTAGGGCTATCTATCTTTCCATTGCACACTAAGTAACACACTCTCTATTGTGTGCCTTAAGCTCCCTTCGTCTTCTCCAAGCTGTGTGTGTTTCTCTGCAACCCTAAGTCCAACAATATGTGTCATAACACACTCATGCATTGAGAAAATGGGTCTTATTGTGACTGGGGTGTCAGGCTTTTGGATCAGATTGGAAAACCATCAAAAAGTAAAATGGTTGGGTGTTGTAAAGAGCTTAGAAGCGGAGGTGTATGATGCAAAGGAGGTGGTTGATTTTCATGTGATGCCAGCGGAATAGGAAGCATATCCTATTATACTGGGCAAACCATGGTTATGTGCAGTGGGAGCTGTTCAAGGTTGGCGACATGGTACGATTAGCCTCTATGGAAAGACAGGTGCCAAGAAGCTATATAATATGGACACTAGGAAGCGCTTTATGAAGATGAGGACGAGCCTAGTGATGAAGACTAGTCCACAATGACTGATGAGGACAATGATAGTACTATCAGCAATGATGAGGATGTTGATGTTGCATTTCTTTTGATGGACAAAGAAATCCACGAGTCTGGTTTAGTTGCATTTGCAAATGAGATTGAAGATAAAAGTGAAGGGCCTTATGAAGTGATTGAAGGGCTGATGCAAAACAAGGTTGAATTGTCAAAGAATTAGGAATTGATGACACAAATGATCAATGGACACCTCTCAGCTATGAAGAAGGAGATATATTTGCACATGCTGGCTAGTTTTCCTGATTTGTTCATTACTTCAAATGAAGAGATTAGAGGGTTCAAGGGAGAAGAGGTGCATATAGAGCTGAAAAAAGGTGCTAGCGAGTGCGGCAAATGCTAAGAAGGATGGGACAAGAGCAGATGGAAGCCTTGCGGGAAGAGGTGGACAAGTTATTGAAGGTAGAGTTCATAGTCCTAGTGGAGACCACAAAATGGGTGAGTCCAGTACTAGTCAGCCCAAAGAAGGATGGGAAGTAGAGGATTTGTGTAGATTTTAAACCCTTAAATACAGCCACTAAGAAGAACCCAGATTCTCTTCCATTCATCGATCAGATCTTGGATTCAATGGCAGGTTATGAGAGGTACAGTGTGCGTGATGGTTTTTTAGGCTATTCTCAATGGAAGATTGCTCTTAAAGACTTAACAAAGACAACTTTCATTACGCCATGGGGTTGTTATTGCTACACGGTATTGCCATTTGGGTTGTCAAATGGACCACCTTTCCATCAAGAGAGAGCAAATTGGGTATTGGCACCATTCATTGGTAGTTGTGTTAAAGCTTTTATGGACGACTTCTGTGTCTACAGTAGTAGGGCTAAACACCATGAGAAGCTACAGATGGTATTGGCTTGATATGATGAATGTGGAGGACAACTAAATCCAAAGGAATGTCATCTAGCATAGCCAAGGGTGAAGTTATTGGTCCATATGGTGTCAGAAAATGGCATTGAGGCTGATCCAGACAAGGTTAAGTCTATTATTCTTTTTTCATCACCTATGAGTACAAAGCAATTGGCAACCTTTATACACAAAGTGAAGTACATGGCGCGGTTTATTCCATTGTCTTCCCAGCTCCTTTATCCATTACAACAAGTGGCAAAGCATGATCCATTGTAATAGGATGACAAGTGTGAAGAAGTGTTTCAAGAGGTGAAAGAGGTGTTAGGGGGGCTATCACCCATGCAGGCTCCTAATTGGGAGCAAGCGTTTTATGTAAATCCATCAATTGGGGATGATGCCATTGGGGCCATGCTATTGCAAAAGGGGAAGGGCAGCCATTATATGAGGCCAATGTATTGTGCAAGCCGAGTGAAGTTGGTAGCAGAGAGAAAATTCTTGGAAGTAGAGCTAGTAATGGCCAGTGTAATATTTGCTTGTCGATGATTTCGTTATTACTTGCTACCACGACCTTTTGTTTCCTTAATGAGTTACACCTTTTTGCCACAGTTAATTAATGGCACTAACATGTCAAATGTGGTCAAGAAATGGGTAATTGAGCTGCAAGAGTTTGAGTTCTCTTTTTTAGTGGAAGACAGTACAAGAGCTACCCTAGCTGATTTCTTGACTTACAAGGAGAATCCCCTCCTTGTTAAGGAAGAGGTGGTGAGAAGGGTAGTTGAAGAAGTGCCTCAGATCAACAATGCACATGTGTTTTTCTTTGATGGCTCATACAGAAAGAGCCATGATGCGGCTTCAGGGGGTATAGCACTTTATGATCCAGAGGGGAAGCTAGTATGCAAGAGAGGGTTCAAATTGGATGCTCATAGTAACAATGAGGCTGAATATGCTACTTTGGAAGCCGGATTACACATTTGTTTGAAGCATGGGATTAGAAGGTTGAGCATAAAAGGCGATGCCTTGTTAGTTGTGAAGCAAGAGTTGGGTGTGTGGAAAAGCTAGAACACCTCATTGAAGGAAATGTGTTTCAGAACTAAGGCCTGCTAAAAAATTTCAAATCATGGAGCATCAGACACATCGAACGTGCTCTAAATGGAGAGGTATATGAAGCAGCTCAAAGCATGATTGGGGAGCTATTTGTGTTGAGGACCAATTTACCCCTTTATCATGGCCGGGAATGTTTGGTTCAAGAAGAGGAGTTTTTGTTAGCTGGAATCATTCCAAAGGACATTCAAAAGTCTAAGAAGTATGGTTTTGTGCATAGAGCATACAGGTACAAATTGATTGGTGATGTCTTATACATGAACAGGGCTGATCTCCTGTTGAGACGTGTACCTTGGCGGGAGGAGATTTATAGAGTGTTGGAAGAGAATCATGAAGGCACATGTGGTGGACATTTTGCTCTAAAGATCACCTTGCATAAGATCTTGCAAAAGGGGTATGTATGGCCTAGTTTGCACAAGGATGTTCACCATTGGTGTAGGTCTTGAAATAGGTGTCAAGCATTTGGGAAGAGAGTGTTGAAGCCAGAGCTATGAAAAACCATTATGGCATTTGAAGTGTTTGAAAAGTGGGGGATTGATGCAATATGCCCGTTATCTATCACAAGCAGGGGCAAAAGCTATATTTTGACTACAGTGGACTATCTCTCTAGATGGGCAGAGGCTATAGCGGTAAAAAAAATCACTGCAAAGGATGTGGCAAAATTTGTGTACGATGAAATATGTTGCAAGTTTGGGGTGCCACTGAAGCTACTTTCGGATAAAGGGCCAGGATTTAGAGATAAACTATTAGACTTTTTATGCACGAAGATGAAGATTAGGCACCAGCATACCACTCCTTATCACCCACCGAGATGCATTGGGGCATGAAGCTATGGCTCCCAATCTGCCCCAAAGTCTAAAGTAGGAAGCCAAAGTGGAGAACCAAGCAAATTGTGGAGTCGTTACCATTCCACAACAATCCAAAAGCCAACAAGGAAACTAGGTCTTGTTAGGGCAACGAGAAAGTAAAGGAAGTCAAAGAGAAGCCACAGACAAGCAGAAGAAGGCATTTTTGGAGGATCAAGCAAATGGATTTCTAACTGGGACAGGGCCATCCAGAGTATGACTTGGTGAGTGATGTTCAAAATCAAAAATCTAACATTACATTTGGTCAATTGCTTGCATTGGATTCCAAGTTGAGGATACAATGGTCCATGAGTGTTAGCATAATGCTTCCACGGGCTAGAGGTGGTGTGCATGTAGTGCAAAATCTAGCTCTAAGGGTAGGGAGTCTGACTGATGTGCTTCTAGCTGTGGATGTTTTTATTGAAAGGACGAAGCACACGCAAGCTTACATTGATGATGGTGCACAAGTTTGTGTGCTAACAGAGGCTGCCATGAAGAACATTCGTATCAAAGTTGTGGTAAGGTGGTCCAATGTGCAAATGATGATTGCCAACCATGTCAAAGAGAGGTTTTTGGGAGTGGCCCAAGATTTGAAGGTAAAGGTTATAGGATTTGAATGCCTCATTGATTTATTTGTGATGAAAGCATGTGAGAATGCTTACCCTATCATTTTGGGGAGGCCATGGTTGCTTGTCACTTGGGGCAAAGTAGGTTTGGGAGAAGGGGGTTTTCACATTGCCAGATCAAGAAAATGGTGGACGGGTGGTTCTTGATTTGAAGACTAGGGAGAGCCACATTCATCTTGGGACAGAAGTGATGGACAAGATTCGAGCACCAGTTATGAGTAGGAGACGGAATCCTCGGGGGATTCACTCTATATACAAAATGGGACGCCACCTGCGAGCGGACAACTTTGATAAAACCCCTATATACGGCTCATATTAGGGAATATGACCTCCCTTTCTACGCTTATACGACAATCAATGAAGAAAACTATCATACCCCTATCTTACATATAAAATTTAGGTTTCCAATGATCTAACTGAGTAAAACTAGTTGAAGAGTGTGTAGCATAGTGATTGGCAATGTACTAAGGAACCACTTTTGTTGATAACTAGACGTACCCTCACTGTGTTTTAGTTTGACTTTCAAATTATGTGTCTGATCAGCCTACACTCTAGCTACTCGTCCAATTCTGGCCCATCCAAAGCTATTGTAAATCAACCCTTGGCTTGCTCCAAGTCAACCCTTATCTATGACCGGCTTAATGCAAAATTTGATGCGTGACCTGATAAAAGAATTCCCAAAATTCATTGGAGTTCTAGTGCACAGCCAATGACCAATCATTACAAGTAATCAACCTGGGTCAAGTCTCCCCCCCCCATAGATAGGATACTCCCCTCTCTTATTTTTAAGCTTGGGAGATAAATTATTGGGGGCCTGCCCCTAACTTATACGCTTATGTAACTTGTAAAAAATACCCCCTTCCCCTACACTTACGTGGTGCGATAAATTTTCCATGGTGAATCCCCCGGGGCGGAATCGGCCTATGATGAGTCCTCTATCAGCATTGAAGAAGAGGAGGAGAGCAATGAGGACTTGCTAAAGTTGGACATTGACTTGTTCGGAGTTATGGTGGACTCCCCCAATTCCAATAAAGATATGCAAACTCTGCTTTGTGATTTGGATGTGGTAGAAGTAGAGGGCATGTTGGGCGAATATCTAACAAAGCAGAAAAAGGAGGGTTGTGTGGAGTTGAGTACATCATACCCCAACCTATTTGCCACAGAGTGCAAGGATTTGTGGGGAGCTAAAGGCGTGGAGCATTGAATTCTATTCAAAGAGGGATACAATCCAAGGGCACAAAAGATATGGAGGTTGGGAGAGATTCAAAAGGAGGCCTTGTGACAAGAGATCAACAAGCTACTCGAGGCAGGTATTATCTATCTAGTAAAGGAGTCTGAGTGGGTTTCACTTGTTGTTATTACACAAAAAAAAAGGTCTTTCCTAGTTTTACAATTTATAAAACTCAATAGACATGTTTTTGGTTGAACATAAATGTTGCTATCAAAGGTGGCTAGTCAAAGCGTTTGAAGTATAAAAGCGGAAGTTCCAAACTTGGCCCTTGATGTGTTGTCCAAGACGATCTCAATGGCTCATCAATCGGAGCTCAAAGCACAAAGATACGAAAGGTCAAAGTTGAGAGCAATAGCAAGGGAGATGGTACCAAGTGGGTTTTCCTTTTTGGGAACGTCTTTCTACCAGGAGCTCTCATAAGCCTCCAAGGAGGGAAAGAGGGAACTTTAAATCTCCTCCCTTCACCCCCCTCATGCGTGGTGGTGGCACCTCTGTGTGGGCACATGCAGTTGGCCCATCGTCAGTGGTGTGGTGGCACTACTATGCCTGCTTGTGTGCATGCATTTCCACCGGGGGGGGGGGGTCGAATGGCTCTGCCCCTATTTATTGAGGATAAACAAGTGATTCCTTAAGTCCCACGGCATCGTGGGTGGCCTCTCAAAATAGGGGCCTTATCTGCATGCTGCAACAAGAAAAGACAAACTCTAAAAAGCAAAGGTTCATGTGCCACATGCAAAAACTTCAATGCATGTTTAGAGGAGAAGAGAAATGCTAAAAGAGGAAAGTTTTGTCTCCTATAAGGAGTCCGCTTTTTTCTGTTTTGGACACCAATTGTGCGAGCTTGAGGGAGGACAAAAGAAGAATTTTACACTTCTTTTTGGTGAAGAAATCCATTGCCGATTTCCCCTGTTGTTAATCTACCCATCCCCATTTTTCTTCTTCACCATTTTTGTGCTTTGTGTTGGTGCCCTATGCGTGTTTGTGGTTTTCCAACTGTGTGTGGTGGTGCAGAGAGGGAGAGAAGTGTGTTGTGTAGAGATGGTGATTGAAGTATTGTGGGTATTGTGCAAGCATGAATATATCATGTTGTGGATATGCTTGTTTGTGTGCATTATAAGGATGTGTTGTGAAAACCGTGTCCTTTCAGAGGTTTTATTGAGTGGATTGGGGTGTCATGATTATCCTAGGCCATAGAGAGGTAACCTATGAGTGTCTTTGCGTGTGTTTGCATTCCTCCTCTCCACCCTATTGAGTTTGGCTTCTCCTTTTTCCTTGTAGTGGTGGTGGTTGTTATTGTTATTGTTATTGTTTGATGTGAAATTATTGTTGCTTGAAGTACTTGGTGGCTTATTCTTGATTTTGGTAGAATGGTTGTTTTGCCCAAAATGTTTACAAGGGTTCACTTGAATCAAATCTTCTTAAAGGTGGTTGTTTATGCCACAATGTACACACATTGGTTTTTTGTTCCTTGACTAAGAAGTGACTAGTGCTCTGCCACTGTGATGGTTGTTGTTGCCTTCAAGCTTCTTTTCAATAGAGAATTTTTGACACGATGGAGAGGGAGAATGGGGAAGACACCCAAATAGATTCCGACTGCCTCTCTAAAGCTCAAGGTATTCAAAGCACTCCTCTCGTGTGACAAAATCAAGCTAATTCCTTTAATCGTAGTGGAATTATAATAACAAGAGAGAGAGTTTCATTAAGGAAATTCCTCATGAGAAAAAATCAAGTGATTGGTTGGAGTCTATAACAAGAAACAACATAGCTAGCTAGCTTGGCATGCAAAATAGATTGAAAGAGAGAGAAATTAAAATCAACAATAGTTGAGGACCCAATTTACTTGGAGCCGGTCCCCCCTCCAAAGGAACTTTGTATTATAAATTCTCCCATCAAGGGAGACTATTGACAATACAATCTTTGTGCTCTTTAGAACCCAATTGATTCCATGAAGATGGAGAGCTTTAAGAACCAAAATTACACTTGGTAGGTCCTCAATCCCAAGACCTCAAACACCTTCAAAGGTGAAGAGAGCTAGTGGGGATTGAGGAAAGAGAAGAAGAAGAAGAGGTATTCTTACAAGAAAGAGGTATTCTTCTCACATTAGTTCACTCATAAAGCATATCATAGCATAGTAATGGAGATGGAGAAGAATATGAGAATGCTTGTATATGGTGTCTTTCTTTGGGGGATCTTTGGTGGTGGCCTCTGATGTTTCATCACTCCTCTTCCTCCAGGTTGCCTTTGTTAATATGGAATGTATCAAATTCTTGGTGGTTATGCAACCTAGTGAGGTTGGCAAACTAACACTTTTGCTCTTGCATGAGCTTCTACAGCTACTCGGCATGTCTTTGGTCACTTGCAAAGAAAATTGAATATCTTCAACCATGACACCTTGGGAGCTAGCAATCGACCACCCTTTTTACCTCTTTGTATAACATTAGGAAATTTGTGCGTCAAGATATTCAAGATGTTATCGCTTAGATGTCATTGCTCTATGTAGCATTGTAACATATTTATCCCCCTCATGCTCAACGCTATCTCTTGTACTCTAAGCATAGTTCAAAACTGCCTCAACTTCTTTACTCTCAGGGCCTTCGTGAGAATGTTTGCAATCTACTCATGTGTCCTCACATATCTAAGGTTGATGTTGTCAACCAAGACCTGGACTCTGATGAAGTGGTAGCGCACCTCAATGTTCTTTGTTCTCATGTCGAACACTAGGTTTTGTGCCAACTTTATTTTGTTAAGGTTGTGGTAGTAGATAACAACTAACCTCTAATTTGTAAGCCCAACATCCCAAGAAGCATCTCCAACCATTTTACATCACATGCTACCACTCTAGCATCATTGTACTCAGCATTTATGCTTGGTTGCTTCTTGTTGCTCCATGTGATAATAGCACTCCCAAGACTGAACATAAACTCGTTGATTGATTCATTCCTCGTTATACATATTAGACTTAGCCAAAACATCACAATTTGTTGCATAAGAGGCATGTTGGACCCCTTAACAAGTAAACCAAACAAAGGTTCACCTAATCTACTATCACACAAGGTTTGCATAAGCCATTTTGGCATACATCTAGACTGTGCACCCAATCTGCTCACACAAGGTTTGCATAAGCCATGTTGGCAACATCTAGCCTGCTCATTTTCAGCCCTATCCTAATGAATTACATCTTGTAAATTTTCATTAGAGAATGGATGATCCATAATGTCATTTAATACTTGCATAATCTGCACATGGAAACAATGTATCATATACATTCTATGAGCCCATATATCCCCCTTTTACATGCTAACAAGGGTTGAACTGCATCTTCCACACAAAAGAAACATCTTGACTAATCAAGATGCTTTCTTCGTAGATGATACAACCTATAATCTTTGCTTTCTAGAATGTAACCAATATAAATACATTTCACAACTTTTTCATCCAATTTTCGTGTCATTACTTAGGTATCAAAGCAAAATACAAGCATCAAATAGATGTAATTCACCAATATATAGATTCTTGCTATGTCAAGCCATACATGAAGTGATAGACTGGAATGCTTGAGTGGGACACATGTTTGGTACATAGACAATACACATGATGATCTCAAGTAAATTTGCATGTGGTAAAGCTTGGATTTTGACCATGCAAAATGCCATCTCTAGAATTTGATACGTAGGGTGTTTTATTTCATGACTTTCCAAAATTCTATAGGGATATCCCCCCCCCCCCCCCCCCCCCCAAAAAAAAAAAAACAGAATGGAGGGTGTCCACATTACAACTAGATACATTTTTTCCAATAATCTTGAATTACTTAAACACTTTGAACTTTGCCTATACACCCTTGCCTACGTGGAGTAATCATCAATAAAAGTCACAAAGTACTAATGATATTCAAAAGATAGAGTAGTGCATTCAACCACATATGTTGCTATGGACAAACTACACTTTGTGAGTAACTAGCATTTAACCATCCTTGGGAGGAAATGAAGAATATTGGAGAATGTTGTACATCCTTCAAATACATGTGATATATTTTTAATAGTTTTTATGTCCACTTGAGACTATATAAATAGGGGCTCAAGCTGGAAAAATGGTTAAGACATCGGACGTCGTATGCAAGATTTATGTTAATTTTATCATATACCCCTACTTTTAGGAAAGTAGTTTTCTTTTTTTATAAAATCCACGAAATAGATACCCACATGAAGCATCCCGCACCATTGTGCAGCCAAAAATATAGAGAAGGAAAATTTGACAATGGAAAAATCAGAGGTATAAAAGACATGCAACCAAAAATAGCAACGTAGAAAAAAAAATCCCAATAATTTCTACATTTAATTGAGACTATACAATTTTTTATTTAGAACATGATTAAGTGTGTTAATGGTCAATACAAGGAATGAGGCTCTAGCTGAAACAAATAGTTTAGACATCGGACATTGTATGCAAGATTTAAATTAATTTTATGGTATAGCCCTTAGGTTTAGGAGAGGCTTTGACAAACCCTACTTTTAGAAAAGTGGGATTTTTTTTTCTTAATGGCCCTCAAAAATTTGCAAAAAAGCCCAAAAGGAGCAGTGAAAATCAATCCACATCCAAATATAGAGACATGACAAATTCAGTAGTGTTGTTAGCAGCCACTAACACAAGCCACTAAAAGCCTCCAGAGTGGCTAGAGATGTAATTTCTACTTCACGTAAAAAATTAAACTCCACCACTTTGTGCAACCACTTTTGTAATTCATTGGTTTTTGTAGATGTATACAAATAATTATTGAGTAGAATGGGGCCACTTTTGACTCGTAGGTTGCAGTTTTGATTGCCATTTTTTACTAAATGCCCATTTTGACCCCTCACAAAGGTGAAAAGGCACAAATTTTGGCCCCTCACAAATTTTGGATAACGAATCAAGCATGTACTCATTCTAAGTACCTACGTACTCTACCTCTTGCTTCTTGTCCTTTAACTCTCTGGTATGAAGTGTAATTGCGATTCTATGACTTACACTACGATCACATTAATTCCAATGCATGATGTTTCTGTGTTTTTGGCATGGCCATTCCTCTTGTTGTTTTAGCTCGTTGTACTTTTCAAAACTATTATAGAGTTTGTTAGACATCAAAACCAACTTGCTAAAAATAGTCTATTGTTAATCAATTAATCTACTATATTTGGACTCTCACGTGTCCTAGGGCACTAAAGCACTATGTAATCACATGGATTTCTGTAGTTTTTTATATTACAAAGTGTTATTGCAATTCTATGACTTGCACTACAATCACATGAAATCTCTTCAATTCAGCATAAGTTTTCCATGATGCTTTTGTGTTTTTGGCGAGGCCATTCCTCTTGTTGTTTTAACTCATTGCAGAGACATGTTAAATTTAATCTAGTTTTAATCAATTACACTAGTTTTGTAATTGGACCCACAAGTGTCCTTGGGCACTAAAGCACTGTATAATCACATGGATTTTGTGTAGTATTTTTGATGCACATCACCCATTAAAAATCGTTCCAAGAAGTTCTACCCCACAACCAAAAAAAAAGGAAAATCAAAGATTCCTTTGCACATTCTCTATGTCTCTCCCTTTCTTTCTCTCTCTCTCTCTCTCTCTCTCTCTCTCTCTCTCTCTCTATATATATATATATATATATATATATATATATATGTGTGTGTGTGTGTGTGTGTGTGTGTGTGTGTGTATTGTTGTTGTTGTTGTTGTTGTTGTTTTTAAACTAATACATATACACAAAAGAACATATCAATTCAAAAGACAGTTGGCTTTTAGACACAAGTCAAGAATTAACACAAAAACGACTCAATGTTTGATTCATTTCCGTACATCATAGTAAGAATGAGGTATCATTCTAATGATTTGTACATAAGATTGTTAAGAACAACTGATACTAAAGTGACAAAGGCCAAGTTTGATGATGACGGACAACAACAAAGCCAAAAAGATCCTAAGTAAAGATAGAGTCCACCTGCATCCATATAAACAAGACAACATATTCGCTAGCTTTGAGTATTACAGGTGTCAATGAACCTATCAGTTGTTATCAATGTCCTACTTAAAACCCTTTTAAACTTATACCTACCATCTGTGAAGAGTTTAAGTCACCAAGTATCCACTCCCAAAAATATATAACGATGTTGTCACAATGAGACCTGAAGACATTTATCAGGTAAAAAATGTGTTTCAAAAAAAAATTATAGAATTCATTTTAGGCTTGTGATTAGAAGACCATCACCCCTTCTAATCCAAGCGGTATCTTTATAATAGGTTGTAAAAGTAGCTAGTCAACCCTATTTCCTAAGGAAATTATATATAATAGCTAGATTAAATTCTGATTAGATCACCCCTTCTGATCCAAGTGTCTTAACCATTTTTTATCCCATGAAACCCACTTTATTTTTTGGCTTTAATATGTTCTTGTTTTGTAATGAAATCTACAAAGAATGATTTGATCACATTTAAGTCCAAATTATCTATGGTTTACTCATTGACTATCAAAACAATACAACGGACTAGTTTTAAGACATGTATTTTAGTTTAGGCTTAATCACTCCTTATTCAAAAAATGGTTTTATTCATGTAATATAAGTGCCTAGTTTTAAGAGATAAAAGTTTAGGAGGTCCGTTTGCTATAATAAGCAAAAAGTATGCCAACTCTTGATTAGTAATTTAGGTGATAGTCTATGCCAAGCAGAACCTACATCTAAGATAGAGATTTCCTATCAGAGTAGGTAAAACCATACGCTAACATCCAATAGGCATTACTTCCAATAAGCCTTATGGACAAACCATATAGTGTTTTTACTGGTTTTAGCAAACAAGTTATCAATAAAAGAATTGTCAGTGGCCAGGTATCATAACTTAATTGAGATCATAAGAGAGTCGATGATCAAAGAAACCTAAATTATATCTACAATAAGGTATAGTATAAGTTAGGAAATCTTAAATAGTACTATATCAGCCAAGTATTTGGAGCCAGGTCATATAGCTAATGTTAGTTTAGGAATACATGACCTGGAACATGCTCGAGTATTGTTAGGTCATATAGCTCCTATTAGTTTAGGAATACAGGACCAGAATTCCTATAAACAACCGAATGATGGAAGCATCAAGAGCTATCATGTTCTCAACCAACATGAGTCTGAACTTAACATTAATATTAGTTTCTGTTATTAGAAGCAGCAATCTGAGGCTAAAGTAAGCCCAAAACCCAAGTCAGGCTATGAAAATCCCTCTACCAAGTAAGCAACATGGCGAGCCAGGTCTGTTCAATATGTGACACATCCCAAACCTGTAAACAATCATTAACACTGTGAAAAAGTATCATATTAGGAGTTGCCCAAAGCGTTAAAGGAAGTAAATGATCCAAGGAGACCTGACTGATTAAAGTAACCAGGATCAGCTTGTAATTAGAGTGTAAGTACAACATCATGGGGAGTAGTAGCTAGGTAATACTCAAAATCAATCAACATGTTTGAGAGAGAAAAGGAAATCCAAAAAATCTCCCTATTCAAAACCATTGAGACAGGGTATGTCAAAACAACAAACCCCAAGTTACAGTAAGTGCAGTAAGATGTAATCATCAAGTATATAGTGGAAGAATCAGGTTTATGTTTCATCCTAACAACCACGAGTATGATCAGTCAAAAATATGCACAGATTATTTAAGCCTACAAAGCCCATCAATTTCACAAGACCAACCATGTCATACTTTGCAGGGAGGCTATCTTAATTCCCATGTAATTTAAGTATTATCATGCACTGATAGCCGATTTTGAAAATCAAGAAAAAGAAGAAGAGTTTCTCTTATCCTCGTTTGTCACACCCTCGTCAGCCCCTCAACCAAGATGTGATGCCTAGCTTTCAGAGCCTGGCCGCGAGAACTAGGGAAGCATAATACAAGGAAAATAATAAAAAAACGTTTTTTTTAACATACACCACCACCCCTTCCATGCTTGCATGCAGTGGGCCGCCTCTTAGCGTGGCCACACTCCTCTATTATCACCAGAGGACGAGCTCTCTCTCTCTCTCTCTCTCTCCTTTTTGGGCTCCACCAACCCACTATCACTCTCTCTCTCTCCCTTGCTCCTGTGTCACCAAGCCCAATGGGCGCGTAAAACAAAGTTTTTCTCTCTCAAGGGCCACCATGCTTGGGACAAGAAGCTTCCCTCTCTCTCTTTCATTATTCACAACACACACTCTCCCTCTCTCTCTTTCATTATTCACAACACACACTCTCTCTCTCTCTCTCCCCTCTCGTCCACACTCTCTTGTCCTCACCCAAGCTCTCTCTCTCTCTCCCTCTTGATTGTCAACCAAGGCGGGGTGCTCCCCACCCTCTCTCCCCTCTCCCTCATCTCTCTTCCCCTCACAACCCCTCACCCTATCCCTCTCTCTCTCTCTCTCTCTCTCTCTCTCTCTCTCTCTCTCTCTCTCTCTCTCTCTCTCTCTCTCTCTCTCTCTCTCTCTCTCTGCGTAAGCCCCCATGCATGGGACGAGCAATAGCTCTCTCTCTCTCTCTTTCTCTCTGCCGTTACCTACACATGGCTCACACACACACACCCCTTCATCCCCTCAGCCTCACACCCCCCCTGGCCCGCTACACTTCTCCCTCTCTCCCCCACCCCTGTTGACCATCATCTCTCTCTCTCGCTCCCATGTCGGTTTAGCCTGAAGGCACAGGAAAACAACTCCCTCTCTCTCTCATAACCCCCACCACACACACCATACCCACACACACTCTCAGCCACTCACCCACTTCCCCTCATCTCCCACTCATGCTCGCTCACCCTCTCCCTGTCTCTCTTGGCCAGCTCGGGGCGCCATACAGCCCGCATCATAATATCTCTCTCTCTCTCCCCCCCCTATACACACACACACACACAAACACACACACAACCACACCCACACATGCACCTTAATCCCCTCAGCATCTTTCCATCCCCCCCCGCTCACTCACCTCCTCTCTCACCTTTGTTCTGTGTAGCCGAACAAGCCAAGCACGAAAAAAATAAATAAATAAATATATATACTAAATATACTTTTATCTCTCTTGTTCACACACACACACACACACACACACACACACTCTTGCCGACCACACACACACTTACACACTCACACACAACCCCGAGCCATACACACATACTCACAACACTTAAAAAAAAACACTCACACAATTACATACACACACACACATGCACATGCATACACGAGCACGCATACGTGCATGCACACATTCAAAACACTCACGGGCACATAAACATACACATAGTATACGCACATCATACGCACCTACACAAAAAATAAAAAAACAACGAAGTTCGACATAGACAAAGAAGAAAGAAGACCAAATCACGCAGTGGCAACATCAAATCAAGAAATGACGTCGAAGGCATGCCCCGTTCGATCCTGAAACTGGCGAACGCACTACACCGATGCACCAACAAGGCTTGTGTAGGGATGCGTTGTAGCATGACCCAATCACAACCCACAAAATTGTCAAATCATGGATCGGCAACTTGGCTAGGGCATGGAAGCACGAGCCTAGGATGTATAGACATAGAGGATTCAAGGGATCCTTCTTCTCATCATAGAGAGAAGCCATGGAAAGGACTTCCTCTAATCAACAACACATTCCTACTTACTAATCACTTGCACACAATCATGTGGTTGAAATTAACCTCTTACATCAATCACTCTATTCACACAACTACACAAGTATGCAATTAACATACCTACTCCGCATTAGTGTGTCCATTCCGTCACAACCCCTCAATGCGACTACGTATGCACACACACTAACCGCACACCTTGTAGAGAGAGATGAAGAGAAGGAAGGCATAGCCCTCACACACCATGGCCAATGGTGTGGATATAATAGATTAACTCAAAAAAGGGATTAGGAGATCTCTCATCACACTAATACAATCTCACTCCACATAATGAAACAAAGAAGACTAATAAGAAAGAAAGTGTAATTGATTATTAAAAATCAAGAGCTACATGGGCATGGAAAGCCCATGAGCCTCATGACCATCCACTCTACAAAGAGGAGAACTCATCCAAGAACGACTTCTCATTAAGCATAGGGCTCTTTTATAGCTTTGGGCCTCAAACCCTTCAACTATGGGATAAAGTTGAGCTCTCTAGCGTAGACTCATACAACTTTGGAACTCCTACATGAGCCCAAGGCCCTATACAATCAAAAGAAAATATTGTGCACTATAACATATCCACGCTTGGTGTATAATTGGTGTAGCCTGTGTTAGCCGTTGCTAACATTTAGAGATGTGTTGTAGCACGACCTAATCGCAACCCACAAAATTGTCAAATCATGGATCGGCAACCCGGCTAGGACATGGAAGCACGAGCCTAGGATGTATAGACATAGAGGATTCAAGGGATCCTTCTTCTCATCATAGAGAGAAGCCATGGAAAGGACTTCCTCTAATCAACAACACATTCCTACTTACTAATCACTTGCACACAATCATGTGGTTGAAATTAACCTCTCACATCAATCACTCTATTCACAACTCTAATTACACAACTACACAAGCATCCAATTAACATACCTACTGCGCATTAGTGTGTCCATTCCGGCACAACCCCATGCGACTACGTATGCACATATACTAACCGCACACCTTGTAGAGAGAGATGAAGAGAAGGAAGGCATAGCCCTCACACACCATGGCCAATGGTGTGGATATAACAGATTAACTCAAAAAAGGGATTAGGAGATCTCTCATCACACTAATACAATCTCACTCCACATAATGAAACAAAGAAGACTAATAAGAAAGAAAGTGTAACTGATTATTAGAAATCAAGAGCTACATGGGCATGGAAAGCCCATGAGCCTCATGACCATCCACTCTACAAAGAGGAGAACTCATCCAAAAACGACTTCTCATTAATCATAGGGCTCTTTTATAGCTTTGGGCCTCAAACCCTTCAACTATGGGATAAAGTTGAGCTCTCTAGCTTAGACTCATACAACTTTGGAACTTCTACATTAGACCAAGGCCCTATACAATGAAAAGGAAATATTGTGCACTATAACACATCCACAACTTGGTGTATAATTGATGTAGCACGTGTTAGCCGCTGCTAACATTTCCCCCTTCCTAATTTGGTGCACGTCCTTGTGTGCCGGTGAAGCAAGACACGGTGACATGGTAAAAGCAAGTCCATGGAAGAAATGTTGAGCTGCAAAACATAAGAACAAGTAATGAGCATCAAAAGCCACCATGAATGAATAAAAGATGAAGCACAAATGAACAATCATGCAAAGTGATTTTTTGCTTCTAAAAGATGGGTCAGTCATAGTCAAAAACTAAACAACATAAAGCACCTAAACTATTGTGAAGATTAAACCACTTTGAAATTTTAGTTCTATGCATGAAACACAAGCAATCAATTATGACCCTAGGCTAATGCAAGTTCATAAATTGACTAGCCTAAAAACTATGTGACCAAGCTTAATAAATCATTCAAGCCTATCATGTCTACAGGCTATAAAAAGCTCATAATCTATTAGTGCATTTTCAAAGCTTTTTGAAGCTCATGGAAGTTTGTTTTTGTCATTCATTGAAAAATTTAAAGCACAATACAAGGCTACCACCCCAAGGCAAGTCTAGGTGCGACTCTCGGCTCCTTGAACCCTCAAGAAGGTTTCCTAAAGCCTAACTAGCCTACCAAGGCGACGACTAACCCCTATCAGTCCAGGGCATCGGTTTAGGGCCCTGACCAAGTGAGCCAAGGTGATTCCCCTCACCTGCCAAGTGCCAATAAGGTGCTAGACCTCACAAAGACACAACATAACATAAAAAATTTGATTTTCATGTGTCTAGTAGCATTTTGCTACTTTTCTTGACACTTTTTTTTTTCTTGATTGTTTCTTTATTTAGCACTTTTTTTTATTGCTTCCAACATGAGATGCTAATGGCAATTTGGACTAAAGGACTAAAGCCTAATCATAGCCCTAGGTCATGTTAAAAATGAATGGAGTATTAAGACTATCACTAAGAGTCTAACACTAATAAGAAATGAACCTACATTAATCTAAGGTCACGGCCAATTACCTATTATTAGCACATATAAAACCTAATTTTTTGATGAGTTAATATTCACAAAGCAAAGTGTTGAAACTTTAGGATGCCTAGCTTTCAAACATGAAAAAACCATAGTTTAGAAGCAAAATTTCACTTAAGCCAAGCAAGAGAATGAAGAGATAAAAGAGAAAAATCATGGAAGGATTACACATATTCATGTTCTTTTGAGCATCCTTGAGCTAGCATTCCCTTTGTGTAGAGAAGTCTCTTGATCTTTTTATTTGCAAAAGAAGCTTTCGGAAGCTAAGTGTAAACACAATCTCCAAAACCTTTTATTGATAATCCACACAAAAACATTAATGAAAAACCTAATGCTAGGGTCTTGCATACCCAAATTTGCCAAAGGGCAAAAACCCAAGGGAAAAAGTTGCCTTTGGTTATGCACATGATGCTCTTTGATAGCAAATTTATGCATATATATAAAAAATGAGAGATAAAATTTGCTTCTACATAAGCACATTTGACAATTTTTACCAACCCTCATGCATGATTCAAAAGTCGATTAATTTCTAGCTCAATGAAATATGAAGTTAAAAACAAGCCAAGAGCTGAAAATAATGTAACTTTTGAATGAAATGAAGTGGCTCTCGATAGCCAAACTTTACAATTAAAGCTTTTCAAAAAGTTGGTTAACAACTAGCTCACATGGAATTTTCAATTTTTTAGTGCAATCTATGAGCTAGAGATGACTGCAACTTGATGAAATGAAAATGAATGGCTCTCACTAGCCAAATTTTGTACTTGAAAGCTCTCAAAAAATTTGGTAAACACTAGCTTAAAATGGAAAAATTTAACTTTTGACCAAGCTATAAGCTAGCATACAACTTTAAATCCAAAGAATTGGAATGGCTGTAATTAGCCAAATTTTGCAATAATGCAATGATGACCCCTCCTTGGATCAATGATAGCACACTCCTGCCACATCCCTTCAAAAAAGACTCAAATCATTAGTGCTCTTTAGCATATGAACATCCAATACAAGCACTAAAAATCAACCACAAACCCAAAATTTTAATGCTCTTTCTTGGCTACCAAACAAGCTTCATTTTAGTGCTTTGCAATGATTTTTCATTCAATTCAATCACTAAAATAAAACAAACAAATTCAAGTCCAAGAACAAATTCCTAACCAAGAAAGCACTAAAAATATGTCAATCAATCATAAGCCCAAAATTTTCATGATCTCTCATGGTCATTCACAGAATCTCAACTTAGTGCTATGTAAAAAATTTTCATTAAAATCAAGCACTAAAATGTAAAAGCAATGCTAAGTTTAAGCACAAAGTCCCAACCAAGGATCACCTCATCCCTCTAGTGTAACTCTCACATGAAGCTAACATGCTTTTCCAAGAGCTTGACATTTAGTGCAAAAAACTTCAATCAAACCGAGCAATAAACCATACACAAGTCAAATTATTGATGCAAGTATGGTCATTTGTGCATAGACACAATCATAACACACAGAATCGAGGTCCACACCATGCATTTACACAACATATATGGCATTCACTGCAGGTGGGCGATAAAGCATGTGCTGAAATGAATTTCTAGCTCTCATGAGATAACCAAAACTACATTTGTGTGTCATTGGCAAATATCTCCACAAAATAGCTCAATAAGGAGTGCATTATAGAATTTCATCGTTGTTTCACACACTAAGGGAAATCCAACTCGAAATGCATTCTCAGGCATGAAAATTTCTCACTCACACTCACAAATTATTCCCTCAAAATGAAGCATGACCATATTAAGTCATTAAAAAAAAAATGAAGCATGACGATATTAAGTCATTAAAAAAAAAACCCAAAAAGAGTGCATCACATAATAAGCATGTCAATTGAGAAAATTTTGGTTGGATTTAGTGCTATCATGTGTGCAATGTTTTCTCATGATGGTCACTCATAAAAAACAATCATCTTTGATGGAAAAATGCACTACATTTTTTAAAAATTTTCACTCCTAGTGAGCATCCCCAAAGATTTATCAAGCTCAAGGTTGCTTGCCTGACCAGATTCTCGCTCATGAAATCTCCAAAAGAGTTCCATTCTTGTTCGAGGGTGGGAACCTTCTAAAAAACAAAGTGTTTTTTTTTTTTTGCCTTTCAATAAGTGTGGACTCCATTCTGGCAAGTCACGGTCTGATGTAGAATTGGCAGCGCTGAAGATCGCGGTCGCAGACTCGCAGCACTGAGCAGGTGTGTGTGTGTAGAGGTGTGGGTTGCAGCATCTGGTGTGAGCATGGAGATGTGTGTGTGTGGGCGATCCATCTTGGTGGGGTCAACCTGTGTGTGTGTGTGTGTGTGTCTAGAAGATCAGGTGGTTAGTTGTGGGGTCGCGACTCGCGACCTGCCATGCAGCACATGTGTGAGGTGTTTAATGTAGCTCACGACAAAAGAGGCTTGATGAGAATCTAGCACACGAGCATGGCTACTGCATGTGTGTGTGTTGGAATCCGGCACGGAAAGCGGGGTATGGAACTCGCTGCTTGTGCAGCAGCTCGATTCGATACGCCTGCAGAATGGCACGACTCCGAGAAACAGTTGCTTGTTGTCAGCGCGTTCATGGCAGTGTGTATGTTGTGTTGCGCCATTATTGGCTCTGGCAGCGTGTGTGACTTTTTGTGTGTGTGTGTGTGTGTGGGTTTCGTGCGCGCGCCAAGCTATGTGTTGTTTATGGCAGGTTGGTGTTTTTGAGAAAAAGGGTGTGTATGTGTGTGATGAGTCAGGCGAAGCAACCCAGGTCCCACATTCACGCATAAATTTTTATTGTTATTTTCTTTTAATGATTTTATTTTGTTGAGAGGGCATTCCCACGGCTTTTACAAGCACTAATAACCGATTTTCATCAGTTACCATATGTATGCAATAAAAAAAAGATGGTGTTTCCTTTGATGAAATGCATCAAGTCTAGTCTCAAAATTGATACCAAAATGGGTTTGAGAAAGCTCAATGAATTGCGTAAAATCTTCGATGTTTTAGTCCCAATTGAGCTTTGAAATTATTTCTTCTGAGATGATAATCAAATTTGGTCTATTAATGATCATGTGTGAGTACTTCACCAAAATCACACTCATAAAATTGGCAGGATCTCTCTTGGCTCATTCTCACGTTCAATTGCTTCAAATTCTATAGATGCAAACCATAAGCATACACGCACACAAATCATGCAGTGAAACAACAAATCCAATATAAAGCCAATTTTTCTTAGAATTATATCCACTTTCAAATCACTCAAACCCCATTTGGATTTGTCATTCATATGTGATTATGGCCTATCAAAGGTATACCATATCCGATCAATTTAGCATAAATGGTGATGGTATTGCACCTCAATCATCCAAATTCAATTGAATTTGTCATTTGGCTTGTATGGCTACTCATGAGTGAAAAATATCCACAATTGAGCCTTAATTAAGTGATGAATCTCAATTCTCGAAGCCAATTTGTGATCCATACATTAACTATTTGGCCATATTAATCATCATAATTAGTAAAAATTACCAATTATTCGTTCAAGCACCGGGTTGTACATGACATTGAGTAGGCACACACACCCAAATTTAGGTCAAAATTTTATGGAAAAATTACATCAATTCCACATTGCAATGCTCAAATTGCAGACTCAATCAAACATAAATGAATGCATGCATGCTAAATTTCTTTAAAAAAATACACTATTTTTACCTAATCAAGCAATGCACACACTCAAAAATTAAGCACAAATTATCAAAATTGGTTCAATTGGCAATGCATCTAAGCTTACACCTAATGATTGCATACACTTTTCATGCAAATTTCATAATAAAAAACCATTTAGGTGTCCCCATTGACCATCAATCATTAAAAATCAAGAGGTCATGGATGGGCACACACACTCAATTTTTGCCCAATTTTTTGGCAATTAGACTTATCCAATGTTTGAATTAGCCTCACATACTCACCATTTACATGATTGCATACTCATGTATCATCAATTCCATCACTTTATATGCATGCACACACTAAAAGTTAGGTGCACACACACTTGAAATTTTTGACAGTTTTTTCCCTCTTTGGTGTATGCACACACACAATGATTTTTATGCACACACATGAATTCTTGATGAGAATTAAGCATTATTTGGATACACACAAAGTTCATTAGTTACAATTTGACTATCAATTTCATTCCAAGTGTATCAAGTTAGGTGCAAAGTGTAGGTCAATTTGTGTTTCACACCTAATTTTAGCAAATTGAATCACATTGATCAATCAAAAATTGACATAACAAGTGAGTGCACTTACATCGTAATTACACTCCAAGCTATTCCTTTGCTCCACACGAAGTCACATCATTGCACACACAAGTGTGTGCACCATCAATTCGGCTCCAAAATTGACCATTTGTAGGTCAAAAAATCACACACTCAAATCATCAAATTAGGCATAAATTAGCACAATTAACTTGATTAGAGTGATGATTCCACCTCTTGCAAGGGGATTTCACATACTTTACACTTCAAATGTTAGTGGTTAGGTTAGCAAGGTTAGTCAAAATTAGTAGAAGTTAGCATGAAATTAGTAAAATTAGCATGGAAAGAAGCAAATTAGCAAGGGTTAGCATGAAATTAGTGAAATTGGGGGTTTGGGGTATTCATAACTCAACATTAGCATCAATTTCTTGCACAATCATCATCAAATCACACCAAAATTAAGTTACACAAACTCAAAAACCAACAAAACTCACTAGCTAAGGTTATCGATCCCCGGCAATGATGCCAAATGTAGGGATGCATTGTAGCACGACCTAATCGCAACCCACAAAATTGTCAAATCGTGGATCGACGACTCGGCTAGGGCATGGAAGCACGAGCCTAGGATGTATAGACATAGACGATTCAAGGGATCCTTCTTCTCATCATAGAGAGAAGCCATGGAAAGGGCTTCCTCTAATCAACAACGCATTCCTACTTACTAATCACTTGCACACAATCATGTGGTTGAAATTAACCCCTCACATTAATCACTCTATTCACAACTCTAATCACACAACTACATAAGCATGCAATTAACATACCTACTTCGCATTAGTGTGTCCATTCCGGCACAACCCCTCAATGCGACTACGTATGCACACACACTAATCGCACACCTTGTAGAGAGAGATGAAGAGAAGGAAGGCATAGCCCTCACACACCATGGCCAATGGTGTGAATAGAATAGATTTACTCAAAAAAGGGATTAGGAGATCTACCATCACACTAATGCAATCTCACTTCACATAATGAAACAAAGAAGACTAATAAGAAAGAAAGTGTAACTGATTATTAAAAATCAAGAGCTACATGGGCATGGAAAGCCCATGAGCCTCATGACCATCCACTCTACAAAGAGAAGAACTCACCCAAGAATGACTTCTCATTAAGCATAGGGCTCGTTTATAGCTTTGGGCCTCAAACCCTTCAACTATGGGATTAAGTTGAACTCTCTAGCCTAGACTCATACAGCTTTGGAACTCCTACATGAGCCCAAGGCCCTATATAATGAAAAGGAAATATTGTGCACTATAACACATACACAGCTTGGTGTATAATCGGTGTAGCCTGTGTTAGCCACTGTTAACAGCTTTCTATTCACCGGGATCTCGTCCACGATGCATCTCCGTAGTAACATCCGTAGGGTATTGTTATTTTCCGGTTTCAAGCCAAAAATCTTGTATAAAAACCCATTGTAAATTGTGATGGTCACAAAGGCCCACGTAGGAGATATCATTTTTCAAAATTCTCCTAAGACAAAGCAAGGGTCAACCATCTGGGACCCAACTCCTTGCTTTGTCTCTCCTGATTAGGGACTTAACCTAATCAGATTACCCTAACCTAATGCAGCCTGCACCTATAAAAGGGCACTAAGAGGTCACTATCAAGGGCGGCAATTGTGGGGGAGGCACGAGCAACACTTGCATCAAGAGAGAGGGGATTTTACGGCATCATTTTGGGAAGTTAGCACTATGAGAAGGAAGCCATGTCCACACCTTGACTCCAAGGGTTGCCACACATACGCAAGAGTAGAATCTTCGTGCTTATGGAATCACCTCTAAAGAACTCACTATAGGCTCACTATCTCCCTCTATCACCATAGTCACCATCTTGCCAAAGCAAAAGGATCTGTAAATATCGCATTGATTTAAGTTTTTCTCACATCCCGAGGGGTTTTCATCACGTGCATCTCTCTCTCTCTCTCTCTCTCTCTCTCTCTCTCTCTCTCTCTCTCTCTCTCTCTCTCTCTCTCTCTCTCTCTCTCTCGGTGTGCAGAGTTTGTGCTATTTCAAATCAGCGTTTTCTGCGACCTAACCGCCCAAAGCTAGGTGGTGCCCCCCTTTTCATTTCTCGTGGCCAGCTCGGCGTGCACGGTCCTGGAGTTTGAGTCCGTTGGGGTCGTGTTGCGCTTTGCGCTCGTCATTTGGTGCCTCCATTGAGGAGGGCTTTTCGGAAACCTCCAATTTACAATGTTGAAAATAACGCACATTGGCTACCATGGACAAATAGCTGCCAGAATTCTCCAATTGGAGAACGGAGAAGGAGGAGATTGAAGAAGCACCAACCGCGCATGCACTAAGAATGTAAAGGATAATGCTTGCTGCTGCTGCACGCTCCCCCCCCCTCCCCTGTTGCTGCGCCATCTCTGCCCCTCACCCCCCCCCCTCCCTCTCGTCCTCGTGTTGCCTCCAGCCCCGTGTTGCCCTCCCTCGCCCTCGCGTTGCCTCCAGCCCCCGTGCCCTCGAGCTGCCCCCTTCACCCTCACGTTGCCTTTCTAGCCCAGCCCTACCCGCCACCATTCCCCTCTGCTGCCCGCTGCCCTCCCCCCTTGTTGCCCCCAAGCCCGTCCGCTGCCCCCCATTCCCTGGCCGTTTCTCCCTCCCCCTCCCCCGCCCCCCTCCCCAGCCTTAAACTTTCGCTTGCCGCTTTATCCGTCCCCCCATCCCCCCCCCCCCCCCCCCCCCCCCCCCCCCCCCCAATCCTCTTCGCTCCCGAAGGTCTTTTGCACGTGGATCTGCAGCACTTCTTCTTCGGACAAGTGCTTCGCGTACGTGTTTGCAGATTTTCTTCACCGCCCACTTCTTCGACTCAGTAGTAGACACAGATGGAGGCTCCAGCTCCGCCACAGAGGGACTCGCTTGAAGCCCCCTCGCCCGACCCCGCTGAGCCCACCATTCGACTTTCTCTTTCATCGACAGAGCAAGCGAGCCTTGCCGCAGAGGTAGAACGCTTGCAGGCGACTTCTGTCATCTGCAAGGTTCTCGGCACCCGTCCTAGCAGAGGAGAGCAGCGAGACCTTCTCCAGGCCCGTCTTCTCGCAGAGGTGGGCAAGATCTTGGATGTCCAGATTCTTGGACGGGGGTACTACCAGATTGAGTTCGAGACTTCCGAGATGGCCTCATGGGTCATAGCTATGAGTCCACTGGCCATCCGAGCATCACGTGCCCACTTTCGACAGTGGCAACATGGTTTTGACCCGACTTCGGATGTGCTAGTAGAGGAGGCAGACATCCCCATCTCAGTCTGCTTTCCGGGTTTACGGAGGGAGTACCTTCCACTTCTCTCCAGGATTGGCTCCGCCATCGGGACCGTCCTGGAGACACCTCGTACGACAGCATCAGTAGCTGCCAAGGCAGCTGGCATCCCTTCAGTTCGAGTTTTGGTCAGAGATACCCACACGCTCCTGAAGGTCATCCTTCTGCCTCGGGTGAGTGGGGGTTGGTTTAGACAGAGTGTGGAGTACTCGGGTCTCCCGAACCAGTGCTTCATTTGCAGACAGATGGGCCACCTAGCGAAGGCCTGTCCACGGAGGAGACCACGACCCGCACCTCAGCCTCAGCCTCAGCCCCAGCATGCCAAGGCCGGGCCACAGCCACAGCCAGCGACATAGCGCACAGATTCAGAGCCACCCTCCGAGCCTGGGGCTCCAGTGGAGGAGGGGTGGCAGCAGGCCCGTGGCCGTCGACGCCAGAGGCCACAACGACAGCCTGGCACTCAGAGTGGCCCTCAGGTGCCTACTCAGCAGCAGTGGGTTCCCACGGGGAATCGCTTTGGTCCTCTTGAGCAGGAGGAGCCCCCTACGCCAGCCTCTACCTCCGCTTAACCCTCGCGAGCCGCCCCACCCTCCGATTTCCCCTCCTCCTCCTCATCCCCTCCCTCGTCCCCTGCTCGCGCCCACTCCCCACCTTGCCCCTCTGTCTTTGTCGCCCCACCCTGCTTCTCTTCTCCTCCGCCCCCCCCCAGCTCCTTCTCCGCCTCCTCCTGCTCTAGTACCACAGTCGACTAAGGAGACTGGTCCCTCGCCGGCGGCTAGGAGATCTCTTGGCAGTGCCTTTGCCACGAGTCGCCTAGCGAGAGAGGGTCAGCCATTCTTGCGGCCCCCTCTGCAGATTCAGACATCTTCCCTTGAAGCTATCCCTCGTGGTCTGTTGAGCATTGACCTCCGACGCCGCTGGGATTTCTTTGATTACGGGTTCACTCGCTTTCTCGGGGATTCCACAGCAGACCACGAGGTAGCCTGCTTCAGGGTCCACGCTTTGTTCCTCGCCGCTAGGGGGACAGAAGCCTTGGACTCAGTAGTTGGTTTCTCCTTCCCCCTCTGTGGTAGGACCGAGACAGAGTGGTCCCTTGACTCAGTGGTGGGATGGCTGCATACACAGGTTCTCGAGTTCTCTCACCACATGGGAGAACTTGGCGTTACAGATTTGCTGCAGACTTTGTGGCCACTGGCCAAGTTTGTGGTGACACCCCCAGACTCAACAGGATGTAGGCACACTGTGGTGTAATTTTTTGCTGATACGTAGTGTTTGCCTTGCTATGTATACATTCATGAGGACTCCTGGATAGAGGAGGTTGCTTTACGCACGGCTCGCTCTGCTTGGTCTTGGACCAGGCACTCACTGCAGTCTCGCCTATCTAGAGGATGCTCGGATGCGGATTACTCCCCATCCAAGCCAGCCTCGAAGATAGCCCGTCTTGTTGCTACGGCAGCATCTGTTCTCTCTCGCTCCCCATGAGGATCGTCTCGTGGAACGTGCAGGGACTAGGTGGGCCCCAATTTCAGCGACAACGGGGCCGATTGCGTCATGAGCTTGAGCGTTGCCTTGTGGGAGGAGAGATTGATCTCCTTATGCTTTAGGAGCACCATTTTTCTGAGAGCCGCATTCGGCGATGTGGTTAGATTTTGCGTGGACGCTATGATACCTTTTGGTCAGCTGCTTTTGGACCTGGAGGCATCCAGGGTGGGGTATGTATGACTATTGCGGACTCATTCCAGCAGGCCATTGTGGGCTGAGGGATTATTGTGCTAGGTAGGGCTCAGTAGATTACTATGCAGGTTCAGGGTGGCCTTGTGGGCTTCCTGAACATCTATGTGCCCAATGTGGCCAGTGCTAGTGTAGAGTTTTGGTCACAGATTGTTGAGTCTTTGCCACAGGTTGACCATTGGTGTGTAGGAGGGGATTTCTGAAGGGGATTGGGGAGCACCACAGACGGAGAGTGAGAGAGAGAGAAGGAGACACACACACACAGATATGGGTGGGGAGACTGTGAAGTGGCAGCTCCCCCTATACAGTATACTCACTATAAGTATAGGGTAACAGTGGGCGGGCGCCAATGACTTGGGCGACCGGTCAAGGCACATAGGCCTTAACCCCAACAACCTCCCACTTAAAGGCCAATGTGCCTTTAAGAAAGATCTACTAGTGTACAACTAATAGAAGGTGAGATATTCTCTCAACCTATGCCAGATGAGCTAGTGCATCCGGCTCTACTGATAGACAAACATCCCGCTACGGAAGCCACACAGAGCTAGCTCCAAGCTCTGCAAAGAGTCTACAAGAGCTCATGCACTCCTGCAAGTATCGGTCCAATACCTGCAAACCTCCCCTATTGTCTATGCCGACATCAGTCATCGAATTACTAATCAACCCTGCTGCAAATGCTTCCACTACAGCTGCTATGTCGGCGGGCCTCGAGATCAGCATCTCGTACATGAGGACACCGAACGTTGATGCAACCTTGGCAACCTCTGCCACCTCCAACTCAGAACTCAACTCATGGTAATCCTGTCCCCTATCATAGAGACCATGGCACTCTGACTCCAAGCTCTGGAGTGACTCCTCGTGCCCACCACATATCACATGTGTACCAAGAGTATCCATCTATCCTGAATCTGCATCAAGCTCTTGCATAAGCATATCAAGAAATGACTCCACAATAGCCAACATCTCAACATCCATGTGAGTCATCTCTGTCATCACCTCTGATGACTCATTCTGTTGTGACTCACTTGAGCTGTCCCGCTCTACTTGTGCATCCGTATACGCAACCTGCACAACAAGGTCACTGCTCTGCACTCCATGCAAAGCATCCTGCAACCCACAAGCAAAAGAGACTCGCCTGCTCTCTCGCTCTCTACTTGGCTGCATGATCACAGAGACAGCATCGTCTCTCGCGTGATCCACATGCAATGGGTAACCTGTACCACTCCTGGCACCTCTCGCATTCACTAGCGAACCCAAATGCATCACAAAATCTCGCTCTCGTAGAGAAATCTGACATCCACAATCTCTAAGCTGACCAATCAAGATCAAACTCACTGTCAAATCTGGTATATAGCGCACATGTCGTAACAAGTAAGATGCACCACTCGGTAATGATAGTCTCATATCTCCTGCACCTGCTATCGCATGCACCGATCCATCGGTCAAACGTACACTGCCAAGCATCCCGCTAGAATAGCTACAAAACCATGCACGATGCGGCGTGACATGAAACATAGCATCTGCGTCTAGCAACCACTGCGAAGAGAGTGCACTATCCACATGTATAGCATCTTGTACATAGCTCCAGGTAAAAGTGACATCCCCGTCACTAGTATACTCCGACACTACATGTGCCTCAACTGTCAAAGCAACTGAGTCCATGGCATCACTACATACATCTCTGAGACTGCTATGTCTCCTACGATGTCTCATACGAAGAAAACAGCACTGTCTAACATGTCCAGAATGACCACAATACCAACATGTCACCTGTCGGCGTGCTCGTGAATGTACATGTCTCACACGAGTCCGTGATGACTCAGATCTATCATACATATCATGTAATCTGCGCCAAAGTGCTCTCGAAGTAGCCTCATACACAACAAGAGCATATACAGATTCCACAAGGTGCAAAGAGAGCGTAGATAGTGCCATCTCCTCTAGCTCCTGCCACTGATCGTCAGACATGTTTGAAGGTCTACCTGCATCACCACTCAATGGTCGATGCAACCCTCACTATGTCAATGCATCAAGCATACACTCTCTCCATGCTGCAAAGTCTGACCCATCAAACATGCACATTTCGGAGAGATCATAATCTGAGCGATCACCTATCTCTGCCATGAGCACAATGTAGCAAACTAGAAAGAAAAACCACCTCACCAACAACACGTGGAAACTGTCTACAAATATGGCCAAAAACACAATGTAAAACCTGTGAGACACACTCCAAAATAGAGCTCCCGCAATGTCAATACAAGCCTCGCATGCTCTAGTATCACACTGCAATGTGTGAGCTAATCACCAAGCCCACACTGTGCGGTATCTATGCATACACACGCACAAATCTCCCACCTGCAAGAGAACACCGCACACAAATGCTGAGTGCAACCCGCAATCTCTACCTAGATCACATAAATGATACGCATAAAACTCCTGGGAAAATTTCGCCAGAGTTTCGACGCACAATGGCTATCAACACAAAATAACCATTGTCGTGCAAGCTCAATACAATGAGCAATCAATGCGCATCAAACTACACTCAACATACATGCATAAGCTTTGCAAAACTATGGCAAACAATGCTCGAGATCACAAGACTCTCCCACCCGAGAGCAAACCACTGTCTCAAGCAAAGAAAGATACACAACTCCTCACTCTTGCGAGAGTGGATACAAAAACACAAAACTGTGTCCAAACTGACAAAACCTGTCAAAGTGAGAGTAAACACTCGATCACAAGCTATGGCGAGAATCTGGGAAAAATCGGACAGAATTTCCGCTGAAAACTGAGCAAAAACTCAAGTACAATCTCTACCATAAACCATAACACTACTCAATGCCAATGAGTAGAAATGCTAAAATGGCTCCACATTTTCACATACAATGGCAATCCGCACTCAACGTACATCAACAGAGTGACTGCGCATAAGCAAACGCCAAAAGATTTGCAATCCGGAAACTTGATCAATGCGAAAACAATGCTCTCAAGAGAGCTTACCGGCACTTGTAAGTGCTCGCCAAAATGCATATATAATGGGCATCAACCATGTGCCATAACCATATGCAAACCATCCGCAAAGACCATGAATCCAAGCACAAAATTATTGCCAAAGTATCCTGTGAAAACTAGTGAAAGAAGCTCCACCTGTGTGCTCCAAAAACCTGCGTCTCTCAAGAGACCGCTTCGGTGGTGTGTAAACGCCTCCGTACTTCGTTGCCCAAGTCTACCAAAAACCCTCAAACCACAAGCTTAACACAAGCTGCAATTGCATCTTCAGCTCAGAATTTATGCACTCAACTTCAAGCATCTCCCGTGCTTCAAAAAATGCATCAAACTCGCACACAATGCGACAACAGAAAATCTGGAATTTCTGTATACAGTCAGTCTGAACTGAATATCAGCAAAACGGTGAGAAATTTGCAAAAAGTTTCTTCTGCAAAGTTGTAGACCACGTCAAAACAGATGGGTAGGCTAGACAGAATTCTCAGATCTGCATTCTACAAGGAGAGAAACGAATCTGAAAATAGTGTTGCTGTGCACACAGTTTTAGGGCAGCACCTTCACTTACACACAGTCTTCCACACTCCTTTCTGAGCTTCCACAAGAGCACACATCACTCTCAACTGAGCTCACAAGCTCCCATTGCATTCTCACAAAGCTTCCAAGCTTTCTTAATCTCTCTACAGTCGAGAGCGAGCGAGCTATCGCCTCGAAGCTCTCAAAGCTATCATGCTCTCCGCGGTCACCATAGCTCTGATACCAATTAAAGGGGATCCGGGAGCACCACAGACGGAGAGTGAGAGAGAGAGAAGGAGACACACACACACAAAGATATGGGTGGGGAGACTGTGAAGTGGCAGCTCCCCCTGTACAGTATACTCACTATAAGTATAGGGTAACAGTGGGCGGGCGCCCATGACTTGGGCGACCGATCAAGGCACATAGGCCTTAACCCCAACAACTTCAACATGTTGGAGGACCCTTCTGACAGGATCAGAGGTAGCCATGCTACTGTGCATGGAGTCGAGTTAGCAACTTGGGAGAGGTTGTGTATGACTTTGAGGGTCTCGGATACATGGCATCATTCTAGCTGTGTGAGGCCTCCAAAGAGTCTTGCCTTCTCTAGATCAGACCGCAGAGTGGGAGGAGTGAATCTATCGCGCATAGATCGCTTCTACACTAGTGACCACTTCACTGACTTGGGGGGATCAGTGGGCATCGTGGCAGGGACATCCTTCTCGGACCATGCACCTGTGATCCTCACAGTGGCAGACAGGTAGATGAGTGGTAGCACGATGCTTCGCATCCCAGAGCGGGTCTTGTTGGACTCAGCACTCAGAGAGAGGGTAGAGGTTCTCTAGACAGAGGGCATGGACAGCCAGGCTCCACCTGCAAACAGAGTGGCCTTAGGCCTAGCTCAGCTTAGCCACTTTTTTCTCCAGGAGTCTCTGGCTCGACGGGCTGCAGCAAGAGAGGAGGAGCAGCGTCTGAGATGAGGCATTGCTTCACTACAGAGGATGCAGGAGCAGCATCCAGACAGTCCATGGTTGGAGGAGCAGTTACAACAGGCTCAACAGGAGCTTGCTTGCACAGAGGAGAGGCGCCATGAGTTTGCCTTTCACCGACAGGCATCTCAGTGGACTCAGGTGGGTGACAGAGTGACAGGTGCTTTTTTTGAGACAGTGGGACCTCGGCACTCGCATGCCAAGGTCAATCAGTTGAGGAGACCCGATGGGTCAGTTGTGAGCCCGAGGATATACGTGCAGTTGCTACTGACTTTTACCGTGAGTTACTGTCGGCTGAGCCCAAGTCAGAGAGACATGATGCATGCAGGCAGCAGGTTTGGGCACAGATGCCTTGTCTTGTGACTGAGGAGATGCACCAGAGGCTAGAGATACCTCTTCAGCTTTAGGAGCTGCACACGGCTCTTAGGGCCCTCCCTCTTGGTGGCTGTCCAGGTGAGGATGGGCTGACTCCTAGCTTTTTCTTGGAGTACTGGGACCTGCTTGGCCCAGATCTTTGTAGTGCCTTTCAGTACATTTTGCACACAAGAGTGATGCTGGATAGCATGAGTGAGGGCCTGATTTACCTCATTCCAAAGGAGGGTGGCTCCTTGGATGAGATTCGACAGTGGCGCCCCATAACCATCCTCAACTCAGCCTACAAAATTCTTGCCAAGGCTCTGAGTTTGAGGATTCAGCCACTTTTGGAGAGCCTTATACATGGGACTCAGACAGGTTTTGTCAAGGAACGCAGTATCCTTGACAACATCTTCACTTTCTGGGAGGCTTCTACCCTGGCACGACTCCGTGGGGAGGACCTTGTGATTCTTCTTCTCGATTTTGAGAAGGCATACGACAGAGTTGACTGGGACTTTCTGGAGGGCACGCTACGCAGGATGGGCTTCTCAGATGCTTGGATCAGAGGGGTGTCAGCTTTGTACAGACAGCCTCACAGTCAAGTGCTTTTGGCAGGAGGTAGAGGTGAGCGCTTCATGCTCACGCGATCGGTCCGACAGGGTTGTCCTCTTTTCCCCTTTCTCTTTTTGTTCTATGCGGAGGCGATCAGCATATTTTTGGTGTCACAGCATGTTGGTCTGAGGGGCTTAGCACTCCCTATACGGGGAGATGAGCTTCTGGACGCTGAGTTTGCCTACGACTCAGCCTTGTACTTAGAGGGCCAGGAGGCCAATTTACACAGATGTGAGCAGGCTTTGGAGACCTTCTGCTGTGCATCGGGCGCACTGATCAACTGGAGAAAGACAGTGGCTTTCTCGGTTGGCAGTGCTCCTGTGCCAAATTGGATGCCAAGAGAGGGTTTCAGGTGGATTCCTCCAGGGACTGCAGTTCGGTACTTGGGTTGTCAGGTTGGTTTGGACTTGTCCCCCAAGTAGCAGATTGCTCCTCTTCTCCTGTCCATCAGGAGAAAGCTGTTACATTGGAGCTCAGCACGACTTTCACTGGCTGGTAGAGTAGTAGTTGCCAACCAGGTGTTGTTGGCGACTATGTGGTACATCACTTCTTGCTGGATCTTCTCGAGTTCTTGTATCAGCCAGGTAGAGAGGTTGATCAGGAACTTCCTTTGGTCAGGTCGCGACACTCAGATTGCCCGAGCCAAGGTGGCTTGGTCGGTCATCACACTTCCTTGTTCTCAGAGAGGGCTTGGGATCATTGATCCAGCACAGCAGAGCAGAGCCCTTCTTGGGAAGTTCGTCGTCAGAGGACTTCTTCCAGGCGAGGAGCCCTGGAAGGAGTTTTTGCTCCAGAGGCTTTGTGCCAGGGTGCCTCAGTCAGGAGGCCCTTGGCAACCTTCAACCAGATGGATCTTTACAGAGTTGCGCCGAGTTGGTTTGAGCAGGAGACTGGAGGACCGATTCGCTGTGAGTTTCCTTCGATCTTGGGAGCTCTTACGGCATGGCCTAGAGCAGAGACAGCCGACGTGCACGGAGGAGTGCCTACGGGAGCCCCTCGTCTAGAACCCCATGGTTAGCACTCAGAGAGGCCACTTGGTTGGGAGTCCGCCTCATGTTTCTTGGGGTCCCATGGCAGCAAGTCCGACGCGTTCTCTAGGTGACTGGCTAGCGTTCACAGGTTTGTCAGAGGAGGTGCAGGCTATCCAGCTACAGGGCATGAGAGGGGTGCAGAGCATGTGTCAGGACATCTCAAAGTCAGTTCCACCTGAGTGGCTCACGCCTCTCGAGCCAGTTGCACCCCGGTGGATGGGAGCCTTCACACGACTGGAGGTTCTCATTTCTGTCAGGGCTTGCTCAGAGACTGTCCCAGCCCTGTTCTTCAAGCTTCAGGGTGGGGGACGATTACAGCGAGTTGCAGTAGAGGCCCCACAGGTAGCAGAGTGATGTTTCCAGAGGATCCGAGTTGTGGGCATCTGTGGGAGGACTTGCGTCATCGACCTTGACCCAGCAGCTCTTGAGAAAGGACACTGGAGGCTATGGGCTTTGGAGTGTTGTCCACTGGCACGAGTATAGTGGGATCCTGGTGAGTGGCTATGGAGGGACAACTTCTCTTCTGTAGACCGCCCAGGAGTCCCCTTTTTCAGTACACTGTTTGACTTGGACGTCATATACTTACAACACAGAGAGAGGCCCGCCCCGCTGCAGCACGTCATTGGCAGGAGGAGGGCCTCACAGTCAAGTTCTTGGAAACTTTTTGGCAGAGGCTGTGGGACTCCAGACAGCCGAGGCGCGTCACTTTGTTCTAGTGGCTGGTTGCACACAAAGCCACAGCAGTAGGGAGCTGGCTTGTGCATAGTGGTCTCTCGGCCGCATGTGCAGCCTGTGACCAGTTGGTGGAGAGTCAGCGTCACTGTCTTTGGGACTGCCCTTCGGCCCAGCAGGTGTGGCTACGAGTTCTTCGGTTGATGCCTGCCCTCTCCACGGCTCGACAGTACACTTGGGGGGTAGCGGCTTTGGTCCACCCTCACAGGCCCGGCACTTCAGTTTGAGCTATCTTCCACCAGCAGGATGATAGTGATGCAGGGGGGGCGACCTACACTCCAGCCTGCTACAGATCTTACTCCACAGAAGTGGTGCAGTGAGAGAGAGGAGTGTTGGGAGCTCATCAGCGGCCTAGCTCTCTGGTTCATCTGGCGGGCCCGTTGTTTCCGCATCTTTGAGGCTCGCCCTGTGCCACCAGCAGAGACTGTTCGTGACTTTTGGCTAGAGCTGATCCATACTCTCAGAGGACAGCTTGAGGGACTACAGGGCTGCTCCGACTGCATGCAGGAGCGCCGCGAGGCTTTCCTTCGACTCGGGCGCCCTGGGCCTTTCTACACCATTGTCCAGGGGGTGCCCAGATGGCACTACTGTCCACCTGTGTGGCTCTTCCCCCCCATGATGTTGTTGTAGAGAGTAGACAAACATAGTTGATGCATCAGTCAGGCTGCAAAGACGTATATAGTAATAAGCACTACTCAAGTGTTTTTGCATTGATGAGTTTTTGGATTGCAACTCTTTTGGCGCTTGCTCATGTGCGGTCACTCCATTGATGTACATTGACTGCGGATTGCCATTATATGTGAAAATGTGGAGCCATTTTGGCATTTCTACTCATTGGCATTGAGTAGTGATATGGTTCATGGTTTAGAGTCCTCTTTCGGAGACTTTAGTGGTCAAGTTGGACTCCCACTTTGACAGGTTTTGTTAGCTTGGACACAGTTTGATGTTCTTGTACCCACTCTCGCAGGAGTCAGGATTATGTATGCTTGTGTGACTACAAATTTTGCTAGTCACACGTTTTTGCAGATTTTTGCAAGCACTTTATGGGATGCGTTTTGAGCTAGTTTGCTCTCTACTTGCATATATGTTTATGTGCTTTACGCTCGATTGAGCAGTTTGTCCTAGTTTAGGCTTGCAAAGTTTGCAGATTGTGGAGTTTGTTTTATGCATATGTGAGCGTTAGTTTTGATGCGTTTGATCATGCTTTTGATGATTGTGTAGTGGTCGAGTCATTTCCCACTTTGTTGCCAGTTTTTGGCATGGTATATGGTTGAGATTGTATATGAGGTTTTGCTCAGTTTACTAGGGAGATTCTGCCATATTTTTCCCAAAGTTCTCGTCATACTTTGGTTCTTAGCCATTCACTTATGGTTGTAGATATGTGTGACAGTGAGAGACGACGGTCTTGTTCTTGCCGATACTTGCGTTGTTGGCATTGTGGTCACATAGGGCACATTAGGTGCTATTGTTTCAGATGTATGAGACAACGATGGAGATGTAAGCGTGATGCAGATACAGCTTTGACACAAGTTACAGAGGCAGTTGCAGTGGTAGTGTATACCAGTGATGGTGATGTCATGCTTGCCTCGAGTGTACCTCTTGTAGATATGCCTATGGGTAGCACACTTTCTCCACAATGGTTAATAGATAGCGATGTTGCTTTCCACATCACACCATGTCGTGAGTGGTTTACCACTTTTTCTAGTGGGAGACTTGGTTGTGTGCGACTTGCTGAGGGTTCAGCATGTGACATAGAGGGTGCAGGAGATGTTTGTTTGTCTTTGCCCAGTGGTGCATCTTACACGCTACAGCATGTGCGCTATCTGAGACAGAGCTTGATCTCAGTGAGACAGTTAGCAGATTTTGGTTGTCAGACACTTCTTTGAGAGGAGTCTTTCTAGATGCATTGCGGTTCACTAGTGATTGCAAAGGAGCCCGCAACGGCTAGGTATATCCTATGCATGTGTCTGAGGTTTGAGACGGCGTAGTCTCGGTTTTGCTGCTGGCATGATTTACGCAAGAGACAAAACGTGTCTCTTTCGTAGGTGAGCTCCACCATGCTCATGAGATAGAGCATTTAGCTATGCATGACGTGCTAGTAGATTCTGTAGAGACAGAAATAGAGCGGCAGTGCTCTAGTGAGACACATCAGGTGTTGTCAGACTTTGTGCAGGCAGAGGTAGACCAGGTCTGCTCCTTAGAGACACAGAGAGAGCTGACAAATATGGAATTCTTTTATATGCTCTTGTTAGAGGCCGATGAGTTGGTGCCAAGACACACAGTTTTGCCTATGGGTGAGAGGGATGTAGGTTTTCCAGTGTTGAAGTTGACACATCCATACATGATGGGTAGTCCTGATGATGCAGTGATTTCAGATATCGCACGAGAGACGAGTACAGCCAGGTTTGTGTAGATTTCATCGGTGTTTGGGCGTCTCATGTTTGACTTGTTAGTGTTGAGGCTCGATCTAGCAGCTGCAATGGGAGCATTTGCAGCAGGGATAGTCAGTCGTACGGTGACTGACACTAGTATGATGCTTCGTGGAGCTTTGAAGACCATACAGATTTGTCTGTGGGATTTACATCCAGGCTCTAGTGTGGGTACACACACTAGCCTACCACAAGAGCCGATACAACTGCGTGTTGGTCGACAGAGTGAGCTAGTGGGTATAGGTTGAGAGAGTCTCTCACCTAGTTTCTTGTACATACTAGCAGTTTAGCTAGTAGGTCTCACTTATCAACGGTGGAAGCCGCAGCTGCTACAACTGTGGTGAGCAAGGACATCTTACACGGGACTGCACTATTACAGTAGCTTGATCTCCATCTCTAGTATGTCTTCACCCGTGCACTCTTCATGCCTTTTGTATAGGGGTAGTCATTACCCCTCTTTGGAAAGCTTGTTGTGACTACGGTCTCTGGCAGCCTTTGCAAAGATTTCCTTGAACTGGTTCTTGCGTTGGAGTTTTATTTTTAATAGCGATGTATCATTTTTGGCTTGTCTGGTTTATCATGAGGAAATAGGTGTTTCGGGAAAATATTGTTGGGGTAAAGGCGCTCTGCCTTTTGCCCGGCCCGGACGTCCAATGTCCAACCGCCCACCCATATGTGTACATACCCTTATTCTTCATATACATGAGAATAAGAAGCTCCTCACTACTACTTCCTGAGGTTGCTCCACCCACATCATGTGTTCTCTCTCTATCTCTCTCTCTCTCTCTCTCTCTCTCTCTCTCTCTCTCTCTCTCTCTCTCTCTCTCTCTCTCTCTCTCTCCCCCCTTCCTTCTCACTCTCTGCACACACACCACATTTGTGCACTCACAAGGTCAGGTAAGATCGATATGTGCAGCGGAAAAAAGGAGAAGAATAGGGATACACAAAGGAAAGGTCGACCTCGATGCAGGTCAACAGGGAGTAAAAAGATAACTACCATTAGTACTTCTCATTTAAAGCAGTTGGTGGTATTACAGGTTCCCACACAAAGAGCCCCTAACCTAAAATACTGGTCCAAATAAGGTAAGTTCCCATGGCATATGATTAGAACAAGTATCAAGTTAAGTCCCCACAACCCAACGAGGCCGGTTTCCCACCCTAGGGTATGTGATCAGTGTGAGGTCCCACCAACAAGCAGACCAAACATAAATAGAATAGGCTAGAGCAATAGACAGACCAGCCCACACATGAGTACAAAGCATAGACAACAACATTAGGTATAAAACAAAGCTATTAGCAGGACAATTATCACAAGTGGGTGGCAAACCAAAGAGCTAAGGTTAGGTCAAAGTGATAGTGCTACAGAGGCACAAGAGTGATATATCAAATATAGGGTAAATGAGTAGTTGTGGAAAATATGCTGCTAGTAAACCACAAAAAAAAGTGACCAAGTACTGACTCAAGGTAATCACCCACAAGACAAAATAACCATCTACTACATCGGTAGCTCAAGTGTGTGTGTGTGTGTGTGTGTGTAGTTGTATGAAGCAATCACATCCAATTGAAGTGACCAAGTGTGTGTGTGTGTGTGGGGGGGGGGGGGGGGGGGGGGGGGGGGGGGGGGGGGGGGAGCCGGGGAAGCCCAAATCATCTCTCTCTGTGGTGCTCCCCAGCCTCCCCCTCTCAGTCGCCCTGCCCCCCCCCCCCTCGGCCCCCAAACCCGTCTAAATTTTTTTTGGAAATTTTGAGAGAAATTTTTAGAAATCTGAGAGATTTAATAATTTTTGAATTTCAAAAACTTAGTTGCAAAATTTGTGGGAAAATTCAAAGATTTAGGATTTTTGCAAGAGGCAAAAACAAAAAATTTGGAAACAGTTTTTAGAATTGCAGAGATTGTAGACATATGTGGAATAAACTTGTATGCATGATATGGGAACACCTATATGTGTAGTATAATTTAGAATTACAGAGATTGAAATGTGGAATAAGCATGTATGCATAATGTGGAAACACCTGTTTCCATAGTGTGGATATCTCTCTCTCTTGAAAAATTTATCCCTCTCCCTCTCCCTCTCCTATTGCGGTTCTTAAACATGAAGAAGCTAAATGGCAAGGACGACCTTCTGGAGGAGGCCATTCAAAAGTGAAAAGAAGAAATGTGTGAGACCCTTAACAAGATTAATCGCAACCTCTTAGGCCAATAAAGACACTCAAAAAATGTGTGTTGGTCCAAGAAAGCACGATAAACACACTTGAGGATCATGTGACGGCCCAAGATGAGGAGATCACGTTACTTAAGAAAGAGCTTGCAGAGGTGCGACCATGACACACACTCAAAGAGGGAGAGCTTCAACCCTCAGCAATTGACAAGCTCAACACAATTAAAAAACAAGTGTGGGCCATCAAAGAAGGGGACGAACATCACAAAGAAATGAAGACTTCATGGGTGGATGTTATTACAAAGACCCAACAGAAAGTGGACGAGGCCAAGAAATGGATCTGGCTCGCAATGAAACACCCACCATCGTTAACTTGACAGTAGAAGAGAAGCAAAGGAGGCATGTGCATGCCTTACATGTGAGGATTTGTGGCCTCAAATACCAAAATAATGTTGATGAAGAGGTAAAAGAACTTGTGACTATGATGGGGGTTAATGAGCCAATGCATGTGAGGGCTTGAAGAGTGGGCAATATATGCTACTTTGCCCCTAGCACATTGCTATATGTTACTTTGTCCCTAGCACACTAGTGTATGTTGCCAACAGCATACAGAGGAGGATACAGAGGAGGATAATGCCACTTTACTGACTGAGACATTGCATGATGCAATAGCAGCGTGGTTCCAGATACATGGCTTCAGCATGGACAACTTGCCTCCCTTCCAGTACTCCATTGATGCACCATCACATCTCTTACACGAGTGGAGATTACTAAACTCATTCGCTAGGACCTGACCTAGTTGGACACCCGAGTCGTCGCGGTAAACTCGGCATCAAGAAGCTCATCTTCCCTAATAGGGAGCTCAAGACCACGCAAGCCAACCTGCTAAGAAGTCAAAAATCTGCTCATCGCCTCAACATAGAACAGAAAGAGGAAGGGGGCAAGAGGGCAACCCTGTTTGACCGAACGTGTGATCAAGAAGCGTTCGCCATTTCCCCTGCCAAGAGCACCTGACTGTGCGCACGCGTGTGGAGACCTGGCACACCTCTAATCCAAGCATCTGTGAAACCCATCCTGCGTAGAGTGCCCTCCAAGAAGTCCCAGTCAACTCTGTCGTAGGCCTTCTCAAAATTGAGAAGGAGAATCATTAAGTCCCCTCCTTGGAGACGCTTGAGGGCAGACGCCTCCCAAAAAGTGAAGATGTTGTCAAGGATACTACGCTCCTTGACAAAACCTGTATGGGTCCCATGTATAATGCTCTCTAGTGGTGGCTGGATCCTCAAGCTTAGAGCCTTTGTTAGAATTTTGTAGGATGAGTTGAGGATGGTAAAGGGTCACCGCTTTCGAATCTCATCCAAGGAGCCTCCCTCCTTGGGAATTAGGTAGATCAAGCCCTCACTCATGCTTTCAGGCATCTTGCCAATGTGCAAAATGTACTCAAATGCGTTGCAAAGATCTGAACCAAACAAGTGTTGGGGTTAAGGCGTATGTGCCTTGACCGGTCGCCCAGGTCATCGACGCCCGCCCACTGTTACCCTATACTTATAGTGAGTATACTGTATAGGGGGAGCTGCCACTTCACAGTCTCCCCACCCACATTGTGTGTGTGTCTCCTTCTCTCTCTCTCACTCTCCGTCTGTGGTGCTCCCCGATCCCCTTCAATTGGTATCAGAGCTATGGTGACCGCGGAGAGCACGATAGCTTTGAGAGCTTCGAGGCGATAGCTCGCTCGCTCTCGACTGTAGAGAGATTAAGAAAGCTTGGAAGCTTTGTGAGAATGCAATGGGAGCTTGTGAGCTCAGTTGAGAGTGATGTGTGCTCTTGTGGAAGCTCAGAAAGGAGTGTGGAAGACTGTGTGTAAGTGAAGGTGCTGCCCTAAAACTGTGTGCACAGCAACACTATTTTCAGATTCGTTTTTCTCCTTGTAGAATGCATATCTTCGAATTCTGTTCACCCGCCCATCCGTTTCGACGTGGTCTAAAACTTTCCAGAAGAAACTTTTTGCAAATTCCTCACCATTTTGCTGATATTTAGCTCAGACTGACTGTATACAGAAATTCCAGATTTTCTGCTGTTGCATTGTGTGCGAGTTTGATGCACTTTTGGAAGCACGGGAGATGCTTGAAGTTGAGTGCATAAATTCTAAGCTGAAGATGCAATTGCAGCTTGTGTTAAGCTTGTGGTTTGAAGGTTTTTTGGTAGACTTGGGCAACAAAGTACGGAGGCGTTTACACGCCACCGAAGCGGTCTCTTGAGAGACGCAGGTTTTTGGAGCACACAGGTGGAGCTTCTTTCACTGGTTTTCACAAAATACTTTGGCAGTGATTTTGTGCTTGGATTCATGGTCTTTGCGGATGGTTTGCATATGGTTATGGCACATGGTTGATGCCCATTATATATGCATTTTGGTGAGCACTTTCAAGTGCCGATAAGCTCTCTTGAGAGCATTGTTTTCGCATTGATCAAGTTTCCGGATTGCAAATCTTTTGGCGTTTGCTTATGCGCAGTCACTCCGTTGATGTACGTTGAGTGCGGATTGCCCTTGTATGTGAAAATGTGGAGCCATTTTGGCATTTCTACTCATTGGCATTGAGTAGTGTTATGGTTTATGGTAGAGATTGTACTTGAGTTTTTTGCTCAGTTTTTAGGGGAAATTCTGTCGGATTTTTCCCAGATTCTCGCCATAGTTTGTGATCGAGTGTTTACTCTCACTTTGACAGGTTTTGTCAGTTTGGACACAATTTTGTGTTTTTGTATCCACTCTCGCAAGAGTGAGGAGTTGTGTATCTTTCTTTGCTTGAGACAGTGGTTTGCTCTCGGGTGGGAGAGTCTTGTGATCTCGAGCATTGTTTGCCATAGTTTTGCAAAGCTTATGCATGTATGTTGAGTGTAGTTTGATGCGCATTGATTGCTCATTGTATTGAGCTTTCAGGACAATGGTTATTTTGTGTTGATAGCTATTGTGCATCGAAACTCTGGCGAAATTTTCCCAGGAGTTTTATGCGTATCATTTATGTGATCTAGGTAGAGATCGCGGGTTGCACTCAGCATTTGTGTGCGGTGTTCTCTTGCAGGTGGGAGATTTGTGCGTGTGTATGCATCCATACCGCATAGTGTGGGCTTGGTGATTAGCTCACAGATTGCAGTGTGATACTAGAGCATGCGAGGCTTGTATTGACATTGCGGGAGCTCTATTTTGGAGTGTGTCTCACAGGTTTTACATTGTGTTTCTGGCCATATTTGTAGACAGTTTCTAGGTGTTGTTGGTGAGGTGGTTTTGCTATCTAGCTTGCTACTTGTGCTCATGGCAGAGACAGGTGATCGATCAGATTGTGACCTCTCACAGATGCGCGTGTTTGATGGGTCAGACTTGCGGCATGGAGAGATTGTATGCTTGATGCACTGACACAGCGAGGGTTGCATCGACCATTGAGTGGTGATGTAGGTAGACCTTCAAACATGTCTGACGATCAGTGGCAGGAGCTAGAGGAGATGGCACTATCTACACTCTCTTTGCACCTTGCGAAATCTGTATATGCTCTTGTTATGTATGAGACTACTTCGAGAGCACTTTGGCGCAGATTACATGATATGTATGATAGATCTGAGTCATCACGGACTCGTGTGAGACATGTACATTCACGAGCACGCCGACAGGTGACATGTTGGTATTGTGGTCATTTTGGACAAGTTAGACGGCGTTGTTTTCGTCGTATGCGACATCGTAGGAGACATGGTAGTCTCAGAGATGTATGTAGTGATGCCATGGACTCAGTTGCTTTGACAGTTGAGGCACATGTAGTGTCGGAGTATACTAGTGACGGGGATGTCACTTTTACCTCGAGCTATGCACGAGATGCTATACATGTGGATAGTGCACTCCCTTCGCAGTGGTTGCTAGACACAGATGCTATGTTTCATGTCACGCCCCATCGTGCATGGTTTTGTAGCTATTCTAGCGGGATGCTTGGCAGTGTAAGTTTGACCGATGGATCGGTGCATGCGATAGCAGGTGCAGGAGATGTGAGACTGTCATTACTGAGTGGTGCATCTTACTCTTGTTACGACATGTGCGCTATGTACTAGATTTGACAGTGAGTTTGATCTCGATTGGTCAGCTTACAGATTGTGGATGTCAGATTTCGCTACGAGAGCGAGATTTTGTGATGCATTTGGGTTCGCTAGTGATTGCGAGAGGTGCCAGGAGTGGTACAGGTTACCCATTGCATGTGGATCACGCGAGAGACGGTGCTGTCTCTGTGATCATGCAGCCAGGTAGAGAGCGAGAGCGCAGGCGAGTCTCTTTTGCTTGTGGGTTGCAGGATGCTTTGCATGGAGTGCAGAGCAGCGACCTTGTTGTGCAGGTTGCGTCTACGGATGCACAGGTAGAGCGGGACAACTCTAGTGAGTCACAACAGGATGAGTCATCAGAGGTGATGACAGAGATGACTCACATGGATGCTGAGATGTTGGCTATTGTGGAGTCATTTCTTGATATGCTTATGCTAGAGCTTGATGCAGATTCAGGACAGATGGATAATGTTGGTACACATGTGATATGTGGTGGGCACGAGGAGTCACTCCAAAGGTCGGAGTCAGAGTGCCATGGTCTCTATGATAGGGGACAGGATTACCATGAGTTGAGTTCTGAGTTGGAGGTGGCAGAGGTTGCCAGGGTTGCATCAACATTCAGTGTCCTCATGTACGAGATGCTGATCTCAAGGCCCGACATAGCAGCTGCAGTGGGAGCATTTGCAGCAGGGTTGATTAGTTGTTCGATGACTGATCTCGGCATAGAGCATAGGGGAGGTTTGCAGGTATTGGACCAATACTTGCAGGAGTGCATGAGCTCTTGTAGAATCTTTGCAGAGCTTGGAGCTAGCTCTGTGTGGCTTCCGCAGCGGGATGTTTGTCTATCAATAGAGCCGGATGCACTAGCTCATCGAGAGTCAGTGGGCATAGGTTGAGAGAATATCTCACCTTCTATTAGTTGTACACTAGTAGATCTTGCTTAAAGGCACTGTTAACCCTCACGTCTCACGGACACCCCATCACCTACGACGGACGTGTATTATGTATTTGGTAGAGTCAGGTACCGGGCTTGTCGGACCAATAGGAAAAGGGTAAGAGTGATCGCTGATGAAAGGCGCACTCTAACTGGGACATTCAAGGGATTAGTTGGCTAAGCATGGGCGTCCAAGTGTGAATGGGGTGAGCTCATATTAAAGCCAACTAAACCTAAAATTCATTATTCTCTCATTTGTGCAATAGAAGAGTGCTCTTGCTCCATCTCCATCTCCATCTTTTTCTTCTTCACCTCCTTGTGTGTATGTGTATGTGTGTGTGAGAGAGAGAGAGAGAGAGAGAGAGAGGGAGAGTGTGTGTGCGATCGAGCATTACGAAGGCACGACGGCGGCGAAGCGGTTGAGCACGGCACGACTACAGCTTCTTCTTCATCGCGGCGAGGAATCCACCACGAAGGCAAGCGTAGAGCGGTGAGTGACACACCCTTTTCTTTCTTGAGCTTGCTAGTTTAGGCTTTTTGTGTGCTTGGAGCCATTTGTGGCTCGCACACGGTGTATCGGCAAGTCCTTTGCTTCGACAATGCGTCAAGGAGCCCACATTTTTGGCGCCGCTGCCGGGGAAATGCCCTACACTAAGCTCGGTTAAGCACTTTACGCTTTCTTGTGATGCAATTTCAATTGAAGGATTTGTGAAGAAGGAAGGTGTGTGGTTGTGTGGAGAAGGATTTGTGAAGAAGGAGTGTGTGTGGTTGTGTGGAGAAGATTTTTGTTACACTGTACTGTCTTTTTTGTTTTCTGTAAAGAAGGAGTTACAATTTTTTTGCAATGTACTGTTAGAATTAAGGTATTAGCTATGGAATGTTAGTTCTGTAAGGTTCAATGTTAGTTCTGTAAGGTTAGTTTTGTAGATCTGTTAGCTACTGTAGTACTGTGTAAACAGTGTTAGAGTGTGTGTGGCAGTATCTCTATTAGCTGTAGGTAGATAAGTTAGGTGTAGGTTAAGTGTGTGTGTGCGCGCGCGCGTGGCGCGGCCGCGACGACTTTTTTTTTTTTTTAACTTAAAAAAAATATTTTAAAAAGAAGGATCGGGCTGGGGATCATTCCCCAAGCTCAAGCCCAAACCCAGACCTCAGTCCTCAGTTTTAAAATATAGTTTATACACCTTTTTATATTTAAAAACTATTTTTAGGATTTCGAGGACTATAAAGACTATTTTTAGGATTTCGAGGGCTTCACGTAGCCGAATAGGGAGCTGTAAAGCACGGCACGTTTCTTTAACCAAAATGCTCATCTTGAGCTATTACACGCCATATTTTGTGGCTTGGTTACAAAAAATAACCAAGAATAACAAAAAACTTGGGTTATAAACACATTTAAAAAAAAAAAAAAAAAAAACTAAGTGAGCGGCCTCCACGGGCACTCACCAACGCGCTTAGAGTGTGGAAGTCATATGAACCTACGCTCTGGACGAGTGTTAGAGCACGAGCATATTGGTAGTGCCTCCATTTACGCGGGCACCCATTATTCCTCCACCCTAGGTTCTGGACCTTCGGCCGGGACTCAGGGTAGCGCGACCCAAGATCCTCATATCGCGTCTAGTGATTCTTCCTCTGACTACGAAGTCATGGAGGGGTATCCTACAACAAACCCTGATAGTTCAAGTCAAGACATGCATGCCATGGGCCCACGGCCCGGGTCCAGCGTGTTTAGCCGCTTAAAAGAGACCCTTAGTAGAGCTACTCGCTCCGAACATGCGGTTAATGAAATAAATGAAGGGAGTGGAGAAGTAAATTCGTCATTCATGCCTAAAATAGACTCTATGCTTCTTGAGAGTGTGCATGTGAATGTTCCATCCACTGCACCTCCTGATCCTTTAGGACTATCTCCCTCTGAGGTTTTACTACCCGATGGTAGGAGTCTTGCCGAAGTACAAGAGATCGAACGCTATATGCAAGCAACAAGGGAGAGGGAAATTGAGAACCTACGAGGGCTAGAACAAAGTCGAGCCCTGAAAGCAAAGGCTCCTATGACAACAATCATGCCAGCCGAGCAACCGAGTGCTCCCAAGGTAGCAGTCACGGAGGGGCAAGCTATGGGGAGCAATAATGCTTCCACTTCAAGGGAAACCTCCAGCACGCCAGGCCTAGATGGGATATTCCTAAACAAAAATTGGGAATATGACCTACAAGCAGAAGCTTTAACTGATCGGTACACAGGACACACCTATCATGTGGGTTGGTTAGATGTTCTACAATCCACATCGGGTGCTACTAGCATAGATGAGCTACAATAGAAAGTCTGTGATGTCCTCCATAGGATTGTCGAGTTAGAAAGACAGAACACAGGGATCAACATGCCTTCAACAGGCCTAATGAGATTCTTGGATACGGGAAAGGCCAACCAACCAACCCTGTCACAAATGAAGACTCCCTCAGTGAGCCCCATTGATCCTCCATATGTTGTTTCGCCAGGAGCCTCAGTACAATCTGAGCCCACAAGTGGCAGCTTTACCTTCCCAGATCTAGCTCATCTTTCTCTTAATGACACTACGGCTACCATGCATATCCCAATGGTGAGCATGACAAGAAGTACACCATGGAGTTCATTTGTTAACACTGCGTCGATGCCTAGTAGCACAGTGCCCCCAACTATACCTACATGTATGTATCAATCATGTGCACCTGTCGTACCTCAGCCTCATGTAGCTCCTACACCTCTGATTATTCCAAGAGCTTACAATCCACAATGGAATTATCCAAGCTCTTATACAAGTGAAGCCATGCCATTTAATAATAACATGCCATATCAGGCACCCCCTATGCCTAGGGCCACGCCTGTAAACTTTGGACCACCGTCTGGAACACCACCATACAAAATTTGGGACCCAAGAGCCGCACGTATACCAAGGCCAAGGCCAACTCCCATCTCACATGTGGTTCCAGGAGCACATACACCCATTATACCTGCTCAAATAGGAGATTTGGCAGCATTTGCTCAAACTATCGGTCTCTCTATTGCGGAAAACATGCGTAGTGCACCTGATAGAGAGCCTAGGAGCAAGGCAGTTCAAGTAGCTAAGCTCACACAGAAATTCAGTGGAGACGGAGATGCTAGAAAGCATATGGAAGTCTTTGAACATGTGTGCGATTCCTTGGAAGAGCACAATGAGCTACATAAGTGTAAGGCTTTTAGTTTGACCCTAAGTGGAAAGGCTGGAGATTGGTATAGAACCTTAAGAGTAGAAGAGAAAACGATCTACTCTACTCTTAGGAGATTGTTCTTAAAAGAATACATACGAGAGGGAGTACTTTGGGGTGTAGCCTCTCAGCTCCAGAAAGCCCAACAAGAAGAAGGTGAATCCGTGAGAGACTTCATTAGTCGCCTAAAGAATTTGAATTCTCGATGCAATCCAAACGAGCAATTCAACAACAACCAATTGCTCGATAGATTCATTAGGGGACTACGACATGAAAGTATCTATAATGGCCTAGTCATTAGAGGTATCACTACTTGGGAAGCAGTCACCATGAATGCAATCCAATTGGAGGATGATTTAATGATTGCAGGAGAAAGAGTGTCCGTCGAGCCGAAGTCTAGTAGCTCGCAAGCGTCAGGGCATGAGCCAATGAAGATGAAGCCAATCGTGAAAGAGCAAACGATATCTGAGATGACTTTGGCAGATCTCACCAAGGCCATCCAAGAAAACCTTAGGGGTAATCGTGCTCCACAAAACACTCATATGTATCCAAGAAGGGAGCAACAATGGTGCTCAATTTGCTTGGGCCCACATACTACGAGTGAATGCCCTACTTTCAGAGTAAAGTTTAACGGAACTTGTAACGCGTGTGGTAGGTATGGCCATCAAGCGAAGGATTGCCTAATGCTTAAAAGCATCATGGAAAATAGACCGCCTATAGCTTGGGCAGACTCACCTCGAGTTCCTGCATTGATGCCTACCCCACCCATGGAGCAACAGTTGCCATTACAACACATGGTCCCTAGAACCCAAAATGTGGTCCAAACCACACCGTTGCCACCTCCAGTGCTAGGACCGCAACCCCCTCATCCAAGAGTTACACCTATGAACCAAATAGGTTGCGAGTCATCTAGTACTTATGTAGATTGCGAAGAGGACATAGACTCTAGTATCACCTATGGAGTCGACATGCTTGAGGAGTGTCCCATGTACTATATGGAAGACCATTGGGGACAAATCAAACCGGTATATCAAGCTACTGCACTAGCAGCAAGAGCCCAAAAAATTAATAGTTTTGCCAGGAGACCACCTCTTCAGTGCTACGAATGTGGTGGGCCACATCGAGTAGCTGAGTGCCCCATTAGAATGCAAAAGAATGTTGCACTAATGCAAACAAGTCAAGGGAGTGCATTTGCAATGCCAATACTCATTTGTAATTGTTGTGGCATAGATCATTTGATCGCACAGTATCCTAACAATACAAACGCGTCGAAAATCACACCATTGAACTTAATAGAGATTGTTGATGGGACACCACCAACTATAAACATAGCACCAGTGAATGCACTCACACGGTCGATGCTCCAAAAGTAAAATTACATCCTCGAAGAGAGAGATGCTGCATCCATTGGCCGATCGAGAAAGAAGAAAACACGAAGAAAGAAATACCTTAATGCTTCTAGCTCAAAACCTAGTTCAAAGACTAATATAGGGACAGGAGAGGATCCCGTGTATATGAATGACCCTGAGGATGACTCAGATTCGATAGAGACCACGGAGACCAAAACTATTACTACAAAGGAAAAAGCCAGTGAGGAGGATCACGAGAGGGAATTATGACAAACACCAAAAGAGTATTCAAAGTTAAACCACCCAGTTGCGAACCCCCAAGATAAGCCACGAGAGACAAAAAATGAGGATTGCAAGAGAAAGATTGGAACCTATCCAAACCCAATAGTGGAAATTGAACGAGTCCAACAACTGAGGGGTTTGGTGGAAGAAACTCAACGGACATTAGAACTTGAAACCAAACATATCCAGATGTCGGACACAGTGTTTCCCACACAAGTTCAACCTCACAAGAACTACAGGCCGTTAGCTATACCCAGTATCATTCGGGAAGAGAGTGAGGGTAGGACATCTCAAAGTGGACACACACCTTTCCTACTAGAGAGAATGTTTGGTGAGGGAATGCCCGACCCCCTTGAGGAAGTGGAGATTCCATCTTCACGATTCTCTTGTCAGGGTCCTACGTCCCACAAGATGCCATTAAATGTTGCCAAATTGATGGATTTCATGTCTTCAGAAGTTAGAACCACAATCATGTCCAAACTATATAAAGACCCCGAGCTAGTCTCAGCTCTTCGAGCCTTCCTCAATGGAGAATTACAGGCCGGATTACCACAGTTTGCACATATGAACAAACCTGACTCGGTAATGAATGATGAGGAACATTTAGCACCACCATCTGACCTAGCGGGACATGAATCTGTAATTGAAGTACCCGTTAACAAGTTGGGGCAATACTTTGAAGGTGATGAATCTAATGCTACTCTACCAATCACTACTAAAGGATTAACTGTAAAGGGAGTCCTTGACGGTGGTGCGGGAGTCAGCATGGTGACAAAGAGTTGTTGGGAGTCTATGGGGCGACCTCACCTTGAAGCCACAAGCGTAGTGGTAAAAATGGCTAATGGATCTATTGTTACGCCTATTGGAATGCTAAAGGATCTCAGAATCAAGGTCTTGGGACACAAGGTAAGGCAAACTTTCATTGTTATGGATTTTTCCAAGCATCCTATGTCATTTGAGATGATCTTATGGCGTCCATTCATGAGGGAAGCAAAAATGGTGCATGACTGGTCCAAAAACCACATCTACTTACAGTTCCAAGACTCTGTCATTCGAGTTGATCTTTTAAGTGGTCGAATGCATCCTCTAGGAAATAAATTCATCATTGATAATCGATCAGACACAACAATTCACTTAGCTCCGTTACAGTATTGTTACACGTGTAACGAAGACACGGATATTGGGGAGAACTCTCCTTATATGGATATCCTACCCGGAATGGCTGAGTCAGACAATGTCGATTGGGTACACCTAGCGGCAACTATAGATACATGGGGAGCTAGAGGAACAACCTGGGTAACACCAGATGGGGAAGAGATATGACACATTGCACCAGTAAACATGTTAGGTGTAGCGCATGTAGCATCCGATGATAAGAAAGAGGCACACCTACCTGAGAGTGAAACCGATGATTCCTCAAAGGCTTCAGGCCAATACACATCAGAAACGGAATCTCAGGGAGAAATTGATTCAGAACCTGAGGAAACATCGAGTGAGCCAAGTATAGAAACTGAACACTCAAGGTCTAGTACGACCATCTATGGTAATTTATATGAGAGTTAAGAAGATACAAGCGAAGACCTATCAAGCGAGTCGAGTTCAAACATTTACCAAAATCAAAACCTTAACAAGAAACAAAGGTCATATAAGAGACGACGATATCGAGCAAATGTGAGAGCTAGGATAAACAAGGAAAGATCTACTGCAGAATGGCTTAGCTATCTAGGGGCATGTGATGCTCATCGAAAGCTAGTAGACAATTGGGGTGAACATCTCCAGAGTGTCATATGGTGCAGCCCGCGACCCATTGACCTCGCTCAATTGGAGGTTACAAAGCCGAAATTGAGTCGAACTATAAGAAGACGTCAAAACCGAGAGTTAGCACAACAACAAAAGGAGGCAGAACTAAAAGAAAGGTCTCCATCAGGAGCCTGCTGACTTACATACGGCTCCTGAACATTTTAAATCTTATACCACGGGGGAGCGAAAGGTTGTGTATGCTTAAGCCCAACGAATACCTACCAATGGAAGTAGTGGAGTCTATGATGGTCCAGCGGTAGTTCAAGAGATAGAATTAGCAGAACCAGGTGAGGAGTCTAAACCAGTCTTTATTGCTCTAGACCTTACCGAAACTGAAGAGGCTGTACTTAAGGAGCTCCTCAAGGAATACAAGGATATCTTTGCTTGGACATATCATGACATGAAGGGCGTTCCACCTTCTGTGGTGCAACATACAATTCCCATGATCAACACTGCTAAACCCGTCCAGCAACGACCCTATCCAATGAATCCTAAGTACGCCAAAATTGTACAAGAGGAGATTGAAAAACTTATCCAATGTGGATTCATATATCCTATTGAGCACTCAGAATGGGTTTCTCCAATAGTCATTGTGCCAAAAAAGAATGGGAAACTAAGAGTGTGCGTGGACCTCAAGAGAGTTAATGCAGCCACTAGGAGAGATCATTATCCCTTGCCATATTCAGAACATGTGCTTAAAAGAGTTGCAGGCAAGGAGGCTTATAGCTTTTTAGATGGGTACTCTGGTTACAATCAAATCACAATTGCATTAGAGGACCAAGCTAAAACTGCTTTTATCACAAAGTTTGGAGTGTTTGCATTTCGTGTTATGGCTTTTGGCTTAACGAATGCCCCTACTACATTCCAACGATTAATAAACACTGCGTTTAAAGAATTTCTAAGGGAGTTTTGTGAAGCTTTCTTAGACGACCTTTGTGTTTATTCTTCTTGGGAGAAGCATTTGTTATATCTACGAAAAATATTTGAAAGGTGCAGATTTTATCGCATCTCATTGAACCCTTTCAAATGCCAATTTTGGGTTAAGCATGGAGTCATTCTAGGGCATATAGTGTCCAAGAACGGGATATCCACAGATGAGAGTAAGATTAAAGCCATTGCCGATTTGCCACCACCTACTAACTATAAAGGAGTTCAAAGATTTATGGGCCATGTTGGTTATTATCGAAGGTTTATTTTAAACTTTGCCGAGATAGCGCGTTCATTGTACAAGCTTCTTATCGAGTTTCACTGGACAGAAGAATGTCATCAATCTTATGAGTTATTAAAGAAGGCCCTAACAAGTGCTCCAATCCTGCGAACACCTGATTGGAATGTACCTTTTCATGTGCATATTGATGCATCAAATTTTGCTATTGGGTGTGTTCTAACTCAACCAGGAGAACATAAATTGGACTACCCTATTAGCTTTGCAAGTCGCCAATTAAATGATGCCGAGATGAACTACACTACTACAGAGCGCGAAGGTCTAGCTATGATTTACGCAGTAAAGAAATTTCGCTATTACCTTCTTGCTACCAAGTTTGTGTTTTATGTTGATCATCAAGCATTGCTATATTTGGTAAACAAGCCGTGTTCCACAGGTAAAATCTTAAGCTGGAAGAGAAATCTCAGCTTGATTTGGTACTTCACTCACATGTATTGCCTATGGTACTAGAGCCCTAGAGGTTCCCACTATGGGCGCTTTTACTTGAAAAGCAAAAAACCCTAGGCATACAAAATAAGCACACACATCAAAATTGAATCACTGTGAAAAAACTTTGGGGGGTCAAAGAAAAAGTAATCAGTCAGGCGATGATTTCATGAGAAATTCCTTTTATGGTAGCTTAACTACAAGGTCTTCTAGATATAGCCTCTAGTCAGCCCTCGAACATGAATACTTGGCGCTCGCGATTAAACAACTTAATTGACCACAGAAAATTAAGAAGCTTACCCATGGTATTAATATTCGATCTCTAGTGCCTTTCGACCGTCAAATTAGCGACCCCAGACTTGTTTAATTTTTTACCTTTAGCGACCGTCAAATTCGGGAAGAGAGTGAGGGTAGGACATCTGGAAGTGGATACACACCCTTCCTACTAGAGAGAATGTTTGGTGAGGGAATACTAGACCCCCTTGAGGAAGTGGAGATTCCATATTCACCATTCTCTTGTCAGGGTCCTACGTCCCACAAGATGCCATTAAATGTTGCCAAATTGATGGATTTCATGTCTTCAGAAGTTAGAACCACCATCATGTCCAAACTATATAAAGACCCCGAGCTAGTCTCAGCTCTTCGAGCCTTCCTCAATGGAGAATTACAGGCCGGATTACCACAGTTTGCACATATGAACAAACCTGACTCGGTAATGAATGATGAGGAACATTTAGCACCACCATCTGACCTAGCGGGACATGAATCTGTAATTGAAGTACCCGTTAACAAGTTGGGGCAATACTTTGAAGGTGATGAATCTAATTCTACTCTACCAATCACTACTAAAGGATTAACTGTAAAGGGAGTCCTTGACGGTGGTGCGGGAGTCAGCATGGTGACAAAGAGTTGTTGGGAGTCTATGGGGCGACCTCACCTTGAAGCCACAAGTGTAGTGGAAAAAATGGCTAATGGATCTATTGTTACGCCTATTGGAATGCTTAAGGATCTCAGGATCAAGGTCTTGGGACACAAGGTAAGGCAGACTTTCATTGTTATGGATTTTTCCAAGCATCCTATGTCATTTGAGATGATCTTATGGCGTCCATTCATGAGGGAAGCAAAAATGGTGCATGACTGGTCCAAAAACCACGTCTACTTACAGTTCCAAGACTTTGTCATTCGAGTTGATCTTTTAAGTGGTCGAACGCATCCTCTAGGAAATAAATTCATCATTGATAATCGATCAGACACAACAATTCACTCAGCTCCATTACAGTATTGTTACACGTGTAACAAAGACACGGATATTGGGGAGAACTCTCCTTATATGGATATCCTACCCGGAATGGCTGAGTCAGAAAATGTCGATTGGGTACACCTAGGGGCAACTATAGATACATGGGGAGCTAGAGGAACAACCTAGGTAACACCAGATGGGGAAGAGATACCACACATTGCACCAGTAAACATGTAAGGTGTAGCGCATGTAACATCCGATGATTCCTCAAAGGCTTCAGGCCAATACACATCAGAAACGGAATCTCAGGGAGAAATGGATTCAGAACCTGAGGAAACATCGAGTGAGCCAAGTATAGAAACTGAACACTCAAGGTCTAGTACGACCATCTATGGTAATTTATATGAGAGTGAAGAAGATACAAGCGAAGACCTATCAAGTGAGTCGAGTTCAAACATTTACCAAAATCAAAACCTTAACAAGAAACAAAGGTCATATAAGAGACGACGATATCGAGCAAATGTGAGAGCTAGGATAAACAAGGAAAGATCTACTGCATAATGGCTTAGCTATCTAGGGGCATGTGATGCTCATCGAAAGCTAGTAGACAATTGAGGTGAACATCTTCAGAGTGTCATGTGGTGCAGCCCGCGATCCATTGACCTCACTCAATTGGAGGTTACAGAGCCGAAATTGAGCCATGTTAACCCTCATGGCTCACGGACACCCCATCACCTACGACAGACGTGTATTATGTATTTGGTAGAGTCAGGTACCGGGCTTGTCGGACCAATAGGAAAAGGGTAGAAGTGATCGCCGATGAGAGGCGCACTCTAACTGGGACATTCAAGGGATTAGTTGGCTAAGCATGGGCGCCCAAGTGTGAATGGGGTGAGCTCATATAAAAGCCAACTAAACCTAAAATTCATTCATTCTCTCATTTGTGCAATAGAAGAGTGCTCTTGCTCCATCTCCATCTCCATCTCCATCTTCTTCTTCTTCACCTCCTTGTGTGTGTGTATGTGAGAGAGAGAGAGAGAGAGGGAGCCTGTGTGTGCGATCGAGCATTACGAAGGCACGACGGCGGCGAAGCGGTTGAGCGTGGCACGACTGCAGCTTCTTCTTCATCGCGGCGAGGAATCCACCACGAAGGCGAGCGTAGAGCGGTGAGTGACACACCCTTTGCTTTCTTGAGCTTGCTAGTTTAGGCTTGTTGTGTGCTTGGAGCCATTTGTGGCTCGCACACGGTGTATCGGCAAGTCCTTTGTTTCAACAGTGCGGCAAGGAGCGCACAGGCACATTGGCCTTTAAGTGGGAGGTTGTTGGGGTTAAGGCCTATGTGCCTTGACCAGTCGCCCAGGTCATGGGCGCCCGCCCACCGTTACTATATACTTATAGTGAGTATATTGTATAGGGGGAGCTGCCACTTCACAGTCTCCCCACCCACATTGTGTGTGTGTCTCCTTCTCTCTCTCTCACTCTCCGTCTGTGGTGCTCCCCGATCCCCTTCAACAAGTCCCAGTACTCCAAGATAAAGCTAGGAGTCAAACCATCCTCTCCTGGACAACTACCTCGGGGGAGTGCTTAGAGGGCCTCACGGAGCTCCTCTAGCTGGAGGGGAAGCTCAAGTCTCTGTCACATCTCCTCAGTAACAAGGCAAGGCATATGTGCCCAAACCGCTCTCTACATGCATCCTAACGCTCTGCTGACTGAGGCTCAGCTTACAACAGATCGTGGTAGAAATCAGTAGCAACAACTGCATGCATATCCTCAAGGTTTTGAAGCAAATGATCCGTCAGGTCTCCTCAATTGACTAACAACGGTGTGTGCATGGCGAGGCCCCACTGTCTCAAAAGAGGACATAAATAGAGCCGCCACAGTGGTTGGACACGAAGATGGCTTTCTATAAAGAGCATCTTCTCCAAATCATAGGGGATGGGTTTGTGATTCGAACCAGCTATATGGATACACATCTATCTCATGGGTTACAGCGTGCCATTGGTCAGATATGAACATCTTCAAACTAGCTTGACATTGAGACTAGCAAATTAAGAGGGATATCAGCAGCCAGCATGATATGCCATTATATCATACAGAGCAAGATAAGGAGATGCATTATATATGTCAGTGCACAATGTATTACGAGATACATGGTCGCTTCCATTGTCTATTTAGAGAAAGCTTTTGGAACCTTTTCCAGAGTCATGAACTATCAGGACCAGAGATGTCTTGGACTATATCTAATTGAGTTACACAGACACATAGGCAATTCACTGAGGAGATATGAAGATAAACAATCCCAGAGAGAGATTACCAATTTCTTCACACCGAACACTAGACAGATAGAGGAGCAACCACCACTGCAAAGCTCAGCTCATACTCACACCCACGGTACTCTCATTGACCGAGCATTGGAGCTAGGGAGATTGAGACGTCCGCAACTGAGGAGAGGAGCTTCACAGAATCGACAAAAACTGCAATAGAGGATTGGAGCCATACTATCTCGACATCCAAAGTACAGAGGAGGATAGATTCATTATCCATTATATCACCCTCTTGTATTGGGCACCCATTGTATCAGTGATCACACATGCCCCACACAACTCCATTCAATAGCACTTCTGGATTCATTTTAGCATCTCTTTTTGGTACCCAAACATGGTATTAGATTCACCAGTTTGTAACGGATTGGTCTCATAGGTCATTTTGACCTTTTGAAGACATCTCTCTCTCTCTCTCTCTCTCTCTCTCTCTCTCTCTCTCTCTGGGCTAGACAGTCACTCGCTCGTGAGCAAAGAGGGCAAAGGGTATGGGAGCACAGGGTGCAGGAACAGCGGGGGGAGGGGTCTTGGTAATTAATTACTTGAATAAAAGTAGAGCCAAATATGGCAGTTTACATAAGGACAATTTGTTATTTCATTTGCGATTTTTTGCAGATTTCTCTACACCTTCTCCCAACATCAAAAAGTAGAGCCAATATTTGGCAGTTTACATACTTGCAGTTGTTATTTCATTTGTTGGAATCTTCGCGGATTCCTCTACACATTCTCCAAGCATCAGACCCGCAAAACAAAACTAACTAGTGTTAAGTCGTAGCTCAACCCTAGTCCGCAGGAATGTTGACTAGATGCATACGCTAACCATGTGAGCGCCACAGCCTGGTTGATACTAGTGTGACACTATGACTATAAAAAAATAAGCATGCCTCCCCTTTCGTCGCGCACGTTGCTCTGTCAGATGGCGTGTTGGTCTGACTACGCATGCTACCCATCAGGACTATATGACACGGGCATGGGGGCATGGGATCTATGGTGAGAGCATCGAGCGCCATAGATCTTGTCGGCACCGCAAAAATAATCTCGGGTATAAAAAGTAATCTCAGATACCCGAAATTACTTTTTGTACCCGAGATTACTTTTAGTCACATATGGTATAAGAGTAATCTCGGTCCCATATCATCACAAAAAACGTGCGGGTGCTCATGGATAGGACATGGGAGTCTGAAAGGTGAGGTCAAGGGTTCGAGGCTTGGGTGCGAAGTAATCTCGGGTACAAAGTAATCTCAGGTACCCAAGATTACTTTGCCACGCCCGATATTACTTTGCCACGATCTACGTCTCTCCTTCATCCCATCGTAGATCCCAACCCTTCAATGTCTGTGTCACTTAGTCCCCAGGCACACCACCCTACCTCGTGCATACACCCTGCCAGTGCCTGCTGCCCCCTCCTACTTGCAGTGTGCCCTTGGTTGGTTATCTCGCCGCCATGCAACGCCTCGTCCAGGGATCTTACAAGGTTCGTGCTCTATAACGATTTTTTTAAATCGTTGGCACAGACTACTTTATACAGACTCCCTTTTTTTAAGGGTTTTTCTAGAATCGTTCCGACATACAAACTGGCATATCGGCTACACTTTTAATTCCTAGATTACTCCTCCTAAACATTTTGCTATGGAAATTTATCTCGTTGTACACTACCAAAGATGAGAGCTCCAAGGGTTGGTCTCCTTCCCTCCAGCACCTCCAACTCAGAGTTGTCGTGCTACAGGTCAGTGTTCTGCAGCCCCTTCCATTAAAAATAAAAATAAAAAATCAGCTTCCTATTTGACGATCGCACAAAGAGAATCGAGCTTCGAAGCAGCAGCACGATTGAGTCTTGATGCCGCGAATGACTGCAAGCAGCTAGGGCAATCATGTCGGCACATAGCATGGAAGACCTAAGACCTCGTTGTCTAGGATTCTCCTACAAGAGCGAGTGCTAACAAAGCATCTCCACCTTTGATTAATAAACCGGCATCTTCAACAGATTCTCCCTTTGTAGCACTAGTCAAATTGGCCCCTACAGTAATTGACAGATGCCTTCAAGATTCCCTCTGTCCTCATCACCTAGCCCTCACCTCCTTTTGTCGCCAAAACCTTCTCTCGCTTGCATGTTGCCCTTCCCTACCTCTCGACGCATCCATGCGAGCCTACAAATCCGCATTCCTTGCGAGCTTGCACCTAAGCTTCCCCTACCATTCATGAACTTGCACCCACATCGAGGCAGCCGTGAAAGGCGGAGAGAGAGAGAAAGAGAGAGAAGAGATTCTATTCGCATGTGCCTTATGAAGCGTCCCTACCTCTGCTCTGTGACCGACGAGAGAGAGAGAGAGAGAGAGAGAGAGAGAGAGAGAGATCCCTAATTGTGACCTGCCTCCCCCTTCTCACTCCTCTACCTCTAAATCTCCTCGAGCATTTTCTCGTCATCTTCGCTAATGGGCCATTTTTTTATTTTCTTCCGGCCAATACCCCTACCCATACTACATTAGTACATACTACTATATTATACTGGCTCGTTCTATTTATATTTATTTACTGGGAAGATGCTTCCCTTTATGCCGGGCCTCGTTAACATTTTCCTTCTGCCAGGGCTCATACTTGAGGTTCGAACTCACACAGAACCGACCAATGACGTTATAGAAACCTGTTGTAGCTAACCCAACACCTCAGCGATGCTGTCGAAATGGTGGAACCTCTAGATGAAAAAAAAAGCTAAACGACTCTCAGCTCCCATGTGTGCGACCCCTCATGGCCGTACCTTCGTCGTCTGCTGCCTCTCGCCTCATTGACCCCTTGCACCAGCTATCGTGCACCGTCGTCAGTATTTCGCCCGCACAACTTCACCTCACCTTTGAACACATCCTCCTCGAACGCATCTTCCAAGAGTTCTGTTTTTCTCGTAATTTTCTCCAACCAGAACCCTCCACCCCCCAATCATTGTTTATTTTATTCAATCATTTAGGAGATTCATCCGAATCTCGCACTCCCAACTCTTGCTTGGAAGATAGCTTTCTCAAAGCTTTAAAAGGGTCAGGAAGAATCAACCGCGCAAATTTGAAGATTAAGACGACTCCCGTAACCAACCCATCATCAACACGTTCTTGTCATATATGCAATCCATACAGTAAAAATAAAAAACCACAGAATGCAGCTCGGGCACCCTCAACTGTCGCCTTCACTCTCGCTCCACACCTTGCAGCGTCTAGCTCCCATGTGCGTGTCGCATGGCTCGATCTTCCTGCCGTCTGCCCCCTCCTACCATGCTCCTCTTGCCCCCACCCTTTCCTCAACCTGTGCGTTAGATTCATGCTGCATTTGGATCTACCGCTTTTCTCTTGCATTGCAGCCTCTCTCTCTCTCTCTCGCGCACACACACACACACAGCCTACCCGGCCCGGCCCCGTCCCTTGCTGTTCACAGACGCCGACGCGCCGTGGAGAGAGAGAGAGAGAGAGAGAGAGAGAGAGAGAGCGCATGGCACCTAGTCTTCCTCCACATGTGATCGTAGAGAGAGATCGACTTTCACCCTCATAATTTCCCTGCCCTTTTGTCTTGGCTACTAATGATGTGTTTTGTGATTTTTTCCAGCTGGGTACCCCCTACCTACTCCTACGATATTATATTCATTGATACCTCCTCAATATCCCAATGCAATGCTAACATTCGGACTGATCTGAGATCTCTCATGAGTCTCATCCTTACAAAAGAAGATGCGAACGCGGAGCAGCAGCTCAAGCGACCGTAGCCAACCCAACCCCTACTTCCCTGCGCCTGGCCGTTGCCGCCCTTGCTGAGGTCGTCACCTCCCAAGCCATCTGATCGGCTGCTTCCGACGTCGGACTTCTTTTCGCGTGGTATCTTCCCACCAATATTTTTTTTTTCCACTTAACTAGAAAACCAATGTACCGTGGTAGAACCAAGTCTTATGGTCTTCTAATTAGTTTTTGTTGGCCTTTCGAGTGTTTTATCCCCGTATCAAGGGGAATCAAGCCAGCCCTTGTTTGTCAAACCTACAGTATAGGCACATCTACAAAAGATGGGAAATCTGACCGAGTAGATATTGCAAACAAATCGATGGAAAATAGTCCTCCTAATTTACTGGTTACAGAGCTAGACAAAGAGTTAGCTACTCAATCATGGGCTGAAGTGCATCTAGACATTCCACTAAACAGTATGCTCAAGAAATGAGAGGCCTTAACTTGTACCACACTCATGAGTGTCAAGCATTTGACTGTTGGGCTCAAGAGTAATTGACACGGACATCCCCAAAGATCAATGGTCCATGCCAAAAGGTGCGACCAGCATTCATTTATGAGATCATGGTGTGCACTATATGGATGTGATCACGGTGTAAGCTTGACCATTGGAGGGCAGGGGCAGTCACGTCGCCAATGCCCTTTCATTTCGCTTTGATGACAATCTCGATACAATCAACCAAAAAGAGTCCACTACGATGTACTTGTGGTGACTGAATGGATATGTGTTTGTATACCACAAGAAGATTTAGAAATTTTCTCATGTAGGAAAACGGAGTCTTTCTCATTGTTTTTCATACAATGCGCAACATCATGAGCTTCTGCCCGAGAGGCACCGCATACCTAGCTAGGTACGATTGGGGGTAGGGGACCGCCGGCCCCCCCACCGGGCCAGTAGTCCCCTACCCCCAATCATACCTAGCTAGGTATGCGGCGCCTCCCTCATAGAAGCTCATGATGTTGAGGTAAGTCACAATGTGGGAAATATTGTGAGAATTTGTCCAAAACTTCTTGTGATATACAATTGTGAGTCATTGTGAGGTCAAGAAATAACTGTGTGTGTTGGTATACATGGCATGAAAGTAGTGTGGGTGGGCTGCATGATGGATGGATCGCTACTCACTAAGGGGGGCTCAAAGCATAACTATATGCTTGGGATAGTACAGCATCATAAAAACGCAAGGCACTATTAACTCCATCCTGACATCTTTTGGAGATGTTCATGTTTGGCTCTGATGTCTTTAAAAGCTTTACTCACGAGTGTCACTACAACCTGGAGCTCTCAGTCGTAAACCCACTCCAATCCCCACCACTCTTATCAAGGGTGACTCCCTGTTGTGTCATAGCACCCTGGAGCGATATCATGAGAGAAAATGAAATGAATTGTTACATTAACGTCTTCAAAAGGCCAAAATGACCTATGAGACCAAAAAGTTACAATTGGTGAATATGATATCATGTCTGAGTACGAAAATTACAAAGTTACAAGGAACTAACACCAAAACTAAAACACTAAGGAGGAAGGAAATAAATCTGAAGTTGATTCGGGATTGAGACGAGATACAGAGCGGGTTTCAGATGAAATCTCTCATCGGTCGCTGTCGGATCTCATCAACCTTCTCCATGGTCAGTACTCTGGTTGGGCGTCTTGCATGTCGAGCTAGAGTGATCTGTATCTTCTGTTGCAGCCTTCGTCGATGGTAGGAGACCCCCCGAGGTCATGGGTGTCTTGGTCTGCCTAGCTCAGTGGCTTGGTCAAGCAGCGTACCTCTAGTATGGGTGGGCTTTGAGATCTGCTGTAATGACTGCTCCTTTGGCTCTCCCCTGGCTGGTATAAAGAAATATGTGATTCTTCTCTGAGACTGTCTTTCCCTTGGTGTCCTCAACAAACTCTCCTAAAGTCTGTGCAGCTCTACCAGGAACAATCCGAGACATCTCTGATCCTTGTATCTCATGACTCTAGAAAAAGGTCCAAAACCTTCTCTGAACAAGCAGTGGCAGCGGCCGCGTATCTCATAATACGCCGGGCAATGACATGTGTAGTGTAGCTTTGTCTCTGGCTCTGCTGTCTCTGGCTCTAAGTAACATAGGTGACATATCCTGGCCGTGCCGACACCCCTCGAAAACGGCCAGTCTCGATCTGGAGTTGATGTGAGGATGTGCGTATCTGCCCAATTGTGCATCTTATCCCATGAAATAAGTGTGTATCCATGTATGCAAGCCTAGTCACAAAGCCGTCCTCCGTGAATTGGAGAAGATGCTCTCTGTAGAAGGCCATCTTCATGTCCAACTCATGTGTCGGCTGTATCCATGTGCTGCTGGTATCTAGTTAAATCAGATCTTGACGTATGAGTCTGGTTATCTCTGTCCGTGTGAGAGATGTCCGTGTGAGAGACAAAGAGGGTGCATCTAGGGAGTATTGAAACAGAGAGAGAGAGAGAGAGAGAGAGAGAGAGAGAGAGAGCAATGTCTGCAAAGCACGTCATGGATAAGTTCATATTTCCACATCCATACGTATCTACACACAAAAGACCTATGCTCTCCTTGATTCTTTCTCCTCATACTTTTCAACCTCTTATCTCTCTTCTTGACACAACTAGAGGACGCAGTAGAGACAACATCCCCTAATATCTGGTGTTACTTGTTCTTGACCCACATTTTATTTCACCAAAAAATCTCACTAATAGATTACCTCACCCTAAGCACATAAATCCATGAGACCACAAGATATCGAGGTGAAACTTCTTTTCTTAACACTAGTTTGGTACCAGAACAAGACACTTAGGACACTTAAGTGTCCTTCTTTCACAAATTTAAATTAAATGCTACTTGCATTAGATTGTTTATTTAAGAAAAAAGTCTTGATATGCTTAAATATGCTAGTCAGAGGGTTTTTTAAAAATATAACCTTGCATTTTAGAATCTACCATGATCAAAAACTATACTCATCAAGTTGACCCTCCTAAGACTGCGATTGATGGTTTGAAGAAATCGACTTTATAAGTTCAAGAAAAAATGGAACGACCTTGTACAAAAATTAGGTGTCTTTTCCATAATTTTGCTATAGATGATTGAAAGTTGTGTATAAAAAAATTGAGAGTATAAAATAATGGAAAGTTCTGTGTGTTTGATTTAGCCATTTCAAGTCTATCATTGTATACAAAGAAAAATATGTTTTTGATGTATTTGTGAGTTTTAGAAAGTGATACATTGGTCAACCTTTCCATTGAAGACTCAGAGTGACAAATAGAAGGACTTTGGTATGAAACAATTATTGAATTATTTTAAATATTCAAAATTGCATAAGAGAGAACTTTAAAATTTTCATTCTTGAAACATAAGCATTCAAAACCTCATATAATATCAAACTTTTTATGTATATCAACTAAATGTATCAAAGTACGTGGTACATACACAATTGGGGTGCTCAAAACCTTGGTTTTAATGTTATTATGAGGAATTCAAAATTTTCAAGAGTTTTGGCACAATAAAAAATTCAAGAGAGTTCGAGCAACGAGATTCAATTGAGCTAGAAAATTCAAAAAATACGTAGTTTCTTGGTTTCAATATATAAAGTCATTTGTAGTTGTCAAATTGCACTGGAATAGCCCCAATTCCACGAGGAGACTTTGGAAGACCAAAAATATGCTCTTATTCAGCACGTGCTGAAGTATGAAACCATGTGTATAACTTGCGTGTGACTTGGAAACTTATTTTTAAAGTGAATTCCATTATTTTGTAACACTTGGCTTTTATAAACATAAAAAAGGCCATCTCTACAACAATAGATATAAGAATTTTATGATTTTTTTGGCAAAACACCTTGAAATTTTACTAAAATTTATGACTTAAAAGTTACCAAAATTTGCATTATATTTTTGACATGGAGAAAAATCCAATGTTTTCTTTCCCTCATAAACAACCTATGGTAGAAGCAAGGTAAAAAAAACTTCTTTTTAGCTTGACAAACAAATTTCCATAAATTGAAAGGAAAACAGGACACTTTAAGTGTCCAATTACAGAACTAGTGTTGAGGACACCCTCAGTGATTACACCCTTTGCCAAAGTGACAATTCGGGAAGCAAATGTAGTACGCAATATGCACTAACTGCTGGAATCGTAATATTGCATACAGATGAACATGAATTTTTCCTGCAACATTGGCATGACTTAGAACTAAAAAGGCTACAGTGTATGTCACACCTTTCAGAAAAACAATCTTCATCAAAGACCAAAAAAACAATTCTTTGTGACAGCGTCTAATCATAAAGTTCAACCTTCTTTCTTATGAACAAGATTTGCATAAAAGCTGCTCTGGGGAAAAACTAAAAATGAAGGCTGCCACCCAAGTACTAGAGTTCTATTACACGCAACATATAACTTTATGTGGTAGCCCACAACTCTGACCATGTATTGTTTTTTTTTTTTTTTTTTGGGGGGGGGGGGGGGGGAGCCAATACAGATATGACTGCGGAATCAGAAATATATATGATGTTGAACACTGTTTGCATTGCACAATCAACATAGGGCCTTCTGCAAAAACAATATACTTGAGAGGTACAACCAGCAATGGACCCGATAGTGTATGCGAATCATGAATTCAACAAATGTGAGTTCTAGTGAAAATTCGTTGTATCAATGCATCGGTGACTTCTCACTCACTTGATGCATATGCAAATGCACTCCCCATCTTTTAGAAAGACAAACACATGCAGTCAAGGCAATGTTTCCTCCACCCAAAGATAACTTAGTGTTTCTTCCAATATGATAAAAAGCTATGCTTCCATGTTATATTTAGAGGGGCTGTTGTAATTACATATTATCTCGATGATAATGTGACAAGGGAGTTGATTAGTCCCCCAATTACACAATAAGAAAGTGTTAAAATGCTTCTGCTACGACCATGATGTGTGGATCATTATCGGACGGGAGTCGCAGGGGAAGAAAATATCAGTATACATACTGCAATTAGTGTAGTGTCTCTGTGCTTTTCTTGTGAGTTTATAGAAGAGAAACTTGGTTAGTATATTGGTTGTAAGCGTATACCTTGTTCCTCGAGATATGAGATGCCTAGAAAAGTTCGGTTCTGGCCTCCTTCAAAAGGCGGCCCATCACGACGATCCCCCCAGACTGCATCCTTATCCATGTTGCGTACAAAGTTTACAAATAGTCTCCAATGTTCAGCATAGAACAGAGACTCTCCCATGCGTAAAAATGTGAAGACAGCCAAGCGTGGAATAAAAGGGTAGTCGAACCGATGGATGCTGTTCTTGATCCTTGAATACGCCACATCATCAAACCGCGGTAACGAATTCTGTCCAGAGACCGGAACGCCATGCCTAGAGCAAGCCTTACGAATCTGAAGCAGTAACATCTCTGGGCTACAACTTGCTTCTGACGACTGCTCTTTGTCCGACATCTCCATACAAGGTAAGATCATCATTGCCGAGTTATCTCTGAACATCCTGGCAATTTTGTCATACCCATCTTGCCCCTCGATGTTATAATAGCCTGCTGTGACTTCCGCTGCATGAGACTTGCTTTTGTACCACCAATGCACACCAGGAACCTTGCCTACTACTACCACACGATCCTTTCGAAAGACCGAGGATACCACATTCAGCATCTTATTCCCATGTGCTAACAGTTCTCCAGAATACCAAGATAAGAAAAGCTCACCAGAGGGAGTTCTCCAAGACCCATGTGGGTCTTGAAAGAAGCCACAATCATTTGGAAGCTGGTTATATGATGGTGCATCCTCCGGGAAGACCTGTCCCCACTCTGGCTTACCATGTACTTCTGCATAACTCTTCAGACTTTCTAACATGTACTTGTCATAGCACTGAAATTCTCCTACCCCTGGAAACTTCCAAAGCCCATTTCCTTCTCGATAAGCTGGGTAGCGCAGCTCTCCTTCAGGACCCAGACCCATTATGACTTCCTTTTAGAAGAAAAAACACACAAGCAACATTGCCGGGTCAGTAATTCGCCCACACAAATAAAAGTCCAGATTTCGCTAAGCAAAATGCCACATTACAACACGCATTCAGACTCACCACAATAGTTTCTCCAAAATAAGGACCAAATGACTCTCTGAAGCTTTCTAGAAAGTCTTGATACACCTGGACAGGGGAGCGCCCGCCTATCAAAGGTAATGAGTCAACAGACAGTGAAAGACACTCTAGGAAACGGTTCCCAGATCTGTCAGTAAAGAATATGTCTGGATTGATTTTGCCTATAGACATGATCCATGGAGGAAGAGATATGTTGCAATTTTCTGATGCCTTACTGAAACCATGAAAGCACATGGATGCTTGCACCTTCAACCCGGCAGATTTGATCAGATTCACAAGTGCAAGATATGCAGACCAATCATAGCTCTTTGGGCCCTCACCTTCCACAACACCCCACCAAACATGCATCATAACGCCATCCACCCCAATGAGTTTTAGTGCTCTAAGCCCTGCTTTGAGAGCCTTCATGCGCCTCAAAGTATTCAACATCGTCACTGTATCCATCGGCAGCATCACAAAAAAGGGAATGTGCTGTACAATAGAGGAGCATTTACCATCAGTGCAAGAAATTTGATCTAAAAACTAAATGCTAAGAATAGAAAAAGGTTTATGGACCGAATGAAGTACAAGCATTGGACAATACATTATCACATATGTAAACCCCAGCTACATGTACATAACAAATCCCAACCATGTATCCTTTATGTGATTCAACTCTGGTAGACACCAAGGATGGGCGTGTATTATCTTGGTCAGCCAACTAAGAATTGGCAGCAACATTATTAAGTCCTATAAATAGCACTCACGGACTCGTTTGTAAGCTATGTTTATTATATCCACATTTCCAACCATAGAAACACGGTACAAGGAACGGGAACGGGAACGGGAACGGAGAACAGGGTGGTTGGGGTTGGGATGGCAAAAGTTAGGGAATGGGGTCGGTGCCAGAACAGCAAAAATAAAAATCTTTTTTTCTTTCATTTTTTTTGAGCTACACATATGTCCCATTAGAGCTTGAAGCCTTGAACAATGAAGGTTGAGGTGTAACAGACTTGGACACTCCAAGTCAAGAATCAATCGCGACAGCACCAAATAACCACTTCAAACAATTCACAGATCACAATAGATTTGCATTGGCCCGGCGGAGTTCCGTGCCTAGAGATATTGGCCCCAAAGACTGGCACCCCTTTCGGTATTTCTTTTGTATTAATCAGTTCAAAGTACAAGAGAGTGGTTCGGGTTTCACTCTCAGACTCTGCGTCTAGATGCTCTGAGACGTGAGGCCCTCACCACTAATTTAAAGGTTACAAGGGATGCCCAAAAGCAGAGCCCCAAAAGCAAATTCTCTCTCTCTCTCTCTCAATGAGAGTTAAAATAAAGCAATTCAACTCTCTTTCTCTCATTCAAATCCTTGCGTAGCAAAAAGCCAGCAGATTTGCGTCGCTAGATGCTTTTTCCCCAACTTCCATAATTTCCGAAAAAAGCCATACACTACTGCCACGTGGCACTGGCGCCAGATTTAGGGTTTTTCAGCCACTTAGGGTTTCAGCCAGCAGTTAGGGTTTCTGCAAAATTAATGTTTCCAGAAATTAGGGTTTCTGAAAATTAGGGTTTCTGGCAGAATTTAGGGTTTGCAGGAAATCAGGGTTTCTGCTGCCAGTAGCCACGTCATCACTTTGTGACATACCCCCCTCTTGAAAGCATTGTAATCGACCGCAATTACGCCTGCAAAACCGACAAAAGCCATAAACCGTCTTAGCAGACACTGACTGTTAGTACCTACATACTAGGAACACACATCTAGCACATGTACCAAATCGACAATCACTTCACGCGCAATCACACGACATCACATGACATTCAACATTCATTCGGATCTTAGAGCATGATTTATCGGCAATGTAGCTAGCCATCGCATCTAGGTCCAATCGGGACCTCATCGATGTCCGATTGACTAACCCCTATTGCAACCATGTCTATTCGAGATCAATCACGCCAAAATGTTGCAATCATTTCGTCTATCAGTTCCTGCACTCAAAAGAAGTCGAGAACAAATCAGTATCATTATCAGGAATTCCATTTCATAAAGTCATCCAGCAGAATACTGTCAGCTCTCAGTATCCCTGAAGCTCAAAAAGACATCAGTGACTTTAGTATCAAAATCAAGGCATCTGTTGACAAAGGAGCGGAGCGACTGCCCTCTTTGTGCATCCCAATGCACCAGATCTCCGGCCAAGCTGAATTATGGATTCCGTTTGGAATAGACTATGCTAAACCAAAAGCATCGAGGTAAAGTTTCACGATCTGAGGAGTATCTGCTAGGTCCTTCTCCTCCATCCACTTCGCATCCAATGCAGGATAGTTCTTGAACTTAACCAAGAACCGCCTTCAGACTTTACCTTTCTTCGTATCCCTATGTGCCAAAATCTGTTCAGGAACAAGGGTCTCCTCGTTTTCTTCCACTTCGGGTTGCTCATCAGGCTCCCCATCATCAGGCACATCACCCTTAACAGGGTTCAAGAGACTCACATGCAATGCATTGTGAATCCTCCAAGTATCTGGCAGTTTCAATCGGAAGGAGACATAATTTATCTTTTCAGTGATCTGGAAAGGTCCGTAGTATCACATACTAGGCTTTGGAAAAAGCCTCTCCTTTCCCTTTTTCTTTCTTAGGCGTGCCTTCTCAAAACGTAAGAGCACGCAATCATCCTCCTTCAATTTCAAGTCGCGACGATGGCGATCCGCTGCCTTTTTCTGTCGTTCTTGAGACTCTTGCAAAGTCTCGCAAACCTTGGCAAAAGCGCCGTATCCAAATCTCGCGAATATTCATCCGCTTCAAATATCTAATCTTTCGTGGTCAGGAAGGATAGAACCTTTGCAACACTTTCAACAATCTCAAATGGCGTTTGAGATTTCAAGAGGGGGGTATGTCACCAGCGTGTGACTACTATCTATCCTTTTTGTTGATTTCTTTCTTATTATCTATTTACTTTCACTTTTTGGAAACACCCCTCGGGAAATCTAACTGCCCTGCATTGCATAGCTAGTGTGGAACTGTCCAGAGGGAGTCCAGGCCTGAGGGCAAGAGAGCACTAAGGTTGGACAAGGACTATGGTTAGCCAAGTGGGGTCATTGACTAGCCAAAGTGGAATCCTTTGCTACAGAGGCTACATTTCAGTTTTGGATGTGGCCACAGTGTACAAAGAGGGTCGGATGACCTAGAAAGATATAATGGCAGCATCTCCTAAAATTTAGGGAACTGCTATTTTGGGACCTGAAAATGTCTTCGCGTCATTACGTGCAGTTTGACATGGGGATCATTTTGTTACTCTGTGGCCAAGTCAACAGAGGCTGCAGGTGAGATATTTTTAGACCCGAGGGTCTAAAGCGGGAAAATGCACAAATGAGTGACACTTGGCACTCTGAGGCCAGTTTACTACTTATAGAGAAGGCAAAAACGTGATTTATAGTTGGGAGGCTCATTTTGCAAGTCTCTGTCACAGGTTAAGAGCTATGGAGTGCTTGCTTTCCCTCTTATGCACAGTGCGGTGCCAGGAGTGATGCCCTGCACGCTACGCACTGCCCTCTCTCTCCCCTTTGGCAGTATGTTATGCCCCTCTAGTGGGCTTTTCATTTGACCAATGTACAGTTGTGTGGGTTCATGCGCGATTGCCGAGGCAAGAGCCTCTTGCACAGGTACTGGATTAGCTAGCGGCTAATCCCCCCGCAGGTACAGGTGAATTCGGAGAGGTTTCACGCCAGAAATCTCGTCCGATTCAAAGGGCAAGTAGCCCTACAGGTGCGGGAGCTCGAGGACTTGCTAGGGATGCGACCGGCACGCGAAACGGAGCCCGAAACAGTGAATTACAGCCTGCTGTGTATTTTTGCAGGTTTAGGGTTTTGGCCCTAAACGGACCCTAATACCCCCAGGAGGTTCGGGGACGCAAGGGGACCGCTGTACAGGCGATCTGGCGCATTTTCAGGGCTGAAAACAGAGAATTCAGCGTGCTGCAGATTCTCGCCAGGTTTTGCAAAGTGCCCGTATGCGTCGGGAAAGTCGGTCAATGCGTGGGAATACTGACCGTGAAGGGTTCTAGTACAGTTATGCTGCCGAAATCAGGCTGGAACAGTGGAAATTCAGCCGAGTTTGTGCGGGGCAGCTTGTAGGAACCACAGCATTTATTCCCTCTTTTGAACAATAAAGAAATACCGAAAGGGGCGCCTAAGTTAGGGGCCAATCTGGTGTCTGTCCACTCATACAGGTGCAATCTAGCAGCCTGTATCCCTCTCCCCTTTGATGTGTCTTGAAAGTACAGGTAAAATAGACGACTAATAATGGGTGAAAGCTAAATCAAGGTTTAAAGTAAAGTCTACCGCCCTTTTTGGATTGAACAGGCCGGTTTCATCTTCCCCGTCGAAGAGTGTATCTTGTTATTGTAGGCAAATTCCACCAAAGGTAAGTTCTTTTCCCATTGAGTCTTCTGATCCGAGATACAAGACTTCAATAAATCTCAAACCACTGAATTGGCAATCTCAGATTGCCCGTCAGTCTGCAAGTGGAACGATGACGAGAACTGCAACCGCGTGCCAATGTTCTCCCAAATTGCCTTCCAAAACAAACTCATAAATATGGGGTCTCTGTCGGAGACAATCGTCTCAGACGTGCCATGTAATCGGAAAATCATCGTGATCATTCTGTGTTCTCGGGAGATCAAAAATGAAATCCATTTCAATACTTTCCCAGGGGTGGGTGGGTATGGGTAAAGGCTGTAACAATCCCTGTGTCTTATGCATGTCAAACTTGACCTTCTTGCATATTGCGCACAAACTCTTCCACATCCTTTTTGAGTCTCGGCTAAAAGAAGTATCTCTCTACCCCTTTCATGGTGGTAGCAATGCTGCGGTGACCCGTAAAAGGTGGACAGTGGCATTCAGTCATAACCTTTTCCCTCAACGGTTGTGTAACGCACAACATGGTTTTGCTCATCATGTAGCCTTCTCGAAGGAAGTATCTTGCTACTGTCTCCCCATCTCGTATCCGTGTGAAAATATCTGCAAAATCTGTATCTGTGGCATACTGATAGACCATATCGTCGAAGCTCCTATAATGTATCGCGGAAATAGCCAGAACCAACGGCTTCCGAGACAAAGCATCTGCCACCACATTCTTTTGTCCCTGCACATGGACAATTTGGAAGTGAAACTGTGACAAGATGTTCGCCCACCGCATCTGCTCTTCCGAAAGCTGCTTCTGTGACAAGAAGTAGCGCAAACTCTGATGGTCTGTAAAGACAGTAAATCCGCTCCGAGTAGGTAATGCCGCCACTGAGTAAGAGCGTGGATAACCGCCAAAAGCTCTCTCTCATATATCTGTGCTGTCATCTCCGGCCTAGAGAACAATCGGCTCTCGTAAGCAATGACATGGCCTTCTTGCATCAAGACCGCACCCACACTACGACCACAAGCATCACAATATACTTCAAATGACTTCTGCAAGTCCGACAAAGTCAAATCTGGTCCTGTAGTCAAATTCTTGTTCAATGTCTGAAAGGCAGTCACCTTTGTGGATCCCCACGAGAAAGGGACTCCTTTTTGTATCAAGATATGCAAAGGGGAAGCAACCTCTGCAAACTTTCGTATGAACCGCCTGTAGTACGAACAGATTCTTCAAATCGGGCCAATCACGTATTGTCTCTATCTTGGCCGAATCCACTTGCACTCCTACTGCTGAGAAAAGTGTCCCAAAAAGTCTCTGAAGCAGATGATCTCTGTGTTCTGCCTCATTCTTGGAGAAACAATGATATCATCAAAGAAAGTGCCAACAAATAGCCTGTACTCTCGAAAAATCCCGTCCATCATCCGGTTAAATGTCACAGGAGCAAGGTAGAATCCGTACGGTACCGTACGTCCGTACAGTACGGTACGGTACCGTACGGATCCGTACTGTACCCACAAAAAAAAAATCCCCTTCGCATTTTCGGATTTAATTTTGCCTCTTTTGGGCCTGTCGTCGTCGTTATCATTTTGTTCTTTCTGTGCCTTTTTAGGGCACTTCGCGGAGATATGTCCATGTTCCCCGCATCCAAAGCACTTCCCCTCTCTGATGAAGCTAGCTCTCTCCTCAGGAGTAAGCTCAGGTCGTGCATCCTTTTTCTCTTGGTTGCTCTTTCTCTTTCTACTTTCATTCCCAGAAGTCTGTTCGGCTCGTTGTGTCATGGCCTCATCTGTGGGTAGGTCAAACTGCCAGAGTGAATGGCAAAGCCCCGCTTCGTGCGACTCATCAACTCCTGAATAGAAGCTGACTTCTGTTCCAAGCAGTGATCTCGGATCTCTGTAGGTAGACCCAAGGTGAACCGCTCAATCTGTTCTCTGAACGAGATCTTCTTGAATGAAGAGGCGGGTAGAAAAGAGCTCCAGAATCTTTCACAGTAAGCATTGATTGTATCTTTCTTGGTCATCCGAAGATGGTTCCAAGCAGCTCGTATATCTCGTTCATATTCTTGCGTCAACCAAGAAGAAATAAAAAGCTTTTTAAATTTCAACCATTTAACTGGCGCAGTCTTGTTTAAAAGAAGCGTGGACCACCAAGTACGACATTCCCTTTAAGGTAAGAGGTAGCTCTATGAATCTTGGAGTGCTATGAATAGCGTCCTCCCGCGCAAGCAATGTCAAACTGCTATATAAAAGACAAAGCCTTCGAAGCATCTGAGTATCCTGAAAAAGTATCAAACTTGATCGAGTGGTCACCCTCCTGAAACTCTCGAACTTTCTTTCTTTTATCTTCGAGAAAGTCATACTGGTTGGCTTTGTAAAAATTCTTCTTGTTCGCATAGAAGTTTCCATCATCAGAATCTGAGCTGTCTGTAGACGAGTCTTCAGTAGAACTGTCATGCTCTGGGCGAGATTTGGCCTCCTTTGCCTTTTTCTTGCCCTTTCCGAAGCTTTGTTTCTTGCTTCGCTTTTTACCTTTTCTGTCTTCTTCGCTCAAATCAGAAGAGCTAGAAGAACTGTCAGAAGAAGAAGAAGAAGAACTGGGTACTCCTTCCAATCGAACACGCTTCTTCTATTTCTTTGCCTTGTCAAATGTCAACTGACGACCCAAATATCCCGGGAAGTCAGTGCTTTTCTTTTGCTTTTTGCCGTGCTTTTTGGCTTTCTTTTGCGCGTCAAAAAGCTGAGCAATCCGTGCATCAACCACCTCTTGTAATTCCTTCTCTGAGTACTATTTGTGATCAGAAGGTTTCTTGAGAGCGGGTTTCAGGGGTGTAGTGGTTTTCTGCCACTGTGCATGCACTTCTTGAAAAGAAGTCTCGCTCATATATTTTGCCAATTTCGGATCCTTCGCAAAACTGAGCATCATCTTTGTTGCATCGCCGATCAATTGATGACACTTCATCTCTCCTTGCTCCACCTGAGTAGGCCGAGGCGGGCCATACTCTGTCAGAATCTTTGTTGTGATCCTTGCCCGCATCTGCAGATGCAGAGGGAGTCGACTGATCCTTGCGTGAAGCCATAGGTGCCGTGGAAACAAAAATTGGGGATCGGATTTCCCGTAGAAGAGAAATCGGCCGTGCTCTAATACCACTGTGACAGACTTGGACACTCCAAGTCAAGAATCAATCGTGATAGCACCAAATAACCACTTCAAACAATTCACAGATCACAATAGATTTGCATTGGCCCGGCGGAGTTCCGTGCCTAGAGATATTGGCCCCAAAGACTAGCGCCCCTTTCGGTATTTCTAATCAGTTCAAAGTACAAGAGAGTGGTTCGAGTTTCACTCTCAGACTCTGCGTCCAGATGCTCTAAGAAGTGAGGCCCTCACCACTAATTTAAAGGTTACAAGGGATGCCCAAAAGCAGAGCCCCAAAAGCTTGAAAGCAAAAGCAAATTCTCTCTCTCTCTCTCTCTCTCTCTCTCTCTCTCTCTCTCTCTCTCTCTCTCTCTCTCTCTCGCTCTCTCTCTCTCTCTCTCTCTCTCTCTCTCTCTCTCTCTCTCTCTCTCTCTCTCTCTCTCTCTCTCTCTCTCTCTCTCTCTCTCTCTCTCTCTCTCTCTCTCGGCCACCAAAGAAGGATGGGTTGAAGTGGTCAAAAAGAACATCAAGAAGGTAGCAAGAGAGGAAGCCCAAAAAGATGAGGTACTCTTCGTACACACAACCATCGAAGAGGAGAAGATGAGACAAGCTCGCCGTCTCAATGTGCGAGTGACCGGCATCAAAGAAGAAGAAGGGTCTACACCCGAAAGCGATGGGAAAGCCTTATGCAAGAAAGTGGGATACAAGGAAGAAGAGATCCCTTTCTCCAAAGTTTGGAGAGCCGGCAAAGATCCAAAGAAAAGAGCTCTCATCCTCCAATTCGCCTCCGAGGAGTCTCGAACTTCCTTCCTCCGAAAGAGGGTCATCTTGAGAGGGATAGACGGCCCCCCGATTTATCTTGATGATGACCTCACAAAGATGCAACAAGATCACCGTCGCGCGTGCATGCCTCGAGTCCACCAAGCCCGCAAAGAAGGGAAGAAGGCAGTATATCGAGATGGCAGGGTTATCATCGATGGCAAGAACATCGCATAGGGACTCGCGGCCTGTGGGACACACGAGGAGATTCATGTCACGGTTTGGAATTGCAATGGAGACCTATGGACGCACCCAGAGAGACTTGAGGAGGTGATGAGAGGTCGAGACATCATTCTACTTACAGAGACACACGAGAGCCCAGAGAGAGGGTTACCACGGATACATGGATTCCAGTGGGAGTCTCTACATCGAGGATGTATGCGCCAGCACACCACTCGCGGCTCAGGAGGAGTGGCCATACTCTTTAGACAGGGGCTTCACAGCAGACTACAGATTGTGGCCCGGGACCCACAGGCCCGCTACATGTGGATTCGCCTCGAGCTCTCACGAGACAAGATCGTCTACATTGCCCTTTGCTACTTTGCTCCCACAGGCTCCAGATTCGCCCCTACTGAGCAGGAGTCACCGTACGCATGCCTCACGGAGGAGATTATGGAGTACTCCACATTGGGTGAAGTCTTCCTTATGGGAGACTTCAATGCTCGTACACGCAGTGAGCAATGTGAGACATATGACCATGAGGACCCAGAGACACTACACACTCTAGATGAGGAGGCCACTATGAGAGACACAGCAGACAGAGCTCCAGTCACAGCTTACGGACGACATCTACTTCGACTTGGCTCCCAGCACCGTCTCGTTATTTATAACGGGATGGCCCAGTGGCCCACCTCAGGGGGCCTGACTTGTATGCCACATGGAGTTGCAGAAGGAGGGGGGAGTACAGTCGACTATATTCTGGGACCCAGGGAGGCTACACACCTTATCACATCCTTCACCATTCCACCCATACCCATCGGAACCGACCACACATACCTCTCTTTCTCCATCACCGGAGATACCATCACACACAGCTCCACCACACACACTCCACACACCACCATCCATTTCACACATGAGCTAGCCTCTATTTACTCGGCCAAGGTCGAACATGGCCTATGTCTCCTCCACCCATCCACACCACTCTCAGTTCTCACATCACATATCTCTTCCGTTCTCCACACTTCAGCTATTAGCTCTTTTCCACACACCACTCACACAGGACGCACTCCCCCCCCCGGGGCTATGCCTCAGAACCGCTGGTATGATGATGAGTGCAGAGAGCTATACCGACGCCTCCACGCACGACGAGCCTTAGGAGAGATCACAGAGAGAGAGGCCAGACGACATATGAAGACGCTGACACGCCAAAAGCGGCGAGCATTCGAAGAGGCACAGGAGCTTGAGCTATACCGCCCATTCATGAGCATGGATAGCGCGACGGCTTGGCGCACCCTGCGCGAGCCACGTCCGACTACAGCTATTGAGGATCCACAGATATGGCATGATTATGCAGAGCGACTTTATGAAGTGCCAGGGCAGCCTCCTATTCCACAACCACACGAGCCTCGCCCCACGTGCTCCTCCTTCTTTACAGCAGAGATGGTAGAGAGGGCCATACGCCGCATGCAGCACAGACGATCAGCTGACCATACTGGATTACAGAGTGAACACATCATTTATGCGGCCTCCACTATAGCCCCGTTGATTGCACATGTCTTCAACCGGGCTATAGGGGAGGGCTTCCCAGAGGAGTGGACACAGCACACCATAGTACCTATCCACAAATCTGGCGACACCCTGGACCCAGGGAACTACAGGACTATCATGATTGGCCACACGATGGCCAAGCTATATGGAGCAGTACTTGAGGCACAGCTCAGCTGCTACGCAGAGATCGAGGGTTTACGAGCTCCAGGTCAGGCAGGTTTCAGACGAGCTTTCTCCACCATTGACCACATCTTCGTTCTGCGCTGCCTCATTGATGGGGCAAAGGCGCGGAAGAAGAGGCTTTACTGCTGCTTTGTGGACTTCCGCAAGGCCTTTGACACAGTCCCACGCGAGAGACTCTTCCAGCGCCTTCACAGCATTGGGGTACCAACAGAGATGATTTGGGCCATATATGCTCTCTATGAGAGGGTGACGGGTCGGGTTCGTTGCCCAGGCGGTTTTTCAGAGACCATTGCTAGCACCATTGGTGTTAAGCAAGGATGCCCACTCTCTCCGACACTCTTTGGGCTATACATCGACGAGATCTCCGACTACATACTGCGAGCAGGGGGAGAGGGGAGCGACTTGGCAGGTACTCCGGTCCACATCATGTTATATGCTGATGATATTGTGTTGATTTCAGAGTCACCCGAGGGCTTGCAACGCCATCTCGAGGCCTTGGACGAATTCAGCACACACAGGGGGTTGACTGTGAACCTTGGCAAAACCAAGGTTATGATCTTTCACACATCCAGTGCAGTGAGGAGCGCCGCCACCTTCACAGCAGCAAGAGGACAGGTTGATGTAGTCACCTCCTATGTCTACCTTGGCATCACATTCACCAGCCTACCAGGACCCTTCACTATGAGGCAGGCTACTGTTGACAGGCTCACCCGAGGATATGTAGCTCTGGCCATGCTAGAGCGGAGGTGCCACCAGGCACACTTTCAGGAGCCCCGCACGAAGGGGTGGCTTTTCGACACCTTAGTCACCCCGGCCTTGATGTACTCGGCGGCAGTATGGGCACCAAGATTGACAGCTGACCAGTGGACACAACTTGAGAGACCACAGGTATATATGATCTCACGCTTGCTCCGCAGCAAGAAGACAGTGCCACATGACATTATTAGAGCCGAGCTCGCCACACCACCTATGGTTGTAGAGGCACTATTCCAGACAGTTTGCTTCATCCAGAGGATGAGAGAGCTACCTCCTGACAGACTTACCCGTAGAGCATTTGAGGCAGCTATACAGCTATCAGAGAGTGGGCATGAGAGAGCATGGTACTCACAGGTCAGAGCATGGTTTGAGGAACACGGTCTTGACATGGAGAGCCTACCACCATTCCAGTACGACCCCCACTCACCATATGTTCACCTCTCTCGCAGTGAGAGGAACTTGGTATTGAGACAGGATCTGTGGCAGCTATACACTAGGAGAGTCTGGGAGGCACCTAGCTTGGGGACGAGGATGTCAGATTACAGAGACCAGTTTCTCACCATACTGTCTGGGGGGTTCATACAGAGACCACGCTACATGGACACATATATGCCACATAGCTCACGAGTGGCGATTGGTCAGCTGAGAGTGGCTTCACACAGGTTAGAGATTGAGATCGGGAGACATACTGGTGTTCCCAGGGGGGAGCGGATCTGCAGAGCCTGCACAGAGGAGGTAGAGAGTGAGGAGCACTTTGTATGTAGATGCAGAGCATACACTGAGATCAGAGGCAGGTATGAGGCCCTATTTAGAGGACAGCCCACTCTCCGAGAGATCATGGAATCTCGAGATCAGAGACAGCTCGGACGTTTCTTACTAGAGATACAGAGCCATCGGGACACACTACTACAGCCACACAGCTACACAGACAGAGGGGAGACAGTCGCAGCTCACAGACTTCTTTCAGAGGACTGCCCCCCCCTCACCAGACACTCAGAGGGGAGTGACACTCCCACAGGCGGAGGTGAACCGAGCTAGACGACGACCACGAGTCACAAGCTACAGGGGCGCGAGCTCCCACCACCGACAGATCGAGGAGATCCGAGCCCGGGAGCGCCGTGCCACTGAGGAGCGAGTGGCTCAGATGAGGGCTGACCCGACAGCTTTCATCCGGGTAGCCTTGGCACCAGACCCACCCATGTACCACATCTTACATCCCCCCATTAGTACAGGATGGAGCTAGATAGCTTGATGCATTCTCATGATTGTACTACCTTGAGCATACAGACATGCATATACCCCCAGAGATAGAGCTCCATCCCTCCTCAGATACTCCACTACCTACTTTCAGTTCAGTTTTGTATCAATTTTGTTTCATTTGTCTTTCCGATAGACGGATGACATACACACAATGTACATTTGATTTGTCTCATAGGCCGATTTCGGCCTGACATAGACGTTAAAAATCTTTCTTTCTTTCTTTCTTTCTCAATGAGAGTTAAAATAAAGCAATTCAACTCTCTTTCTCTCATCCAAATCCTTGCGTAGCAAAAAGCCAGCAGATTTGCGTCGCTAGATGCTTTTTCCCCAGCTTTCGTAATTTCCGAAAAAAGCCGTACACTGCTGCCACGTGGCACTGGCGCCAGATTTAGGGTTTTTCAGCCACTTACAGTTTCAGCCAGCAGTTAGGGTTTCTGCAAAATTAGTGTTTCCAGAAATTAGGGTTTCTGGCAGATTTTAGGGTTTGCAGGAAATCAGGGTTTCTGCTGCCGGTAGCCACGTCATAACTTTGTGACATGAGGCTTGAGCAATGTGGAGTTTGAAGCCTTGAACAATGAAGGTTGAAATTTGAGCAATAAGGAGGCCTCCTTTTGTAGGCTATGGGAGCCTCCAAAAGTGGCCCTAAATGAGCCCCAAAGCTAGGGTAAGAATGGCCCTAAAAGGCCGCTAGGACATACCCTAAAATTCTGCCCTACCGTTGGCCATTCCCTGTGCCATTCTGGACAGCCGTCCCGTTCCAAACTCCAGAAAGGCATCCCTTGTGACGCTGTCAGTCAGGCTTCCGTCCATCCATCCCTTCTGTTCTGACCCATCCCTGTTATGGAAATGCGGTTCCTCAGCCATAAGCCCCCGTTCCCCATTCCCCCGTTTCTATGCTTTAAACCCTAGGCTGCTCTGGAGTCTGCACAACCCTAAGACCACAATCAGATTGGTTTCTTGTTAAGGATAATGCAATCATAAAGGGGGGAGAGTTGCCTCGCAAGACATTATATGGATAGACACCAGCAGTATTGGTCAGTATTCAGTTCCACAAATAGAATTATGCATCTCCTCACAAAATCGTAGTCCAACAATTTTGTAGACATGCCAAGCGATGAACCGCATTCAAAAATCCATGATGAGTCCTTTGAGAATTTCAAAGATACTAGTATCCTTCATCAACTTTTTTATCATTTAAGTCGGCTACATGATACATGCCTTACCCTTAAGCAAGGCAACTCAAGGAAGGAAAGAGGGAAGACTTCAAAGCCAACAGCGAAGGAAGCCAAGGACCAAGAGGTACACAGCTTTTGCCGTTGTTCCACCAAAGGTGCAATATGTCGAAGAAGCTTGGAGGAAGAATGACTTGGCCATCTTGCAAGGTCAGAAAAATCTACACTCACGAATTATAAGAGGACAAGACACAGGAGACAACAGATAAGAAGAAAAAATAAATCACTAAATACCTTATTTTTGACAAAAGAAAAACCCAGAAAAGAGCTAGGCAAAATAACTGAGAGAAACTTACCTGACTATAACTTTGAAACAACTCCTCAACTTTAAGGACAATCACAACAAGAATAATACAGCACAAAGACTTAAATTCTACACTTCAAACTCATTAGAACAACACAAACTAAAGACAAATTTCTGAAATCCTGATGTAAGCTAAAGATCAATGAGTATCTAGTGAGACCCCACTCAGAAGGAGCAAGACATAATTAGTGCAATGGTCAAAACTTAACATGCAACCTTAAACTTCACTGATTGTCTAGACAGAAAGATTAAGATCATCACTTTTATCATGCATAGCCTATCCCATATCCCACTCGTCATCAGTGCCCAAGAGTAGCTGCAGGTTAGTACAGAGTTGATTTATGATTAGAACTGGCTATAATCAATGACTATATTTGCATGCCTTGTCTCCCTCTTTTGTAAGGAGAGGAAGAGGGTAGGGAGACAAGCTCGAACAGAGACACACAGAGAGAACATGGATGGCACCAGCATAGCCCTTGCCCACCACAATGGCCTACTACAAAGATCAGTTTCTTGTGCTAGCACAAGATAGGTTTATTCAGCGCTCAACCTACATGGATCTATTCCTACCACATCGCTTACATGTGATATTAATTATTAGCTAGCTCAGAGCGACTTCTCACCTCTTAATAATAAGGCAGGTCAGCAATCGGCATCACAAGAGAGGCCAAACTTTGCAGGCTATACATAGAGGAAGTGGAGACTGAGGCACAATTTGTATGCAATTGTGCTTGTTATTGTTACAAGCTTGGACACTCCAAGCAAGAAATCGATAGCATCACACAAAGAGAAACTACAAATAACTGAACTGAACTTGAAGAGAGAGAGAGAGAGAGAGAGAGAGAGAGAGAGAGAGAGAGAGAGAGAGAGCTAGATGAATCCAAGATAAGCCCAGATTCACCCTTGAAGGAAAATGCAAGGTATAGACCCATGGTAGTCACCCACAAGACAATATAACCATCAGCTCCATCATGCATAGTATTGACTAAATACCACAACATCCCTACTAACGTCGTCAGTGCCCAATAGTGGGTGTAGAACTACTACTAACATATGCTTCCCAGCACAACACACAACACACGCACATACACACATGAGCATACATCAACAGAAAGTTCAGCGTACTAAGTTTCTATCATGACTGCGGAGATCAAGGGCAGACTCAGCCATAATGAAGACTAGCACTAAAAGAAGCATTAAATGAGGTCGTTGATAGGGCATACGCACCACAAAAGATAGAAAGAAATAGCACAATATCAACTAGCCGTAACTCGGACGAAAACTTTACAATGTGAAGTCTGCACGTCCGCTATACGACTAAAAAACATACCTAGATGAATCCAGGATAAGCCCAAATTCACCCTTGAAGGAAAGTGCAAGGTATAGACCCATGGTAGTCACCCACAAGACAATATAACCATCAGCTCCATCATGCATAGTATTGACTAAATACCACGACATCCCCACTAACGTCGTCAGTGCCCAATAGTGGGTGTCGAACTAGGTACTAACGTATGCTCCCCCAACACAACACCCACACCACACGCACACACACACATGAGCAGCAACACAAAGTTCAGCGTACTGAGTTTCTGTCATGACTCCAGAGATCAAGACAGACTCGGCCATAATGAAGCCTAGCACTAAAAGAAGCATTAAATCGGAAAAATTAGCACAAAAATGAGGTCGTTGATAGGGCATACGCACCACAAAAGATAGAAAGAAATAGCACAATATCAACTGGCCGTAACTGGGACGAAAACTTCACAATGTGAAGTCTGGCTATCCGCTATACGACTAAAAAATATACCTAGATGAATCCAGAGGACCAGATTCACCCTTGAAGGAAAGTGCAAGGTATAGACCCATGGTAGTCACCCACAAGACAATATTACCATCAGCTCCATCATGCATAGTATTGACTAAAAACCACGACATCCCCACTAACATCGTCAGTGCCCAATAGTAGGTGTAGAACTAGGTACTAACATATGCTCCCCAACACGACACACCACACACGCACGCACACACATGAGCATACATCAACACAAAGTTCTGTTAGAGCTCATATTCCTGTCCCGTGGTAGCTCTGGTATCTCCCAGGAGCAGATTAGAGAGTGAGGGTTGTTTTGTGGCTGTGCCCGGCCAGTGTGAGGTTGTTCTCTCATGTCAAGTCATGTCTAGCCATGTTTAGCTCAGGTTTTGGCTCTGTTCCATGGTCACATAGGCTCCTGGAGGCCTGGGATATTTTATCCCAGGCTCACCCTATTTTTCCCATGCATCTGGTACCCATCCCATATTTTTTCCTTCTTTTCCAAGTCGTGGGGCTGAGTATTTGGGTCGGGCAGCCAGCTTTATGGCCTATATAGGCAGGGGAGGAGGGGCAGCCTATGAGCACATGCAGTTCAGCCCCAGTTAGGGGCGCCCTCTCAAGGGCACCTCAGGGGGCAGCTTGGCGTTTTTACCTCCTAGAAGCTTGGCGTTTTTACCTCCTAGCAGCCTGGCATTTTCACCTCCTAGCAGCCCCAACGTTTTTCTCTTGGGCAGCACATCACGGGCAGTAGGTTGGTTCCCTAGCGTTTTCCCCCTCAGAGCATCTACACGGAGATGATGTGATCGCCATGTTGCAGAGCACCACAGCAGAGGTGCAGGCACATGAGAGGAGGTTCCATGCTCTCTACATGAGACATGCTCACCTCTTCTCTCCATATCAGATCTCTCTTCTCGACAGGTGTGCCTTGTTCATGTGTTTGGCATTGCAGGTGTTCTAGATTGCAGTCGAGGTACCCACCGGATCACGAGCCAGGTCTTGTCCTCGTTGCATCTTCCGCTGCCACCTTTGACATGGTATCAAAGCTCTATGGTGTTACGGCCACCTAAGTGCTCGGATATGGCTGAACCGGTGCGGTCTTGGACATGATTGAGAAAGAAGAAGCTTGCTGTTTTTTTTTTGTTTTCTCCAAGTTTGTAAGGTGCAGCGGAAGTGAATGTTGAACTTTGCTCAAGATGAGTGCTCCGAACTGTGCTCAAGGGTTCCTTTTACTTACGGAAGGGAAAGCCTTCAATTTCTTTAATGAGAGAGTGCAAATGATCACAAACAAAGTGAATAAACACTATGAATGAAGGTGCTGAGATTGAGAGATAGAGAGAGAAGAATACGACACCAGAAAAGTTGTCAAACCCTCCTCCAAGGGCCCCTCTCTCGATGGCCAGAGAAGTCTTTGCTACTGATTGCACAAATCTCTACAATGGCGTAAATGCAATGGTCTTGCCGACGATGTCGACGATGATGATGACGATGACGAAACAGCTGAAAACTGAAAACGCTAGGGACAGAATTCTGCAAATTTGCTATCTGTTGAATTTTGACTCTATGTCGATGACGACGGCGATGATGACGACGCGACGACGGTGCGCCGAAAACGCAGATGCTGAAATCTGCTGAATCTGCAAACGCTGGCTGAATTGACCGTGCGGTGAGGATCTGTTGCGGGAAGCTAACATCTGCGAGGTTTGGGGGCTGCAGTGCGGAGTCTGATCGTTGAAAACTGAAAACGCTGATGCAGTAGATGGTCTGTCGCAGGGAATCTGCAAAACGCTTATGGTAATCTGCAATTGCAAAAACGCTGGGATCATATGCTGGAAACTGCTAACGCTAGGCTGATCTGCAATCTGCAAAACGCTAGGGCTGATCTTGATGAAAAACGCTAGCTAAGTTGCTGCTGAAAACGCTAGGGCCATCTGCTGCAAAAACACTAGGTAGTCTTGTCGGGGTCTTGCTGAGAAGGTGCACTGTCAGACACTATGTCTCTGTTGGCTCTTTTGCCAGAAAGTGCTAGTGCTAGCTTTTCTTATATATCTGCTTAGCCAATTTGCCCTACCCAATTTCCCAACAAAGTCACTTAATAATAATAAGTGAAAAATGGCTAAAATAGGGAAAATGGGTTCTATGCACTGTAAAATGCTCCTGATGGGTACTGACTGTAATCTAATGATCATGTTCTGTGCAGCCAGAGGAAATGCAACTACTCTAAGTGCCTGGACATACACGGCTTGCGAACAGACTCACAAAGGTGCCAGAACACTTCCTAAGCTGAATTGAACCCTAGTCATGAAGTAGCGTGCATGTGGTACCGAACTGTATGGCGTCGAGGGAGATCGCCAATGGCGTCCGGAATCCGGGGAAGGACTCTTCGTCGGCGCACTCTGATGCGTGGAATGTGCGATACTTGAACTTCATAAAGGTCTGCAACGCTTTTTCTTTGGGCCGCGCCGAAAGCGACACAAAGTCATATGAGGCTGCTTCAATGGTCCAACTGCGTCTATGGACGTAGGTCCATCATCAAGAATCTCCGAGAAGAAAAATTCCTGAAACCACTTCCAACACAAAAACATGAACATACCCATTCCATGTAGAGTGACTGGAAAAAGACTATGCTTTCGGAAAAAACTGTGTATGCAATGCAAATGAACAAAGTGACGGAGTGTCAAACCGTTCATCAAACACACGCAAAAATTGGAATCAAAACTTGCCTTTCTGATCTAAATCTATCAACTGTGGTGAATCACAATGGAAATGCCGATGCTCAATGCTCAATCCTTCTTGTGCTCTTTCTGATAATGTGTCATGCCAAGGAAGAGACATGGAATGTGAAATCCTTGAATGCAAAAATTTCATCTTTCATGAGTAATCCGCATACATCCGTACTCATTCATGAGTGAATCGTGTTCATCGTATAATATGGCATGCCTATGAAAAGGGAACACATAAAGACGGTGACTAAAATACAGGAAACCGTCACGAATGAAACACTAACAATGCATATTGACTAATCATGCGCATACACAATACTTCTTGCAAGGGTTCCTTAGATCTTGACTCGAGAGCCAAGATCAATTCTTCGTGATTGATCGAACCTGCCATGAGGTTAGCTTCACTAGAAAAAGCATCAACTAAACCATCGTCCTTGTGAACAATCACATCTTTATCCTGCAAATCATCATGCTTGTGAATTATCACATCTATATCATGCAAATCATGTAATGTCGTGCTTTGGAGAAGACAAGACTGAGAGAGTCTCCTTCTCCTGATTCTTTTCAAGCTTCGCTTGCACATCAGAAATGAGAGATGAAGAATGAACAACTTCCTCCCCACGAATGACAATAAGAGAGTCACTTTTGGCATTGAAAGTGAAAGTCTTGGCTGCCCAATCAATGAGAGGGTTGTGCTCACGAAACCATCGAATGCCTAAAAGCATATCACATTTTGAAAGAGGAGATACTACAAATTTTCTGCGGAAGGACGCTTGTTGAACAGTGAATAACACATCAAGGCACTCTTGTGTAATGAGAGAGTCCATACCGGGAGCGAAGCCCGACACCTCAAAAGGAGATGTCTTGCTAATCTCCAAGCGGGCTCTTTCGACAAGAGAGTCAGTTATCACATCATGCATACTGCCTAGATCAAATAATATGACAAAACGCATGAGAAACTTGAGTCACACTCTGTTCTCATATATGGCATTAATAGAGGATGTGGGTTCTGTGGGTTCTTTAGATTCATTAGATTCAATCTTAGGACATGTTTTCTTTATATGACCCTTGATGTGACAATGATAACATCGACCTTCCTTAGAATAAATGCTTTGTTCTTCTGACGTGATGTATCCTCCTAAAATTCCTTGTGCTGCTTTTTCAACTACGGTGAGCTTAGGTTTAGTAATTGTGTTAGCTTTATCCTTGAATTCATTTTGTGAGTTCTTTTATGAGAGACTAGAGAAGAGTTACCATTCTTACCGTTCTTACCGTTTTGCGAGTTTTGAGGGGTACTTTGAGAAGACTTGTTCTCCTTAGGCTTTCCCTTATTGTGCTTCCATCTCCTGTGCGAGAGCAATCCCGCTACCGCCTTGTTGAGGACTACGGGATCGAAGACTTCCATATCAAATGTCACGTGACACATCCCAACCCTATGTGTCCGAGGACAAGCTATACCACAGCAGGGTTCAGTCAATCCAATCAGTTTAGATTAGCAGTGATCTGGCACTTTTGTGAGTCTATTTGTAGACCATGCATGCCCAGTCACTGAGTGTAGATGCATATCCTCCAATTGCGACACAACATGATCATCGGAATTCCCATCATAATCCATTAGCATCAGTAAGGGGAATTTTCCAGTGCATTTAGCCTATTTTCCTATTTATTGGTTATTTTCACTTATTATTTTTAAGTGACTTTCCAACAAAAGTAGGTAGGGCAATTTTGCTAAGTTAATATATAAGCAAACCCAAGTTAGCAGTAATTGGCAGAAGAGGCAGCAAGAGCTTCCCGCTCAACAGGCAGCTTCTCAGCAGTACCCCCCCTCAGAACCCCAGCAGATACCATCGCCTAACCTCTTGCAGACCTTGGAGTTTTCCCCCCCCCCCCCCCCCCCCCCCCCCCCCCCCCCCCCCCCAGTTTCCTGGTTTCCTTATCCAACCACCATCGCCAAAAAGCATCTAAGTCTAGCGTTTTTCTCTTGACCACCATCAGCGTTTTCAGCCATTGACTAACGCTAGCATCAGAAGCAGGTTCAGAGTTTTTCTTCATTAATTCAGTAGAGCAACCACAGCCGCCACAGGGATTTACTAACGCTAGAATGCTGTCAATTTTAGTAAAGAAAGACCTGCTGTCCCAGCGTTTTTCAGCCAAGGAAATCTCTCTAAAAACGCAGCCAGAAGTGCAGTGAATTCAGCGTTTTTCCTCTCCACAGGAACCCCGACAACTCCACCATTTTCAGCCCTTAAGATAGCGGTAAAACAGTCAAGTTCAGCCCCGAAACAGTCCACGAAATTCAGCCAATAGAAGATCACAGATTTCAGCCTAAGTCGTCATCGTCATCACCGTCGTCGTCATCAGCATAGTCCCATTGCATCAATCCATCGCATATGCATTGTACACCTTTGTGCAATCAAAGTACACCACTCTCGCCGACGAGAGTGGGGCCTTCGGAGGAGGGTTTTACAACCTCTCGGGTGTCGTATATCTTTCTCTCCTTCTCTGAGTCTCATTCACTTGCACGCACAATATCCACTCACTTTGTTCGTGATCATAGCACTCTCCATAAAGACGGAAGGCTCTCTCCTTCCCTAAGAATTAAAAGGAACCTTGAGCAATAAAGATCACTAATCTTGAGAAAATACAACATTCATTCCGCTACACCTAACATTGGTATCAGAGCTTTGGAAGTGTTCTGCATTACTCAAGGAAAGAACCACAAGAACCACAAGAATTTTTTTTGCTTGTTGAGGTCGCACGAACTCAAGTTTACTTGGGCGTGGCGATTCCTAATCGTGTTTTGTTGAAGAGTGACAGGAATCCCAAGAAAGAAGGGCTTGTCCAGCCTCCCCTTATGTCTCTTTTCACTCATTGAGAGCGGACCGTGCACTTAGCGGCCGGCCAATCGACGTGAGGTGGGAAAAAGAAACCTTGGTGTGAGCGCAAGGCCGCCAAGGGGTGCGCCTGCAAAAAAGGGTAGAACTCGGGTGAAGAGAAGATCCTTCTTCAACGCGATTTGCAAGCGAAAGAAAACCTCAAGACCCTCAAGAACTCAAGAACCCCAAGAACCCAAGACCCTCAAGACTCAAGAACCTCAAGAACCCAAGATTCTCACAAATCAAGGACCTCAAGAACCAAGACCCTCAAGAACCCAAGTTCCTCGCGAGCTTCAGACCCCAAGATCATAGTGCATGGTCGTCACCCGAAGCGGAATGGATACTTCGCATACAGGTGATGAGCATGAGAGAGGCGACGAAGACTCGTCCCCACCTGGAGATGATTTCTTCAACCCTCCCCCTTCGCCATCTACGCCACCAAGTGCACCAAACCCTATGGAGGAAATGGTCAAGCAGATGATGTCCATGATGGATAGACAAGAAGCAAATCGCCTTGCTCAGGAACGTGAGCGCTTTGCTCAGGACCGTGAGCGCGACGACAGAATTGCAAGAATGGCCGCAGACCACGCAGCCAAGGTCGCACAACAAGAAGAAAATCGCATTGCTTTAGAACGCGAACGCGACGCAAGAAAAGAAAGAAAAGAACTATGAAAGGAGGAAGCGGCAGCAAGAGCCGCAGCCTTGGAAGCCGAGCGTGAAGCTCGACGAGAGCTACGCACTCAAGAATTGCTTACCCAAGTCCTAGCCTCGAAGACCGAACCACCCAAAGATCGTGGGAGTTTATCAAGTGGCGCAAGCCACGATGCGGATTCCAACCATCTAGTCACAGAGAAGTTGACTTTCAGTAAGTATGACGGTAAGATGGATGCTACAGTTATTCATTCTTGGTTGCATCAATTTAATGCTTATTTTGCGACAACTAAGAAGACAGGAAATAGCAAAGTTTTGACGACAGCTATGTACCTTGCCAGTGATGCCACCAATTGGTACCACGCATGGCAAGAGGCACAGCTAGCCGTGCACCTAGAGGCAGCAGACGATTTCACACCCCCCTCTTTTAGTTGGGCTGATTTCCAAGACAAGCTCAAGGCGCGGTTTATGCCACCTCAGTACCTCGCACGATTGAAGGACGATTGGCGCGCTCTCAAGCAAAATGGTATGCCGGTTATGTCTTTTTCTAATCGTGTTTTGCAGCTAGGTACTCAATTACGCAAGTCGGATGATGAGCGCAAAGAGGCTTTTCTCTTTGGGTTAGACGAATACATCAAGTTAGACTTCCAGAAGTACCTCGCAGACTTCTCAAAACCCTCAGAACGATAAGAACGGTAAGAATGGTAAGAATGATAACTCTTCTAACCAATCTTCCAACAGTCTCTCATCAAAGAATCCTTCCAATGAATCTAAGGGTAAGACTAACACAACTACTAAACCTAAACTTACTCCAGATGAAAAGGTAGCACAAGGAATTGTAGGAGGATACATCATGTCGGAAGAACAAAGCACTTATTCTAAGGAAGGTCGTTGTTTTCATTGTCACATTAAGGGTCACATAAAACGAACATGTCCTAAGCTTGAATCGAATGAATCTAAAGAACCCACAGCACCCACTACATCTGTCAATGCAATGAATGATAACACGAGTGTGCCCCAAGTTTCTCAAGACCCTCCCATTGATGATTTTCTCATTAAATGTTATGGTCGTACGTCGGGGCACCGTTTTGTCATAGTGTTTGATCCAGGTAGTATGCATGATGTGATCAGTTCCTCTCTTGTTGAGAGAGCCCGCCTCGAAGTTAGTCTGAGATCTCCTATCGAAGTCTCTGGCTTTCGTCCTGGTATGGACGCTCTCATCACAGAGGAGTGCCTTGATGTGTTGTTTGTAATTCAAAAAGCTGCCTTCACTAGAAGATTTGTTGTTTCTCCTCTCTCAGGATGTGATATGATTTTGGGCATTCGATGGTTTCGTGATAATAACCCTCTCATTGATTGGGAGACTAACACCTTCACTCTCAATGCCAAAAGCGGTTCTCCCATTGTCATTCATGGAGAGGACATTGTTCCTTCTCCATCTCTTATTGCTAATATGCAGGACAAGATTGAAAGGATTCAGGAGAAGGAGACTCTCTCAGTCTTTTTTTCTCCAAAGCATGACACACAGGATTTGCATGATTATGAGAAGCATGATGATCTGAATGATAATGATTTGCATGATGATTTGGATGAAAAAGACAAGCATGATGAATTGCATGAAGATGATGTGATTGTTCACAAGGATGATGTGTTAGTGGATGCTTTTCCTAGCGAAACTAAACTCGTTGTAGATTCGATCAATCACGAAGATCCGATCTTGGCTTTCGAATCGAGGTCCAAAGAACCCCCACAAGACGATTCGATCATTCAGGAAGAACCGATCTTAGCTCTCGAGCCTAGGTCCACAGAACCCTCACAAGAAGTATTATGTGTTCGCATGATTGATACGCACGCATTGTTCGAGTGTTTCATTCATGAAGGTTTCCTGTATTTTAGTCAACATCGTTACGTGATTCCTTTTCCTAGGCATGACATATTGTATATTGAGCACGTTTCTCTCATGGATGAGCACAAATGTATGCGGATTTTTCATCAAAAGCTAAAAAGTTTGTATGTAAGGAAGTCACATTCCATGTCTCTTCCTTGGCATGACACAATTTCCGAAAGAGCACATGATAGTATGAGCACCACGCATGGGCATTTCTATTATGATTTGCCACAGTTGATTGATTTCGATCAAACAAAAAAGATTCGATCTCATTGTTTGCATGTGTTCGATGAACGGGTTGTCACTCAGTCTCTATGTTTATCTACATTGCATACACAGTCTTTAGAGAAGACAAGATTTTTTTCCTTCACTTTACATGGAATGGGTATGTTCATGGTTTTGTGTTGGAGATGGTTTCAGGAATTTTCAGCCATGGAGATTCTTGAAGACAAAAGAAGCAGGACTCTAGACGAAGTTGAAGCATCAAAGGAGCCACAGAAGACTTTGAGTCCCTTTCGGCGCGGCCCAAAGAAGCAAGCATTGCAGACCTTTATGAAGTTCAAGTATCGTACGATCCACACATAAGAGTGGGCCGGCGAAGAGTCCCTTCCAGGATTCCGGATGCTATTGGCGATCTCCCTCGACGCCATACAGTTTGGTATCAGTACCTCACTTTGTAAAGGAGGGGATGTCACATGACACATCCCAACCCTATGTGTCCGTGGACAAGCTATACGACAGCAGGGTTCAGTCAGTCTAGTCAGTTTAGATTAGCAGTGATCTGGCACTTTTGTGAGTCTATTCGTAGACCGTGCATGCCCAGTCACTGAGTGTAGATGCATATCCTCCGGTTGCACACAGCATGATCATCGGAATTCGCATCATAATCCATTAGCATCAGTTAGGGGAATTTTCCAGTGCATTTAGCCTATTTTCCTATTTATTGGTTATTTTCACTTATTATTTTTAAGTGACTTTCCAACAAAAGTAGGTAGGGCAATTTTGCTAAGTTAATATATAAGCAAACCCAAGTTAGCAGTAATTGGCAGAAGAGGCAGCAAGAGCTTCCCGCTCAATAGGCAACTTCTCAGCAATACACCCCAGCAGATACCATCGCCTAGCCTCTTGCAGACCTTGGCGTTTTCTTCACAGCAAGCCGCCGCCATCCCCCCCCCGTTCCCTGGCGTTTCCTTATCCAACCACCATCACCAGAAAGCATCTACGTCTAGCGTTTTTCTCCTAACCACCATCAGCGTTTTCAGCCATTGACTAACCCTAGCATCAACAGCAGGTTCAGAATTTTTCTTCATTAATTCAACAGAGCAACCACAACCGCCAAAGGGATTTACTAATACTAGAAGGCTGTCAATTTCAGCAAAGAAAGACCTGCTGTCCCAGCGTTTTTCAGCCAAGGAAATCTCTCTAAAAACGCAGCCAGAAGTGCAGTGAATTCAGCGTTTTTCCTCTCCACAGGAACCCCGACAACTCCACCATTTTCAGCCCTTAAGATAGCAGTAAAACAGTCAAGTTCAGCCCCGAAACAGTCCACGAAATTCAGCCAATAGAAGATCACAGATTTCAGCCTAAGTCGTCATCGTCATCGGCATAGTCCCATTGCATCAGTCCATCGCATACGCATTGTACACCTTTGTGCAATCAAAGTAGACCACTCTCACCGACGAGAGTGGGGCCTTCGGAGGAGGGTTTTACAACCTCTCGGGTGTCGTATATCTTTCTCTCCTTCTCTCAGTCTCATTCACTTGCACACACAATATCCACTCACTTTGTTCGTGATCATAGCACTCTCCATAAAGACGGAAGGCTCTCTCCTTCCATAAGAACTAAAAGGAACCTTGAGCAATAAAGATCACTAATCTTGAGAAAATACAACATTCATTCCGCTGCACCTAACATCAAACCTGATATAGTCGTCCAAACCCGAAAATGAAAGCCTCTTTGCGCTTCGCATCCGATTTGCGTAATTGGGTGCCAAGCTGTAAAACACAGTTAGAAAAAGACATGACTGGAGTACCATTCTGCTTAAGATTGCGCCAATCTTCTTTTAATCGCACTAGATACTGAGGCGGCAAGAACCGCACCTTGAGCTTGTCTTGAAAGTCGGCCCAACTGAAAGAAAGGGGCACGTCTACCTCGGCTTCCTCTAGGTGCGCAGCCAATTGCTCCTCTTGCCACAAAGTTACCGGGGAACGCCCCTACCAAGGCCTGGAACGCCGGAACGGCGTTCCGGCCGGCTGCAGGTGCCCGGAACGGCCAGGCGTTCCGACAGACCAGGGAATACCGGAACGGCAAGGGGAAACGGGGCCGAAACGTCTCGGAACGGCCCGGAACGCCGGAACGGCAGCAATGGTAAGAAAGCATAAAGGGGCAGATTTTGGGTGTGTGTTTTTCCTTATAAATTGCTCCCCCCTCAACCCTTTCCTTCCCAAATGCAACAAACCTCAAGGCTCTCTCTCTCTTCCTCTACCCTCGCGCTCGGGCCTCAAGCTCTCAAGCTCTCTCTCTTGGGCTTGCCCTCAATTTTCAAGGCTTCAAGCTCTCTCTCCCTTCGTCTCAAGAAGTGAAGCCTCTCTCAAGCTCTCTATCTCAAGCATGCATTGTGTCGGTTGTGAACGTACTATGACCGCGCATCACCACACGATGCAATCAAGCCATAATAAGGTGGAATGGTATGTTTTTTGTGAGTATTAGAGTCAAAGGACTCTAACACTACTTGTATCCAAAGTTTAAACACAACGCTAAAAATTGCATTATTTGGGTGTTTTTAATGCCTCCCGTTCCGTGTCGTTCCCGTTCTAGACCCCTTGTTGTTCCCCCGTTTCCGCAGGGAGGCCCGTCGCTGTTCCCGTTCCGCGTTCCAGGTAACTATGTCTTGCCATGCTTGATACCAATTAATGGCATCACCGGCAAGATACATGGCTGCTGTCAAAACTTTGCTATTTCCTGTCTTCTTATTGTCGCAAAATAAGCATTAAATTGATGCAACCAAGAATGAATAACATTAGCATCCATCTTACTGCCATACTTACTGAATGTCAACTTCTTCGTGACGGGGTTGTTGGAATCCGCTGCTACCTGATGATTTGCCCACGTCCTTGAGTGGCTTGGACTTCGAGGTGAGAACCTGTAAGACCAACTCTTGCATGCGTTGGTCTCTCTGCACCTCACGTTCTAATTCCAAGGCCCCTCGTCTTTCTTCGGCCGCCATGCGCGCTTGCTCACGCTCACGCTTTAAGGCTACTTTTCTTTCTTCGGCCGCCAAGCGCGCTTGCTCGCGCTCGCGATCAAAGGTGGCGTGTTGCGCCTCTTGTTGTAGCATCATGTCCATCATTGACTTGACCAAAGCCTCCATAGGATTTGGTGCAAACCGTGGCGTAGATGGGGAAGGGGGAGGGTCGGAAAAACCTCCTGGTGAGAAAAATTCTTCTTCACCACCTCCATGCTCATCACCTTCATCCAAAGTATCCATTCCACTTCGGGTGATGACTATACACTGAGATCTTCGTTTTTGAAGTTCACGAGGAACTTGGGTTCTTGTGGTTCTTGAGTTCTTGAGTTCTTGAGGCTCTCGAGTCCTTGAGGTTCTTCAGCTCTTGAGTTCTTGAGGTTCTCGAGGTTCTTTTTTAGCTTGCAATCTGTGTTAGAGAAGGATCTTCTCTTACCCAAGCTCTTCTCTTTCTCGTGGGTGCATCCCTTGGCGGCCTTGCGCTCACACCAAGGTTGCTTTTTCCCACCTCACGTCGATTGCTCGGCCGCTAAGTGCACGGTCCGCTCTCAATGACTGAAAAGAGAAACAAGGGGAGGCTTGTCACGTGAGACATCCAACCCTATGTGTCCGTGGACAAGCTACAACATGATCAGGGTTCAGTTCATTCAAGTCAATCTAGAATAGGAAGTGATCTGACACTTTTGTGAGTCTGTTCGCAGACCGTGCATGTCCAGGCACTTAGTGAAGATGCATATCCTCTGGTTGCAGAGACAGAATGATCATAAGCATTCCCATCAAAATCCATCAGAATCCTTCAGGGGAATTTTCCAGTGCAGTTAGTCTATTTTACCTATTTTTGACATTTTTTACTTATTATTTTTAAGTGACTTTTGTTGGAAAGTAGGTAGGGCAATTTTGCTAAGTTTGTATATAAGCAAACCAGAGCTAGCACTTTCTGGCAGAAGAGGCAACAAGAGCATCTTGCTCAACAGGCAACTTCTCAGCAAGACCGACCCCTGCAACTACTCTGGCGTTTTCTCCACAGAAGACCTAGCGTTTTTGCATCAAATTAGCCTTGGCAATTTGTGCACAGCAGATCAGCCCCGGCGTCGTCAAGACACAGCAGATCAACCTAGAGTTTTGCATTTGCAGAACATCCGGCGACAGCAGAACCATTTTCAGCCCTAGTGTTTTTGATTTGCAGAGCCGCCCCAACGTTTTGCAAATTCACTGCGACGGAACACCAAGAAGCCTCAGCGTTTTCAGTTTTCAGCCCTTAGACACCACAGATCAAGTTCCGAACCTCGTAGATCTCACCTTCCCACAGCAGTTCCTCGCCGCACGGTCAGATTCCGCAAGGTTTATAGATTCAGGCAGGAAAACGCAGATTTCAACATCTGCGTTTTCAGCGCGTCGTCGTCACATCGTCGTCATCGACATCGTCACCGACATAGAGTCAGACTTCAATAGATAAAGATTTGCAGATTTCAACCCTTAAAGTTTTCAGATTTCAGCCCGTCTCGTCGTCGTCCTCATCGTCGTCGACATCGTCGGCAAGTCCAAGCATTGTAGAGATTTGTGCAATCATAAGTAGACCGCTCTCGCCATAGAGAGTGGGGCCTTTGGAGGAGGGTTTTACGTCGTCTCTGGTGTCGTATTCTCTTCTCTCTCTATCTCTCAGTCTCATACACTTGCACGCACAGTGTCCAGTCACTTTGTTTGTGATCAGCACTCATCTTGAGCAAAGTGCAAACATTCATTCCACTGCACCTAACATTGGTATCAGAGCTTTGGCAGTGTTCTGTATCACTCAAGGAAAGAACCACAATAATTTTTTTTTGCTTGTTGCGGTCGCACGAACCCAAGTTCGCTTGGGCGTGTCGATTCCTAATCGTGTTTTTGAAGAGTGACAGGAATCCCAAGAAAGAAGGGCTTGTCCAGCCTCCCCTTGTGTCTCTTTTCACTCATTGAGAGCGGACCGTGCACTTAGCGGCAGGCCACTCGACGTGAGGTGGAAAAAGCAACCTTGGTGTGAGCGCAAGGCCGCCAAGGGGTGCGCCCGCGGAAAAGAGTAGAACTCGGGTGAAGAGAAGATCCTTCTCTAGCACAGATTGCAATCGAAAGAAGAACCTTAAGAACCTCAAGAACCAAGACCCTCAAGAACTCAAGTTCCTCGTGAACTTAAGAACCCAAGACCACAAGAACCCACGACTTCAGAATGGTCATCACTCGAAGCAGAATGGATACTTCGCTTGGAGGTGATGAGCATGAGAGAGGCGAAGAAGAATTTTCCCCACCAAAAGGTTTTCCGACCCTCTCCCTTCCCCATCTACGCCAAGGATTTCACTAACTCCTATGGAGGAGTTGGAGCAGATGTTTATGAAAGGAAGTTAGGACGCGAAGCAAGACACGCAGAAAGAAAAGTAGAAATAGAGCGTGAACACGAAGAAAGAGTGGCAGCCATACATCGCGAAGCCAAAGCAAGACAAGAATAGAGCGACCGACACATGAAAGAGTTCTTGCGACTCTTTTCTCAAGTTCAAGCACAGATGCAAGAGAATCAGGAAAAGGAGACTCTCTCAATCTCTTCTTCTCAAAAGCATGACACACATGATTGGCATGATGATTTGAAGATAATGATAAGCATGATAATCTGGATGAGACTCACAAGCATGATGATTTGCATGATCAAGATGTGATTTCTCACGAGCATGATGATTTGCATGATCAAGATGTGATTTCTCACAACCATGATGATTTGCATGAAGATGGCGTGATTGTTCACAAGGATGGTGAGCTACTTGATGCTTTTTCTAGCGAAGCTAACCTCGTTGCAGATTCGATCAATCACGAAGAATCGATCTTGGCTCTCGAGTCGAGGTCCACAGAACCCCCACAGGAAGATTCGATCAAACAGGAAGAACCGATCTTGGCTCTCGAGCCTAGGTCCAAAGAACCCTCACAGGAAGTATTATGTGTTCGCATGATTAGTACGCATGCATTGTTCGAGTGTTTCATTCGTGATCGTTTCCTGTATTTTAATCAGTTTCTTTATGTGATCCCTTTTCCTAGGCATGACATATTGAACGTTGAGCACGTTTCACTCATGAATGAGCACGGATGTATACGGATTGTTCATGAAAAGCTGAGAAGTATGCATTCAAGGAAGTCACATTCCATGTCTCTTCCTTGGCACGACACAATGGTAGAAAGAGCACATGAAAGTATGAGCACCAAGCATGGGCATTTCCGTTGTAAATTGCCACAGGTGATTGCTTTAGATCATAAGAGAAAGATTCGATCTCATTGTTTGCGTGTGTGCGGTGAACAGTTTGGCACTCCATCTCTTTGTTCATCTACATTGCATGCACAGTCTTTGAGGAAGACTGGATTTTTAACACTCACTTTACATGGAATAGGTATGTTCATGGTTTTGTGTTGAAAATGGTTTCAGGAATTTTCAGCCATGGAGATTCTTGAAGAAGGTAGAAGCATGACTCTCGACGAAGTTGAAGCATCAAAGGAGCCACAGAAGACTTTGTGTCGCTTTCGGCGCGGCCCAAAGAAGCAAGCGTTGCAGACCTTTATGAAGTTCAAGTACTAGACGACCCACACATCAGAGTGGGACGGCGAAGAATCCCTTCCAGGATTCCGGATGCTATTGGCGATCCCCCTCGACACCATACAGCTCGGTAGTTGGTACCAGTACCTCACTTTGAAAAGGAGGGGATGTCACGTGACACATCCAACCCTATGTGTCGTGGACAAGCTACAACATGATCAGGGTTCAGTTCAGTCAAGTCAATCTAGAATAGGAAGTGATCTAACACTTTTGTGAGTCTGTTCGCAGACCGTGCATGTCCAAGCACTTAGTGTAGATGCATATCCTCTGGTTGCACACAGCATGATCATAAGCATTCCCATCAGAATCCTTCAGGGGATGCATTTAGCCTATTTTACCTATTTTTGATCCGTCATGCAAAAACGCTAGGCTTTTCAGATGGGCTAAAAACGCTAGGTCTGTTGCGGGAAGGTGGTCTTGGTGAGAAGATGCCTATTGAACGCGAAGTTCCTATTGCCTCTTCTGCCAGAAATGCTAGCGCTAGGTTTGCTTATATACTTGGCTACTGAATTTGCCCTACCTAGTTCCCAACAAAAGTCACTTAAAAATAATAAGTGAAAAATGTCAAAAATAGGGAAAATAGGTCTATGCACTGTAAAAATGCTCCTGATGGGTTCTGATGGGAATCTAATGTTCATGTTGTGTGCAACCAGAGAATATGCATCTACTCTAAGTGTCTGGACATGCACAGTCTACGAACAGACTCACAAAAGTGCCAGAATACTCTTTAAGCTAGCTAAACTCAATTGAATTGAACCCATGTCATGAAGTAGCTTGTCCACGTACACATAGGGTTAGATGTGTCAAGTGACACATAAAGACGGTGACGAAAATACACGAAACCGTCACGAATGAAACACTCGAACAATGCGTGTTGACAATACTTCCGGAGTGGGTTCTTTGGACCTTGACTTGAGAGCCAAGATCGGTTCTACGTGATTGATCTTATCTGCAATGAGGTTAGCTTCACTGGAAAAACCATCATCTAAACCATCATTCTGGTGAACAATCACATATTTATCATGCAAATCATCATCCTTGTGAATAATCACATCTGTATCATGCAAAACATGTGTGTCGTGCTTTGGAGAAGAAAAGACTGTTACTTTTCAAGCTTCGCCTACACATTAGAAATGAGAGGTGAAGAATTAATAACTTCCTCCCCACAAATGACAATGGGAGAGTCACTTTTCGCATTGAAAGTGAGAGTATTGTCTGCCTAATCAAAAAGAGGGTTATGCTCACGAAACCATCGAATGCCGAGAATCATATCACATCCTGAAAGAGGAGACACTACAAATTTTCTGCGGAAGGACGCTTGTTGAACACTAAATGACACATCAAGGCACTCTCGTGTAATGAGAGAGCCATACCGGGAGCGAAGCCCGACACCTCGAGAGGAGATGTCTTGCGAACCTCAAGCGGGCTCTTTTGACAAGAGAGTCACCTTTGACATCATGCATACTACCAGAATCAAACAAGACCACCATGTGTTGACCATTCACATGATCATAACACTTCATGAGAGACTCATCAATGAGAGGATCATGAGAAACTTGGGACACACGAGTGTTCTCATTTATGGCATTAACAGAGGATGTGGGTTCTGTGGGTAGTTTAGATTCATTAGATTCAATCTCAGGACATGTTTTCTTTATATGACCCTTGACGTGACAGTGATAACATCGACCTTCCTTAGAATAAATAACTTGTTCGTCTGCCGTTATGTATCCTCCTTGTGCAACTTTTTCATCTGGGGTGAGCTTAGGTTTAGCAGGTATGTTAGCTTTACCCTTAGATTCATTTTGAGAGTTCTTTTCTGAAGGACTAGAGGAAGATTGGCTAGAAGAGTTACCATTCTTACCATTCTTACTGTTCTTACTGTGTTGTGGGTTCTGAGGAGTCTGAAGGTACTGTGAGAAAAGTTGTTCTCCTTAGGCTTTCCCTTATTGTGCTTCATCTCCTGTGCGAGAGCAATCGCGACTGCCTTGTTGAGATCGATTGGATCGAGTACTTCGACATCAAACTTGATATACTCGTCCAATCCATAAAGGAATGCCTCTTTGCGCTCATCATCCAATTTGCATAATTGGGTGCCGAACTGCAAAACACAATTAGAGAAAAACATAACTGACATATAATTTTGCTTGAGACCGCGCCAATCGTCTTTCAACCGTGCTAGGTACTGAGGTGGCATAAACCGTGCCTTGAGCTTGTCTTGGAAGTAGGCCCAATTGAAGAAAAGGGGCGCGCCTTCTTCGCATCCTCTAGGTGCGCAGTCAACTGTGACTTGTCATGCGTGGTACCAATTAATGGCATCACTGGCAAGGTACATGGCTGCCGTGAAAACCTTGCTATTTCCTGTCTTCTTAGTTGTCGCAAAGTAAGCATTAAATTGATGCCGCCAAGAATGAATAATAGTAGCATCCATCTTACCGTCATCCTTACTGAACGTCAACTTCTCAGTGACGGGGTTGTTGGAGTCCGAATCTCCGCTTGAGCTACTTAATAAACTAACAACATCTTTGACCGGCTCGGGTTTCAAGGTAAGTACCTATAGGACCAACTCTTGCATGCGTTGGTCTCTCTGTGCAAGGTGCAACGGAATGAATGTTTGAACTTTCCTCAAGATGAGTGCTCCGAACTGTGCTCAAGGTTCCTTTTGTTCTTATGGAAGGGAGAGCCTTCCGTTCTTAATGAGAGAGTGCAATGATCATAAACAAAGTGAATGGACACTGTGCGTGAAAGTGTGTGAGACTGAGAGATAGAGAGAAAAGAGAATACGACACCGGAGACGACATAAAACCCTCCTCCAAAGGCCCCACTCTCGTCGGTGAGAGTGGTCTACTATTGATTGCACAAACTGGTACAAACTGAATGCATGTGACTGATGCAAGTCTAAGCTAGATCGATGACGACGACGGGGATGGCGAGACCAATCTAAGGGCTGAAAACTGACGCTTCCTATCTGCTGTCCAAAAAACGCTGATGGCTGAATTTTGTCGCTAATTCGCTGCTGTCCCAAAATCGCTGATGGCTGAAATGTTCTGGCACCAAAAACGCTGAAATGGGCTGGTTCTTAAGGGCTGAAAACTGCTGGTCTTTAGGGCTGAAATCTGCCGGTCTTTAAGGCTGAAATCTGTCGGTGCTTCATCTGCTGAAAATCGCCATGCAAGGGGGCGACAAAGGCCTGCTGAAAGCACCCAAGGGCTAAGATCTGTTGCGGCAAATGCTGGGATCAAAAACGCTAGGGTTGGGACTGTCTGTCGATGGGTACTGAGGCGTTTTACTGAGGCTAAAAACGCCAAGTGCTGGGACTTTTGGCGATGGTTCTTGCTGATGAAAACGCTAACTGCTGAGGTTGTCTTGCAGTGATGCCTTGATGAAAAACGCTAGGGCTAGGGGAGTCTGCTTGGAGGAGAAAACGCCACCAAGGGAGGTTCTTGTTGAGAAGTTGTCTGTTGAGCACTGGTGCTCCTGCTGCCTCTTCTGCCAATTAGTGCTAGTCTAGATTTGCTTATATACAAACTTACTCAATTTGCCCTTCCTACTTTCCAACAAAAGTCACTTAAAAATAATAAGTGAAAAATGTCAAAAATAGGAAAAAATTTTGCTAAAATCACTGGAAATTTCCCTTGAAGGATTCTGATGGATTCTGATGGGAATGCTTATGATCATGCTGTGTGCAACCAGAGTGAAACGAACGAGGAGATAGGATCTCCCGGCCACACGGACCGCCTACAGATACACGCCGGACAAACCACCCGACCATAGCCACCATCCGACAGCTCCCCCGTGCTGGGGCCAGTGTCCGAGGACGTAGGCGTGCACCTGTAAGACCGGGCGTCCCATACCACCCGGCCTCACCTCCTCGAGGTGACCTCGCGCACTCCTAGCCTCGCGGGCTAACCACTGGCACTTTGTCAGTGGGGTCGATAACTGTAAATGAGGCCTTGGTCTCCCTTTTATAATAATGGCCGGCCACACTGGCCGTGTTCACACTACGTCCGGCCGGACACTGGACGCCCATCCCGACGGCATCTGGGCTAGATCCCCTCTCCTGTGAGCGGGACATAACATACTTCCCCCCTTAAGAACCACTGATGTCCTCATCAATGAAGTGGGAATACTGAGCCTTCAAAGCTCTATCAGGTTCCCAAGTAGCAAACCTTTCAGATTGACCCTTCCATTTAATTAAGTACTCGTCATAAGCCTTTTGGCGAGAATGATGGGTACGATGATCCAAAACTGCTTCTGGTTCTTGAGGAATATACTCAGTTTGCATATCTTGCCATACATTTTCCTCGATAGGCACCACAACATCAGCTTCGCCCAATTTCATTTTAAGGCGGCTAACATGAAACACTGGATGTACACTAACATCCGAAGGAAGAGCCAGTTTGTAGGCAACTTGGCCAATTTTCTTTGTGATCAAGAACGAACCACAATATCTAGCTGAAAGCTTATAATGCTTTTGTAAGGTGCAACGGAATGAATGTTGTATTTTCTCAAGATTAGTGATCTTTATTGCTCAAGGTTCCTTTTAGTTCTTAGGGAAGGAGAGAGCCTTCCGTCTTATGGAGAGTGCTATGATCACGAACAAAGTGAGTGGATATTGTGCGTGCAAGTGAATGAGACTGAGAGAAGGAGAGAGAAGAGATACGACACCCGAGAGGTTGTAAAACCCTCCTCCGAAGGCCCCACTCTTTTTTTTTTTTTTTAATGCAATGGACGATGCAAGTTGGACTGTGCCGATGACGACGGTGATGAAGACGATGACTTGATGGCTGAAATCTGTGATCTTCTAATCGCTGAAATTCGGGACTGTTCGGTGGCTGAATATGAAGGTCCTTCTACAACCAACTTGGGGCTGATCTGTTGCGGTACCATAGGCTGAAAACGCTATGTCTCTGCTGCAGATTGGGGCTGAATCTCAAAAACGCTGATGTGGTTGAGGTTTGCTGGCGTTTTTGCAAGGAAAAACGCTGGCTGATGGTGTAGCGTTTTTGCAAAGAAAACGCTTGGCTGAATGGTGCTGTGGGAAAAACGCCAGGCAATGCAACTTGATGGCAATGCTTTTGCTATGGGAGGAAACGCCCAAGGGAGGGAAAGGATGGCGATGGAAATCTGTTGGAAATGCCCGCGAAGGTGGAGGTCCAAAAACGCTGGGGGGGGGGGGGGGGGGAGGTTTACTGCTGAGAAGTTGCCTGTTGAGCGGGAAGCTCCTGCTGCCTCTTCTGCCAATTACTGCTAACTTGGGTTTGCTTATATATTAACTTAGCAAAATTGCCCTACCTACTTTTGTTGGAAAGTCACTTAAAAATAATAAGTGAAAATAACCAAAAATAGAAAAATAGGCTAAATGCACTGGAAAATTCCCCTGATTGAATCTGATGGATTCTGAAGGGAATATTGATGATCATGCTGTGTGCAACCGGAGGATATGCATCTATGCTAAGTGACTGGGCATGCACGGTCTACGAATAGACTCACAAAAGTGCCAGATCACTGCTAATCTAGACTTGACTGGACTAACTGAACCCTGCTGTGGTGTAGCTTGTCCACGGACACGTAGGGTTGGGATGTGTCACGTGACAGCTTTCCTGTTCGCATAGTCTTGGAATCCTTGGATATTTTCATATAAACCCATTGTCCCACATCTAGAGTCCTTGGAGACCTCTTTTGATTAGCATAAGTAGTGACTCGATCACAAGCCGTTCTTGTACTATCATTAGCCAATTCAAGCATTTCCTGCATGTCATATAGGAAATCACGAGCTTGGCGTTCCTTGACTAGAAGCTTGAGCGAGATTTGACAAAAACCCACCTGCGAAGAAGCTTGGAGAGAGCATATGTTGCAAAATTATTTTCTACAATGCATTCCTTTTCTCTATGATGCGCATGCATGGGGAGAGAAATTTCACAATTTTATCTTGTTTCAATAAGCGGCTATTGTCCCAATGACATATACCTTGCCACCTAGTCCAACTTGATGCAAAACAATAACTTCCAACAATAGTTAGAAGAGCACCGAGCACCTCAACATAGCAGTAGTAAATTGCTAGTGGGTAGTCAATGTCATCAACTTGGAGCAGCCAAAAGTACATATCATGTTACCATAAGCGGAGCAGCAACTTTAGAGTAATCCTTGATAAACTTGCGAAAGAATCCAGTAAAGCCCAAAAAGGACTTTACTGGGCGCACATTGTTCAGAATGGGCCAATTTCGCACTTTATCCAATTTTTCAGGGTCGACGCGAATTCCATCGCGAGTAATGATGTGACCCAAGTACAGAAGCTCTTCCTTAAAGAATTCACACTTAGAAGCTTTAGCGTAAAGCTTCTCAGTTCTCAGTACTTCGAGAACAGTGCGTATATGCACTAGATGCTCAGACAAACTTCGGCTGTAGATCAAGATATCATTAAGAAATACAACAACGAAGTTGCCTAAAAATGGTCTCAACAGATCATTCATCATCTGCTGAAACGTAGCCGGAGCATTGGTCAAACCAAAAGGCAAGACCAAAAACTCGTAGTGACCATAGCGCGTATGGAAGCCTGTCTTAGGAATATCTTCCAGTTTGATCCGTATTTGATGATAGCCTGATCGCAGGCCTATCTTCGTAAAATACAACGCTCCATGGAGCCGATCTATCAGATCGTCCATGCGCGGGAGCGGATACTTATTCTTAACAGTGAGCTTCTTCAACCCCTTGTAATCCACGCAGAAGCGCATAGTGTTATCCTTCTTTCGAGAAAGTAGCACTGGCGCTCCCCACGGGGATTTGCTAGGCCGAACAAAACCCCTGTCGAGATAATCCTTCAGCTGTCGCTGAATCTCGTCCTCCTCAGTTTTACTAAACCGATAGGGTTGCTTTGAGAAGGGCTGACTACCAACCACCAACTCAATGCCATGATCGACTCCTCTCGAAGGCGGCAAGCCAGGAGGTAGATTATCAGGAAAAACATCCTTGAAATCAGTCATGATTTCTCGGATAAGGTTGGATTCGTCGGAATCCCCAAGTTCACCAGAAGAACATGAAACATTTTTACGAAATTCAGTGACAGAAGTACCAAGCACTAATGAATCAAACCAAGCAAATGGTACACATTGATAAAAGTCAACATCAGAAGACTTTATTTCTTTATACATTTCCAAAGCAGTAACAACTAGTATTGCAAAACCATTATTTACGGACTTCTGATTACAAAGCGACGCAGATACATGAGGCATGTTCTGCTTAACAAAAACCAAGAGAGTGATGTACATAGTCTATATACAATGAGTCTTGTTTATCGTAAAACCATGGAATTCCTAAAATAACATCTGCTCAGTCCAGGCGCATGATGTGGAAGTCCAGGTTCTCTTTGTAATCAGCCAGCTCGAGCGACAAATCTGGAACCATCCGATTCCATACATCCGTATCCACGCCACGAGCCATCTTCACTCGATACTCATGGTCACTATCCTGCGTCCGCAGGTTCAGTTTCTGCACCAATTTTGTATCCACAAATTTGTGTGAGCTTCCATTATCAAGGAGTACGGTCACGTCGTGACCATTGATCTTCCCGGGAAAACGGAGAAGATCGTGCTTACGAAACACTTTGGTGCTAAAAGTACAATTAGTGCATGAACTGTGCGCTAAATGATGGATTTCAACTTGAACAACATCAGAGTTACTTGAGATCTCGTGAATCTGAACCGAAGGACGGCCTTGCGGTTTCTGCGTCTTCTTCTTCTTAGGGTGGTGACCCGTCTGGCCACATCCGAAGCAAGCCCCCTTCTTCACTGCATCAGCAACTGAAGCATTCCTGGCTTTTTTCTTCTCCTGAGAAGATCTCGGCGGTGATTTGGACTTATGCTAGAATCAGGGTCGCTTCCTTGAAGCACCCTCACCGGATTGATGGTCTGCAGTTCGTTTCTTCTCATAATTCGCTCCATTTATTAAATGGAACGTCCTGGCCTTTGCCACTACATCCTCGACATCAGTCGGGGCTTTGTCCTTGATCAAGGCCCAACGGTAATCTTTATGTAACCCCAACAAGTACATGTGCACGGCATGCGTGGAATCCACCTTGCAGAAGGTGAGCACCTCTTTGAAAGCCGTCGTATACTTATCAAAAGACAGAGTTTTCATCGAAAGACTCTGCAGTTTGGCATAGGCTTTTAAAGGGTCCATTTTAGCGCAATCCCTCTTGAATTTCACACAAAAATCAGCCCACGTCGTAGACTTTTCTGTCATGTCACGCCACCAGGTAAGCGCCTTGCTGCGCAGATAGAGAGGAATCGTATGAATCCTCCGTTCATCATGCTCCCCATGGAGATCAAAGCATGTGGTCCACTGGTGCAACCAATTATTTACGGCCAATTCCTACACTCCTTCTCTTCACCTGAGAAATTTGTAGTTTTGTACGGAATTGTGGCAGTCGGACCACCCTGCGAACGCCCAAAAGCAGCAATCTGTATCCGCAATTGCTGGAGATAGGTTTCCCCCTCGGAAATACGCGCAGTCGTCGACTGAGCCATATTTTCGAGAGTAGAAAGTCGGGAACTGAGCCCCTGTACGACCCCTTCGAGAGAGGCCAAGCGAAGGTTCGTCTGAACATTCGCGTTTTCCAGAGCGGTAACACGCTGGTCGAAACTCTGGAAAGTGCTTGTAATCCATGTGTAGAGAGCATGCGTGAATGGAATTTGGATGTTACCTGGCGCGTCGTCACGCTGCACATCAAAGCTGGAGGAATCCATGGCAAAGTGCGTGAAAAATTCACGCAAAACCGAGCCTTTTCTTCACTTTTCGGTCGCGAAAAGTCGAAGTTTGAAGAGCTCTACGCGTCGGCGTGAGCGTCTGAATGCGAGCAAGTGATGGCGCGAGCGCGAGAGCGCGAGCAAGTGTGAGAGAGGAAGCGCGAGAAAGAAGCAGGAGACTGAAGAAATAAGGTCTCTGTAAGTTTCTGCAACTCTGTAAGGGAGTTTTTTAATAACTTACAATTTCAAACTTTGGCCTTTAAAAAAAAGGTCCTAGCCATTTAAAATAAAAGGCCACTTAAATAAACTCTTAAGTGACAGCGTTTCAACTCTTAAGTAACAGCGTTTTCAACTCTTAAGTGCCAACGTTAAAAAATAAAACCATCAGCGTGGGTTTTTCTTCGAAGGCAGCGCTGGCAGATAAACGACACGTGGAGAAAGAGGGAGGCAGTGGGACTTGTGTCCGCTTGTGGTTCACACACGAAAGAAGACTGCCCGCTTGTGCAACCCACGCGAGAGAGGCCACGCTGGCTCTCTCTCTCTCCTTGCGCAAACTGTCTCTCTCTCTCTCTCTCTCTCTCTCTCTCTCTCTCTCTCTCTCTCTCTCTCTCTTCGCACAGAGAGACTTACAGAGAGAGGAATTTAGAGAGAGATATAAAAGTATATCATATGCTGAATTTTAATCCAAAACAGCAAATTAATGATAAAATACATTAGTTTCGATTGAGAACTAGTAAATTCGATAAGAATCCTCTGATTTTCAACACTCCCACCTATTGAATTGCTGAATTTCATCAAAAAATCAGCAATCGAACTTTATTGTTTACCTGCAAACATGCTTTCGAGAAGAAAAGTAGGTAATTTAAGCAATTTAACCACTAAAAATTATGCAAAATTGAGGTTTTCCGACCCGAACCGTTCCGTAGGTGTGCACACGGTCCTTCGTGCAACCAAGCCGGCTCTGATACCATGAAACAAACAAGGAGATAGGATCTCCCGGCCACACAGACCACCTACAGATACACGCCGGACAAACCACCCGACCGTAGCCACCATCCGGCAACTTCCCCGTGCTGGGGCTAGCGTCCGAGGACGTAGGCGTGCACCTGTAAGACCGGGCGTCCCATACCACCCGGCCTCACCTCCTCGAGGTGACCTCGCGCACTCCTAGCCTCGCGGGCTAACCACTAGCACTCTGCCAGTGGGGTCGATAATTGTAAATGAGGCCTTGGCCTCCCTTTTATAATAATGGCCGGCCACACTGGCCGTGTTCACACTACGTCTGCCCGGACACTGGGCGCCCATCCCGACGACATCAGGGCTAGATCCCCTCTCCTGTGAGCGGGACATAACACAGAGGATATGCATCTACACTAAGTAATTGGGCATGCACGGTCTGCGAACAAACTCACAAAAGTGCCAGATCACTTCCTATTCTAGACTGACTTGACTGACTGAACCGTGGTCATGCTATAGCTTGTCCACAGACACATATGGTTGGATATGTCACGTAACATCCCCTCCTTTTCAAAGTGAGGTACTGGTACCGAACTATATGGCGTCGAGGGAGATCGCCAACAACATCCGAAATCCTGGAAGGGACTCTTCGCCGGCCCACTCTGATGTGTGGGTTGTGCGGTACTTGAACTTCAAAAAGGTCTGCAACGCTTGCTTCTCTGGGCCGCGCCGAAAGCGACACAAAGTCTTCTGTGGCTCCTTCGATGCTTCAACTTCGTCGAGTGTCATGCTTCTTTCTTCTTCAAGAATCTCCATGGCTGAAAATTCCTGAAATCACTTCCAACACAAAACCATGAACATACCGATTCCATGTAAAGTGAGTGGAAAAAATCTCTTCTTCTTAAAAGATTGTGCATGCAATGTAGATGAACAAGGAGACGGAGTACCAAACCGTTCACCACACACACACAAACAATGAGATCGAACCTTTCTCTTATGATCTAAAGCAATCAATTGTGGCAATTCACAACGGAAATGCGCCTGCTTGGTGCTCATACTTTCATGTGCTCTTTCGGGTACTGTGTCATGCCAAGGAAGAGACATGGAATGTGACTTCCTTGAATGCATACTTTTCAGCTTTTCATGAACAATCCGCATACATTCGTGCTCATTCATGAGTGAAACGTGCTCAACGTACAATATGTCATGCCTAGGAAAAGGGATCACATAAAGATGCTTACGAAAATACAGGAAACGATCACAAATGAAACACTCGATCAATGCGTGCGTACTAATCATGCGAACACATAGTACTTCCTGTAAGGGTTCTTTGAACCTAGGCCCGAGAGTCAAGATCGGTTCTTCCCGAGGGGGTTCTTTGGACCTAGGCTCAAGAGACAAGATCGGTTTTTCGTGATTGACCGAATCTGCAACAAGGTTAGCTTCACTAGAAAAAGCATCAACTAACACATCATCCTTGTGAACAATCACATCATCTTCATGCAAATCGTCATGCTTGTGAGAAATCACATCTTGATCATCATGCTTGTCATTGTCATTCAAATCATCGTGCTTATCATTATCATTCAAATCATCATTACGCAAATCATGTGTATCATGCTTTCGAGAAGAAGAGATTGAGAGTCTCCTTTTCCCGAATCTCTTGCATCTGTGCCTGAACTTGAGAAAAGAGTCGCAAGAATTCTTTCATGTATTGATCGCTCTTCTCTTGTCGTGCTTTTGTCTCGCGGTCATATTCTGCTTGTCTTGCTTTGTTCTCGCGATCCAATTTGGCTTGTCTTTCTTTGTTCTCACGATGTATGGCTGCCACTTTTTCTGTGTATTGACGCTCTATGGCTGCCATCTCTTCTTCGTGTTCACGCTCTATTTCTGTTTTTCGGTCTAACTTCTTGTCCATAAACAATTGCGGCAACTCCTTCATAGGAGTTAGTGCAATCCTTGACGTAGATGGGGAAGGGGGAGGGTCGGAAAAACCTCCTGGTGGGGAAAATTCTTCTTCGCCTCTCTCATGCTCATCACCTCCAAACGAAGTATCCATTCCGCTTCGAGTGATGACCATCCACTGAAGTCTTGGGTTCTTGTGGGTTCTTGTGGTCTTGGGTTCTTAGGTTCACAAGGAACTTGGGTTCTTGCGGGTCTTGAGGTTCTTGGGTTCTTAAGTTCACGAGGAAATTGGGTTCTTGAGGGTCTCGGGTTCTTGGGTTCTTGAGGATCTTGAGGTTTTCTTTTGCTTGCAATCTGTGTTTGAGAAGGATCTTCTCTTCACCCGAGTTCTGCTCTTTTTTGCGGGCGCACCCCTTGGCGGCCTTGCGCTCACACCAAGGTTGCTTTTTCCCACCTCACGTCGATTGGCCGGCCGCTAAGTGCACGGTCCGCTCTCAATGAGTGAAAAGAGGCACAAGGGGAGGCTGGACAAGCCTTTCTTTCTTGGGATTCCTATCACTCTTCAAAAACACGATTAGGAATCGACACGCCCAAGCGAACTTGGGTTCGTGCGACCACAACAAGCAAAAAAAATTCTTGTGGTTCTTTCCTTGAGTGATACAAAACACTGCCAAAGCTTTGATACCAACGTAAGGTGCAACGGAATGAATGTTTGAACTTTGCTCAAGATGAGTGCTCCAAACTGTGTTCAAGGTTCCTTTTGTTCTTATGGAAGGGAGAGCCTTCCGTTCTTAATGAGAGAGTGCAATGATCATAAACAAAGTGAATGGACACTGTGCGTGAAAGTGTATGAGACTGAGAGATAGAGAGAGAAGAGAATACGACACTAGAGACGTTGTAAAACCCTCCTCCAAAGGCCCCACTCTCGTCGGCGAGAGTGGTCTACTATTGATTGCACAAACCGGTACAAACTGAATGCATGTAACTGATGCAAGTCTAGGCTAGATCGATGACGACGACGGGGATGGCGAGACCGATCTAAGGGCTGAAAACTGACGCTTCCTATCTGCTGTCCAAAAACCCTAATAGCTGAATTCTGTCGCTGATTCGCTGCTGTCCCAAAAACGCTGATGGCTGATATGTTCTGGCACCAAAAACGCTGAAATGGGCTGGTTCTTAATGGCTGAAAACTGCTGGTCTTTAGGGCTGAAATCTGTTGGTCTTTAAGGCTGAAATCTGTTGGTGCTTCATCTGCTGAAAATCGCCATGCAAGGGGGCGACAAAAGGCCTGCTGAAAGCGCCCAAGGGCTGAGATCTGTTGCGGCAAATGCTGGGATCAAAAACGCTAGGGTTGGGACTGTCTGTCGATGGGTACTGAGGCTGAAAACGCCAAGTGCTGGGACTGTTGGCGATGATTCTTGCTGATAAAAACGCTAACTGCTGAGGTTGTCTTGCGGTGATGAAGGGAGGTTCTTGCTGAGAAGTTGCCTTTGAGCATTGGTGCTCCTGCTGCCTCTTTTGCCAATTAGTGCAAGTCTAGGTTTGCTTATATACAAACTTACTCAATTTGCCCTACCTACTTTCCAACAAAAGTCACTTAAAAATAATAAGTGAAAAATGTCAAAAGTAGGGAAAATAGGCTAAAATCACTGGAAAATTCCCTTGAAGGATTCTGATGGATTCTGATGGGAATGCTTATGATCATGCTGTGTGCAACCAGAGGATATGCATCTACACTAAGTGACTGGGCATGCACGATCTGCGAACAGACTCACAAAAGTGCCAGATCACTTCCTATTCTAGACTGACTTGACTGACTGAACCCTGGTCATGCTGTAGCTTGTCCATGGACACATAAGGTTGGATGTGTCACGTGACACTCTGCGCCTCACGCTCTAACTCCAAAGTCGCTGGTTTGGCTTCGGCGGCCAAGCGCGCTTGCTTGCACTCACGCTCCAAGGCTAACCGTCTTTCTTTGCACTTGCAATTCAATTATGCCTTTCTTTCTTCGCGCTCGCGATCCAAGATTGCCTTTATTTCCTCGGCCGCCAAGCGCGCTTGCTCACGCTCGCGATCCAAGGTTGTCTTTCTTTCCTCGGCCGCAAAGCGCGCTTGCTCACGCTCGCAATCCAAGGCTGCCTTTCTTTCTTCGCGCTCGCGATCCAAGGCGGCGCGTTGCGCTTCTTGTTGTAACATCATGTCCACATCGTCTTGACCATAGCCTCCATAGGATTTGGTGCAACCCTTGGCGTAGATGGGGAAGGGGGAGGGTCGGAAAAACCTCCTGGTGGGGAAAATTCTTCTTTGCCACCTCCATGCTCATCACCTTCATGCAAAGTATCCATTCCGCTTTGGGTGATGACCATACACTGAGATCTTGGGTACTTAAGTTCACGAGGAACTTTGAGTCTTGTAGTTCTTGGGTTCTTGAGGTTCTTGAGTCCTTGAGGTTCGCGTTCTTCAGGTTCTTCCTTTAGCTTGCAATCTGTGTTAGAGAAGGCTTTTCTCTTACCCAAGCTCGACTCTTCCCTGTAGGCGCACCCCTTGGCGGCCTTCCGCTCACACCAAGGTTGCTTTTTCCCACCTCACATCGATTGGCCGGCCGCTAAGTGCACGCTCCGCTCTCAATGAGTGAAAAGAGGAACGAGGGGAGGCCGAACAAGCCCTTCTTTCTTGGTTTACCTGTCACTCTTCAAAAACACGATTAAGAATCGACACGCCCAAGTGAACTTGGGTTACGTGTGACCGCAACAAGCAAAAAATTTCTTGTGGTTCTTTTCTTGAGTGCAAAACACTGCAAAAGCTCTGATACCAATGTAAGGTGCAACGGAAGTGAATGTTGAACTTTGCTCAAGATTAGTGCTCCAAATTGTACTCAAGGGTTTCTTTTACTTACGGAAAGGAGAGCCTCCCATTCCTTTAGTGAGAGAGTGCAAATGATCACAAACAAAGTGAATAACACTGTGAATGAAGGTGCTGAGACTGAGAGAGAGAGAGAGAGAGAGAGAGAGAGAGAGAGAATACGACACCAGACGGTTGTCAAACCCTCCTCCAACGGCCCCCCTCTCTCTATGGCGAGAGGTTTATGCTATTGATTGCACAATTCTGGTACAATGGTCTAAATGCAATGGACTTGCTGACGATGTCGACGACAATGATGACGACGACGAGACGGGGGCTGAAATCTGAAAACGCTAAGGGCTGAATTCTACAAATCTACTAACTGCTGAATTCTGACACTGTGTCGGCGAGGGAATTCTGACACTTGTGTCGGCGAGGACGGCGAGGGCGACGATGCGTTGAAAACGCAAATGCTGAAATCTGCGGACAGCGGGCTGAAACTGAAAACGTTGGCTGATCTGACTGTGCGGTGAGAATCTGCTGCGGGTAGGTGAGATCTGCGAGGTTTGGGGCTGATCTTGCGGAGTCTAAGTGCTGAAAACTGAAACACTAATGATTGGGGGCTGATCTCTCGCCAGGAATCTGCAAACGCTGATGCGATCTGCAAGAATGCAAAAACGCCATGTTGAATCTGGGATATGCAAAAACGCCAGGCTGATCTGGTCATCTGCAAAACGCAAGGGCTGAAACTGCTCTAGAAAAACGCTAGGCCTGATCTCCTGCCAAAACGCTAGTCTTGATCTGCTGTTGGCTGGAAACGCTAGGTCACCTGCCAGTCTTACTGAGAAGGTGCATTGTAAGTTGGTGAACTCCTGTTGCCTCTTCTACCAGAAAGTGCTAGCTCTAGGTTTCTATTATAGGACTTAGTAAATTTGCCCTACCCAATTTCCCAACAAAGTCACTTATTAATAAAATGGATAAAATAGGAAAAATGGGTTTTGTGCACTGTAAAATGCTCATGATGGGTACTGAATGTCATGCTGATGGTCTTGCTATGTGCAACCGGAGGATATGCAACTACTCTAAGTACCTGGACATGCACGGCCTGCGCACAAGCTCACAAAGGTGCCATAACACTTCCTAAGCTGACCTGAACCCTGGACCTGAAGTAGCTTGTCCACATGCACATAGGGTTAGATGTGCACGTGACACAGATGCAACGGAATTGAAATGGTGATAAAATCTAGACTTTACACTTCCACAAATCTTTATTTCTTTCCTTGCTTTGATGTGCGCTCACGCCGTTGCCGATGTGGTATTTGCTTTTGATTGACTATATGAAATGTACACAATGCAATATCTCAAATGCAGACTCTACTGACTCAAATGAGAATGGTGCTTCAGTAACTCTTCCGAATGAAGCATGTTCCCAGCCAGTAGCAAAATTTGGAGCTACCTTTAGATCCATCTCAATGCGGGGTTGTTGATGGCCACCAAGGGGTAGATCGGGTGCTAATTTGCATTCCCGATGTGAGAAGAATGAAGGGCTGAAAGCTGGCTGCAAAAAACGCAGCCGATCCGACGCACAAAGCAGGGCTGAAAACGCAGATGATGATGGAGCTGACGATGGGTAACAATGGGAGCACTCGATGTCACAAATTGATGACGTTGCAGAACAGTAAGGACAATAGACTGTACGGACAAGCCCGGAAATAGCGTTGACATGCTGACGTGAACTGCCGTACGGATTTCCGTAAAAAGCGCTGGCAAGTGCTGACACAAGCTGTACGGATTTTCGCGATTTACGCTGACTAATTTTTGGGATCCAGTGCTTTTGAGTTTGAATCTTTTCATGTAATTGCTTTTCAATGGCCAAGGACCTTTAAATAAGAACCCAAGGCCACTCTTTCTGCTACTGTAGTCTGTTACAAGACTTGGACACCCCAAGTCAAAATATGGCATCACACGAGAGAATCACTTAAAATACTTCACAGCTTTATCACACTTTTAAAATAGAGTCGACACGGCCCGGCATGGTTCCGTGCCCAGAGGTATTGGCCCCAAAATCTGGCACCCCTTTTGGTATTTATTTTTATATTAATGCTTGAGCAAAGTTACAACTCCCACATGCCCTCTCTGCTCCGTAGCTCGTCAGCTAACTGAGAGAGAGAGTGGCCTTGGGTTCTTATTTAAAGGCCCTTGGCCATTGAAAAGCAGTTACATGAAAAGCTTCAAACTCAAAAGCATTGGGTCCCAAAAAGCAGTCAACGTGAATCTCGAAAATCCGTACAGCCTGCCACTCAACACCTGCCAGCACGTTCTACAGAAATCCGTACGACAGTCCATATCAACATGTCAACGCCATTTCCAAGCTCGTCTGTACAACCTGTTATTCATACGGTTCTGCCACCCCTTTAGTATGTGGCATACTCCCCTCTTGAAAGAATTGTAATCACCCTCGATTACGCCTGCAAAATCAGACATAAGCCATAAACCAGTTCAATAGATGTTGATTCTAAGTACCGAGGCACTAGATGACACAAATCCAGCACTTGTACAAAGACGACAATCACTGAACATTCACATCACATTCAAGTCATATCACATAGATTCCATCCAGATCTAGGACCATGATTCCTAGCAACATTTTTAGCAATCGCATCTAGATCCACATCGGACCTCACTGATGTCGGATTAATTAATTCTTATTGCGATCGTGTCCATAGATTTCTCAAGACCAAAATGCTGCAATCATTTCGTCAATCATTCCATCTCAATCCTGCACTCAAACACAATCACGTGAGTGCGTATTCAAAAATCAGATTCATTTTCGGGAATTACAATTCATCAATCACACACTGAGTTCATACTAAACAAAGTGTTTCAATCATTCAGTCTAGTCATCTTATTGTTGTGTAGCCATCTCATCCCTCGGGAACTCTTGATGCGCTCACCACAGTATCCTGTCATATCATTCATCGTCAATTATCATTATCATTTAAAATTCATGATTCTTATCTCGAATCGTGATGGAGTTCATTCTGGAGTTGTCGTTGCTCCCAATTGCATTCATATGCAAAATAGTCATCATATCATTCTAGATTTCATCCATTATCTGTCCACAAATGAGAAGATCTTCCAAAAAAAAACCTTCATACATAAATTAGAGTCATCTTCAGGAATTTCTATTTCAAAGTTATTCATTCATAAAGTCATTAACAAAATACTATCAGCACATCAATATCTTTTTCTATCTTCTATCCAGTATCTCCTCACCCAATTCTATTTCATTCTATCAGTCGTCCCCATTCTTGTGCCTTTCCGAGGCAGTGGACACCGTGCCAATATATGTCCTTATTCCCCACGGTCAAAACACTTCCCCGTTTTGAGGTATTCGTCTTTCTGTTCCTCTATCAGTCAGGGACGTGCATCTTTCGTTTCTCTTTTTTTGTCATCATTCGTCGAAAGTTGTTCTGTTGAATAAGTCAAGTTACCTCAATGCATAGCAAACCCTTGCTTAGCATGTCTTATCAGTTGCTGTATGGACTCAAATTTCTGTAATAAGCAATAATCTTGTATCTCTTTGAGAAGTTCACGGCAAAATTGCTCGATTTGCTGCTTAAAACTGATCTTTTTAAAAGATGAGGCAGGTAGAAAAACATCCCAAAATCTCTCACAAAAAGTATCCAAAGTATCTGCCTTGGCCATCCGAAGATGATTCCAGGCGGTAATCAAGCCACATTCGTACTCTTGAGTGAGCCACGAGGAAATAAAAAGTCTCTTGAACTTTAGCCACTTTGTCGGTGCTTCTTTACGTAACAGAAGAGTGGACCATCATGTCCGTGCATTTCTTTTCAAGTAGGATGTTGCCCTTCTAATCTTGGAGTGCTCTAAGTAGTGCCCTCCAGAAAAAGCTAAACCGTCGAATAAAAGCGAAAGCCTTGTGCGCATCTCGAAAACCTGAAAAGGTATCAAATTTTATTGCTCGTCCACCTTCTTTCAATTCTTTGGTCTTCTTGCTCTTATCTTTGAGAAAGTCATATTGGTTGGCTCTATAAAAGTGCTTCCTCTTTGGATAAATCATATGGTCATCGGAGTTCGAGCTCTCAGAAGAGGATGAATCCTCCTCTAAACTGTTACCAAATTTCCGAGATCTTTGGTGGGATTTGCTTTTCTTAGCCTTCTTCTTGTTCTTTCCATATCTCTGGTTCTTCCATCGTTTTTTGCCCTTTCTTTCCTCATCACTAGATTCAGAAGAAGAAGAGTTGTCGGAATTGTCAGAAGATGAATTGGACACACCCTGCGGTAGAATGCAGAGAGAGACTCATGTTTACAAAAATTGAAGGCCCTTGGCCAAAGGCAATACATGAAAAGCATCAAGTCCAAAAGCGTGTGGTATCAAAAGCAAGCACCCATAGGGTTGTCCGTACAGTAGTGCCACGTCACAAGGCACTACACCAGAGGGCGCAAAACGCAAACATCCGTACAGCAACGAGATGCAGAAGAGGAAGAGTTGTCGGAATTGTGAGAAGATGAACTGGACACACCCTGCGGTAGAATGCAGAGAGAGACTCATGTTTACAAATTTGAAGGCCCTTGGCCAAAGGCAGTACATGAAAAGCATCAAGTCCAAAAGCGTGTGGTCCCAAAAGCAAGCACCCATAGGGTTGTCCGTACACTAGTGCCACGTCACCAGGCACTACACCAGAGGGCGCAAAACGCAAACATCCGTACAGCAACTGCCATGTCATCATCCAACTTTTCTTCAATTCCTTCATCTTGTTCTAGAGTTTAGGCGCCTCGACCGTAACCTTCAAAAATCAAGGGTTAGACCAAGACCCGAAGGTCGCTCGGATGTTCCTAATGCCACGCATAGATGCAAAATACCACAGAGAAATAGTCATGACACAAAGGATTCTGATTTTGACATAGAGACTAGCATGGACCACATTTTTAGGGAGAATGAATATGTGATTGGTCAGACGGACGCATGGACCGCCTTTCTAAGGAGAATGAATCTGTGACTCGCCAGACGAACGCATTGATCAAATGTATTTATGACCTCGACGCGAATACCGTCCCTGAAACCCGTAACATTGTCCCTCTACGCCATCTCTCTTTGATTGGTTCCCCATCCCGAGCAGAGGGAGAGTTTCATCTTGAGTCCGATGGTGGCTCCAAAATTAAAGAGAGAGCTATTGTGGCTACGCTCAACAGTATTTGAGATAGATGTACCTTTTCCATCAATGCGAGACATGTACGTGCCCACCTAGTAGGTTGGCATGAGGCACACCCCCTGTTCCTCAGGTTTCTCGGGGTTCATCACTATTTTTTTAGTGATGTGGCATTTTTTGATGGCTGCCCCTCATTTATGGGGCTTTATTATGGGTTGGGTAACTACATAGGGCCCCTATATAAAAACCTTGCCCGCCTTGTACATTCATTCAATCAGTGAGATGCAAGTTCCCAAGTGTTTTGGGATCTACTCTCCCTAGCGTTTTTCACTTCACTCTCTTTCTAGCGTTTTTCTAGATCGAACCCTCACTAGCATTTAGCTGATTTTTGGCAGCATTTCCACTCTCTCTCTAACGATCTCATTCACCTCTCTCTAGCCTCTCTGCTCCTCCTGTGTGCAGGCAGGCTGCCCAGGGGCTTCCCTAGTTTGAACACTCATTCGGTGGAGATTGACCACGGTAGATTCAAAATCCGGTGGCTGCTCGTGTTTGCGAGGAGGTTTGCTTGCAGTTGCAACTATAGACTTGATCATCATCCCATTCACTTTTTCCGCAACACCTTTGACAACTAGACCTCTCCCACATCATCTAGAATTTGGAAGTGTGATTTTATTCCATTCTATGCAAGTCTTTAAGTACATTTTTGGTGTTCAAGTGGAAAATCTGGCCCACGGGTAATTACAATTGAGCTTACTCAATGTTCCCACTCTTCTAGACAATGTGGCCCGCAAGTTCCAACCACCATCACCAATCCCAAAATGAAATAGAGTTTTTTACCCAGAAATATTTCAGCTTCACAAGACATTAATACATGTTAATGTAAAACATAATAACTTTTTTAGCACATGCATGTGTGTGTGTGTGTGTGAATAGGTTATTTTTTCAGTTATTCTGGTTGTTTCGCAATCCGTGTAACATGTTTTGAGAAAACCATGGGTCCACACGTGCTACGTACAGTCAGCAGCTGCCTCCTTCTATTTCGTGAGATAGTCTTCCGTAAGGATATCTGCAATCCCTTGCGCTTGCGCGATAAAGTTGTAACTCATAACTAATAAAATCTTCCCTTTACAGACAACTTAACAGAAAAATCGACAAGCATGACATTACCCTATCAAAAAGAACAGAAGCAGGATTCACAAGCATGTTGCTTTCTTCCTCAAATTCCTTCAGGCATATCCAAGTATAAGCTATTATAAATTATAAATTAAAGCATGTCCAGCACGACTGGTTATTTACTTGCAAATCTAATAAAACTTCAAAGTATGCTCAAAGTAACTGATTGTTCAATTGCCATTACTCTCCGACCAAGTTGTATATAGCAGCCACTCAATCTCCACATACCGTGTGACACGTGACTTTCAAAGCAAATTGAAATTAATAAGGAATCAACCGGCACTGGACAGCAGTCAGCAATGAAACTAGTTAATTACGTTGCTTTGTAACATCATCTCCCGCAAAGCAGCAAAGTCACAAGAAAATTGAAATTAATAAGGAATCAACCGGCACTGGACAGCAGTCAGCAATGAAACTAGTTACTTACGTTGCTTTGTAACATCATCTCCCGCAAAGCAGCTTCGGAGGAAAACTGAACGTCATTGTTGCCCAGGGCGTCTCCTTGAGGAGCTGAAGCCGATGCAGTTATCAAAGTCCGAGAGAATTGCTGAAGGAGATTACACTTGCGCTTAGTCCTGCTTGCTGAGTAAATGGAATTGAGGGCATTAGAAGCTGTCATCGAAGAATCAAAAAGGGTGAAATGTGGAGATGTGTCCTTGCTGGACATGATGCTACATGTGGTGGAAGAGGTGGGTGGCAGTAATGGCAGGTTAACTCTAGCAGGGGCCATTGATCCAAATGCGGGGCTACATGGGACAGCCTTGCTCTGCAATAGAGGCACCTGAAGCGCCCTCATAACTTGATGTGCTTCAGGATTCCTGCTGCAGGGCGCCCCCCGCCCTCTCCCTCTCTGTACAGCCTTGCTTTCTATCTCCTGCACACTGCAGAGCACTAGGCTTGTCGACGCAGCCTTCTGTTTCCTAGTACCAAAAGAACCCTCATCACTTGATGACGTGGACACCTCAAATATCAAAGCATGCACAGTCAGCGGCCAGCCAACTTTCCTTAGATCTCTCTCTCACTCTCACTCTCACTCTCTCCTCTACTACTATCTCCAATGATCAATCCAAACACGAATGATAAGCATTCCACGTGATAAATAACTAGGCCCCTGGGGGTGGGCACATGTCACAAACATATGTCATAGACTAGCCTCGGAACTATTTGACACCCCCCTTCTTAGGTGGGATCGACGGTCCACGATCTTGGGAAAATGTGGACCGTCCATTTATTCTCAAGAATAAAAAGACTCCGGCGCGACTTGAACCCACCACCCACCATACCAGAGATGGTGGCTCTCCCATTAAACGATAGCGCGTCACTTGAAATGGAGGTGAGAACATAACATGATATAGCAAAAATGACGGGGTTGTGTTGATGGCTACCCTCCATTGGATTCAAACATTCCACTTGATATGTACAAATAACTATGCTCTTGTTTCTGCCTAACACCTTAGAACACACATTGAGATCCCTTGTGGTAAGCATCAATTGACTTCCTTTGGGCAACTTAATTTCCTCCATTAAAGTTGGAAGGAAATCTTCTAAATTTTTCATCTCAAGGATGTTGTCTATGTTGATGAAGACACACTGATCAAGGCTTGACAAAACTTGCCAAAGCTCACTAGAACAATTTTCTTCAAAATCCTCACCAATCTTAAGATCCTTGATCATTTTCTTTTGCAATTCTACCAAGATAAAGCCTTGCCTTAACCTGATGCATGAACAAGTCATGTCACCAATCCATGTAACCTCATGGTCATATACACTATATGCAAGTGTGGACTTTCTAACTCCTCCCATTCCATGCAATACAACTACCTGTATGGTGTCTCTCTCCTCCAACTTCAACAAGCTCATAACTTTTTTCATTTGTTGGTCAAGTCCAACTGCAACAAAACTTCACTCTCACCTACCGCCTACTGCCACCCCAAGACACTAATCGACATTGCGTCCCCTATAGCGTCTTCTCTGTTTGCTCCTAGACTTGCCCCAACCATGCCCCATCTACATTACTCTCTCTCTCTCTCTCTGCCTCCCACCATCGTAGAGGTAGTCACGAGCATGTTGGCGGGTATTGGGGAGATTTAGGGCCTATGGGGTGACACAAACAGCATCCGATGTGGGTGGGTGGTGATGGATGCCAGGGAAAAAAGTAGCTGCAAGGGCATGAAGGCAAGGAGGGCGCGATCAAAGATAGAAGAGGGATGGGTATTTGCATTACTAAGTATTTTAAGTTGGCCAATAGATACTTGGCGATTAGGACATAGACTAGTTTTCATCACTTCTTACAACGGGGGCGAGCTTGTAAGAAGGTGCCAACATGCATTCTTCTCCTCTCTCTCTCTCTCTCTCTCTCTCTCTCTCTCTCTCTCTCTCTCTCTCTCTCTCTGCTCTAGCAAGTGGCCATGGTAGCTTCGCCAACCAAGATGTTGCTATAATCATTCGTTCTCTATCGACATGGAATGGCGATTAGATTGCAAAGGGGAATTGTGGTAGCATCTAGTGCAAGGAAGAGATTCCATGGCTGAGAAGGATTTGTTAGGGTTCAGGCCAAAGTGGCCGGACACCTATCACACTGACCATACTAACTTTATCTATTCTTTTGATCATGTAAAACAATAAGGGAGTAGTGAGGCAATTCGAATCCTCATGAAGAGCTCCACCAACACCCTGTGTCTGCTCTTCTTATCTCTCACACGCATCGTGCACTCTTCAAGTGGTATCAGAGCCGAAGGTTGCAGTGCTACTTCTCTCTCGACGTTTCCCACCCTCACATGAGCAATGGATTAAAGCTCAAAGCTTCCATAGCTATGGAAGCATTGTGAGCTCGGCACATCGAGCTCGCGCATCAAGGCGGCAAGGGGCTAAACTCCCCAATCCATAAGGAGTGAGAGATTGAGCTTTCTGTGTGCTCAAAGAAAGAGAGAAGCAGGTTGCTCAATGTAGGGTAGATTGATAGCTAGTCACTATTTTGCTCATAACTTGAGCTACAAAACTCCGATTGAAAAACTTTTTTATTCAAAATCGAGGTCGCTTTGAGCTCTACGACTTTGTAGAATAAGTCATTAGCTTTTTTAGAGTGAAGCTATGTCTAAAATTGATACAGAAGGTTGTGCATTTGAGTTGAGAGAGAGAGAGAGAGAGAGAGAGAGAGAGAGATAGCTTCACCTCAACTTCAACATTGAAGGCCTCAAATACACACACTCTCAATGAAAAAGATAAAGGGGATTTGACCCAAAAAAAAGAGATTGTGTGCATAGTACGACACACACACACTCCAATTCTCGAGATTGACAACACATTTTCCTAGCTTGTGGCATCGACGACTTCTCCTTCGACATCCAGATGCATGGGTGAGGTGCCTCTTCCATAGAGGAGTGACACCCGGCATTGGCATCGACTTCGATGACATCGAGTATAGATTTTCACATGCTCTTTGGCATTGTAGAGAGCGAGATAGAGAGACAGTTTGTCGTTCGTGAGAGGGAGGCTACAAATTGCTATTAACATCATTTCTATGCATTTTTTGAGAGAATTTTTGGATTTCCATATGCATATCTGGCCATGATGTATGTTCTATGTGGTATTGCTTATGTATAGCTTTTGACGGCTTCTTAGAGGTAGCTCTCAAATAAAAATTTTTACACACACACAAGGACATTCACAGATTCTCTCGACATAGCAGATCTACGAGCATCTTTAGCAGTGACAACCATTATAGTTCCAGTGGGAGTTTGGATGCATATGGTTTATGTGTCATTAGCACTTGAGAGTGCTTGTGTTTTCTTGAGAGCATTTTACTCACCGTAGGGAGCTGGTTCTATGCTTTTTCTTGCATACTCATTGGTGCCTGTTTAAGCCAGTGTCTTGCGGTTTTTAGTGACAGTTTCACATTTCAAATGTACATTGTATTGCAAATACTGCCATTGTACATCGTTGCAGAGCCGATTATAGCTTGTTTTGACAGTCTCAACCATTTTTGAGACTCGATTTAGAAAAGCTCTTTCTAAGATTGTGGCTAATCGTGTTTGCATAGCATTTTGTGAGGGTTGTTGTGTGAGGTTTTTTGAATCTGAGCACTGGGAGCCGGGTTACCCAGTGTGAGGTGGATTAGGTTGTTGGAGGTTCCCATTTGTGGCCTCGCCATAGGATATGTATAGACAGATATAGTTGCTTTGACGTCAAGTTGGAAATCATTCAACAATTTCTTTGAGTAGCGTATGTCAGTTTATGCCCATTCAACACTCTTTGTTGACTTATGTATTGTTTTTGGCTCAGTTTTTCTTGAGATTTTGATCTTTGTATGCAGAGGAGACTCTACTGGATTTCTCCCACACTGATTTCTCCCTCAAGTCCTCGAGTTTTCTTATATCACTCTTTTGCATTTACCTTACAGTGATTTTGTTGAGTTTCTTGTTGAGATTTTGATCTTTGTGCAAAAGATACTCTGCCAAAATTTTCACAAATTTCGCCATAAATTCCTAGTCTCACTCTCTTGCATTTTCTCTTGTTACTCACGGTTGGAAATTCTGAGACAGAAGAGTATTATATCAAGAACTTTGATGGCACAAACTTCACAATTTGCAAGTAGCGTATACTTGATGTCTTAGTCAATAAAGGCCTTGCAACGCCATTGAAATGGTGTTTACACTAATTATGAGTGGGAGGAGATTGATGCTCTTGTTATGACGACCATTCTCCTATGCCTTGGTGAGTCCATTTTCTTTACGATTATGGACAAGACTATTGCAAAAGAATTATGGGAATCATGATGCTCAGCTTGGGATGGTAAGAGTTCATCAAACAAAGTGTTTTTAATGAAGAAGCTTATGTGGTTGAATATGAAAGGGGGTAGTAGTGTCAGTTCGCATTTTGAACGAGTTCAATAGTGTTTTCACACATTTGACTTGTAAAGGACTGAATTTCAATCATGAAACGAAAGCCATTTTCTTGTTATACTCTTTGCATGTATCATGAGATACGTTTAACTCTACCCCTCAAGAAAAGCTTGTTTTGAGTGATGCTACTAGTACTTTGCTCACAGAAGAGATTCAACGTCAATCTCTTGACACTAGTGGGCATGGTGATACATATATGGCTAGTGGAAGTAGCCATAAAAATCATCAATGGCAAAGAGGTTGTAGTCGCAATCACGATCATTCTCAGGATTACAAGAATGCACGTAGTAAGAGCACAAGGAGTGGCTCTCCAGTTATGCTTCTACACATGGTTCAGTTAAGCTAGGTGATTTTCATCAACTTGAGATATATGGCATTGGAGATGTTAAGTTGTGTATGCATAATGGTACTGAGTTCATGCTTCAAGGTGTTAGATATGCGCCAAAGCTATCTAAGATCTTGGTTTCAGTAGGATAGCTTGATGATCTTGGATACATTACATTGTTTGGTAATGGTTCCTAGATTATCAGAAAAGGTAACTTGGTCATGCTCAAAGGCCAAAAGTTTAGCTCATTATACTCCTTGTATGTCTCTTATGTGAAAAAGAACTCTATCTATGCAGCCAAGCTACCTTCTACTGAGTTGTGGCATAGTTGGCTTGGTCATATGAGTTCGAAGGGAATGAATCATTTATATCGTGCTGGCTATGTCCTTGTGTTAAGATATTTTGATTTTAGCTTGTCTAGGCATTGCATATACGAGAAACGGACTAGGCTTACTACTTCGTCATTAGATCAATAGTTAGGGAATACTCTAGATTTGGTCCATAGCAATCTATGTGGGTCTATGCCGCATAAATCTCTAGGGGGGGCATTATATTTCTTGACTTTCATAGATGACTCTACTCGAAAGGTGTGGGTCTACCTCTTGAAGAGGAAAAACAAAGTTCTTGCCACGTTCCAGAAGTTCTTAACTATGTTTGAGAACCATCCAGGCAAGAAGTTGAAGGCTTTGCACACTGACAATGGGGGAGAGTATGTCTTCAGTGAGTTCAAGAGTTTTTGTAGCAAACCAGGCATTAGGAGATAATTTACACCGTACTGTTACCAGATACATGTGGTAGTGATGTCTGTGAACACACTAGGACCGCCGGGGCATTTTTTCCCTCTTTAGGAGGTTTTTTTCCCCCGTGCATTGTATATACGCCCATCACTCTAGGGCTATCTATCTTTCCATTGCATACTAAGAAACACTCTCCATTGTGTGCCTTGAGCTTCCTTCGTCTTCTCCAAGCTGTGTGCGTTTCTCTGCAACCCTAATTCCAACAATTGGTATCAAAGCAGGTTGCGTCCTCTCGGGCTTAGTCGCCAGCTGCTCCAGCACATGCGTGCTCATTTTCTCTGATTTTAGTGAGCTTTGGCAAGCGTTCGCAAGTCGACAAAAATTTCGAGAGAACTCGTAGAGCTCAGTTTGCTCAGATTTCTGATTCGGGCTCATTTCGGCCTCCGTTTCCACTACAGGCAGTACTGCACAAGCTATTTCGTCATTTTGTGCAGAGTTTCTGTCAGTGCCATTTTGCATAACAGGTGCCTTACAGTCTTCTACGGTTTGTGCTATATAGCACGTGTTGTTCCCGCTCCGTTTCTCCTATTTTCGGGCAGTTTTCACATCAGGTGTAGCATTTACCATGGCTGACAACAACACACATGTGTTCAAGATGTTTGCTGCTGAGGACAGGTTGGATGGGGATAACTACCCTATCTGGGCTTATATGATGCAACATGTTCTTGTGTCAAAGGGCGTCTAGAACATTGTGCAGGGCATTGATGTACGTCCTGGTTCTGAGGATGCAGTCGATGTTGAGGATGTTGCAGGTCTTGCTGCAAGGATTGCAGCTATTAGAGTTGTTTTGCCTACAACAGAACAAGCTCGTTGGGATGTAAAGGATGCGCAGGCTCATGCATTGATTGCGTTGTCTGTGAAGCGCACCATTGTTCCTCACATCCGTTCAACAAAATTTGCAAAACAAGCTTGGGATATTTTGGCTGGTCTTTATGCAAGTCGTAATGAGGCTAAAATTTCTTTGCAGCGTAAAGAGTTGGAGTCGAAGATTATGCATGAGGAAGATGATATGGACACTTTCCTTGCTAGTGTCAAGGATATCAATGAGCAACTTATTTCTACAGGTGAAGTCATCTCAAACAGTTCCCTTGTGCAGACTGTTCTTGATGCCTTACCAGATTCTTACCAGACTTTTGCTAGTACTTGGAGACTTATGACCCAAGGAAATCCAGAAGTTGTCAAGTTTGATGCATTATGCACATTGCTGTTGCAAGAGTCACTTTCCAAAAAAAAAAAAGGACTAGACAGCGTGCAGTTGAACAGGCTTTTATTGCTTCTCAAAGAAAGGGTGGTAATAGCAATGCAGCCACTTCTTATGGTTCTGTTGCGAGTGGCAAAGCTTCTGTTCCTAATGCTTCTGCTGGTAGCACTTCTTCTGGCAATTCTAGTGATAAGGGCAAAAAGAAGATGCGTTGCCATTATTGTAAAGCTAATGATCACTTGATCAAGCAGTGTCCTAAGTTGAAGGCCAAAGAGGCTAAGAAGAAAGAGGGTGGTTCCACTGCAAATGCTGGTTCCACTACAAATGCAACCATTGTTGAGTCTTCTGTGAAAGGAGACTATGTTGTTGATGTTGATGCAGAATGGGCTTTTAGCACAGAGTGCACTTACAATCCTGCTGTCCATGATGCATGCTTGTCAGTTGCTGCAGATTCACATGTGTGGTATTTCGACAGTGGTGCTACAAAGCATATTACCTCACATCGTGAATTATTTACCTCTCTTGAGTTTGTCCCTCATGGGAATTCAGTCACTTGTGCCAACAATGCCTCTTATCCGGTTCAGGGAGTTGGAAGGATTGTGCTTATTGCTGCAAATGGCAGTTCCTTCACACTTGTTGATACACTTTATGTACCTGGGATCAAAAAGAATCTTTTGTCTGTATCTACCCTTGCTAGACTTGGACTTGTAGTCAAATTTGTGGATGACGGGTGTACAGTTCATGATCTCAGTTTTGATGATGAAATTGTTGCATCTAGCCTTTTGTGCCGTGGGTTGTATAAGCTCACTTTGTATGACAAGTGTGGACAAAATTTTGCAAATGCTGTTGCAGATTCAAGGGCTATTTTAGATGCAAAACTTTGGCATGCACATTTTGGTCATCTGAATTTTGCTAGTTTGCTACGTTTGCAGAAATCTGATATGGTTGCTTCTTTGCCCCCTCTTGAAGCACCTACCAAACATGTTTGTGAAGGCTGTATTTTGGGTAAGATGCAGCGTTCTAAGTTTCCAAAGGATGGTTCAGTTCGGGCCACATGCAGGTTGCAGCTTGTGTATAGTGGTGTTTGTGGGCCCATGCAAACTCCGTCCTTGGGCAATTACCTTTACTTCATGACTTTCATTGATAATTACTCTAGGAATGCATGGGTATTTCTGCTTAAAGCGAAGTCCGAAGTTTTTATGTGCTTCAAACAATTTTTGGCTATGGTTGAAAACGTCTCAAAATGTACTATGGGCACCCTCCGTTCCGATCGAGGGGGGGAGTGTATGTCTCATGAATTCAATGCATTTCTGGCTAGTCGTGGGATAAAACACCAATGTACAGTGCCTTATACACCTCATCAAAATGGTGTTGCTAAGAGGAAAAACAGGTCACTTACGGAAATGGCATGATGTATGGTCAAAAGTCAAGCTTTGCCGCATTCTTTTTGGCCATCATGTTGCCACTTATGTACTTAACAGGTGTCCTACAAAAGCTTTGCAGTCTATCACTCCATATGAAGCATGGCATGATAGAAAGCCTTCTATTGAGCACATGAGTGATTTTGGTTGTTTGGCATATGCTTTGGTGCCACAAGTGCTGCGCAAAAAATTGGATGATAAGGCTGTCAAATGTATTTTTGTTGGTTATAGTGCTGAAATCAAAGGTTACAGGTTGTATCATCTGCAAACAAAACGTATTCTGGTTTCTCGGGATGTAGTGTTTGTGGAAGATTCTGTTCAGCCCTTGCTATCATGTACTAGAGACAGTAATGTAAGCTCACAGGACATTTATGACACTTTTTTGCCTCTTTTCAGTGGTGGAAATACGAATGTAAGTTCCAATGAGGCAAATGTACAGCCTATGGGGGTTTATGAAAATGTTACAGATCAGCCTATTACTGATGCAGATGTACATGATGTACTTGATGAGAAAAGGGTTGAAAATGAGGAGGCTAGAGGTATGCCAAAATGGCTAGAGCACACTTTGCATGACAGTAAATTGGATGCACCTTTGTCTAGTCGTACTCGTTTAGGCTCTCACCATGCATCTTATGCATCAGATTGTTATGCTTTGGCTGTGTCTAGCTTGCATGATGTTGAGGAACCTCTGTCTTTTGATGAAGCACAGAATTCAGAAAATTGGATGGCTGCCATGCAATCAGAATATGATGCACTTATAGAAAATGACACATGGACTTTATGTGATTTGCCTCCTGGAAAAAAGTCCATTGGTATGAAGTGGGTTTACAAGTGGTGAGATCGATCACCCTAAGGCTCGACTTGTTTCAAAGGGTTATGCACAACAAAAAGGCATAGATTATGAAGAGACTTTTGCTCCCACTTGTCGTATGACTAATGTGCATTTTCTATGTGCATTGTCAGCTTATTTTGGTTGGGATGCACATCAATCAGACATTGTTACTGCTTTCTTGAATGGTGACATATTTGAGGAAGTTTAGTAACGCAGCCTCGCGGTTTTGTCATAAAGGGACAAGAGGACAAAGTGTGCAGATGTAAGAAAGCTTTGTATGGGTTGAAGCAATCTCCTCGTGCTTGGTATGAGAAAGTTGACACTCATTTGGTCAAACGAGGCTTTCGTAATAGTCCAACAGAAAGCACATTGTATGTAAAGCGTGAGGGTGATTGTTAACCCTCATGGCACACGGACACCCTATCACCTACGACGGACGTGTATTATGTATTCGATAGAGTCAGGTACTGGGCTTGTCGGTCCAATAGGGAAAGGTAGAGTGATCACCGATGAGAGGCGCACTTTAACTTGGACATTCAAGGGATTAGTTGGTTAAGCATGGGCGCCCAAGTGTGAATGGGGTGAGCTCCTATAAAAGCCAACTAAACCTAATTTTTACTCATTCTCTCATTTGTGCAATTGAAGAGTGCTCTTGCTCCATCTCCATCTTCTTCTTCTTCTTCACCTCCTTGTGTGTGTGTGTGTGAGAGAGAGAGAGAGAGAGGGAGAGTGTGTGTGCGATCGAGCATTACGAAGGCACGACGGCGGCGAAGCGGTTGAGCGCAGCACGACTGCAGCTTCTTCTTCATCGCGGCGAGGAATCCACCACGAAGGCGAGCGTAGAGCGGTGAGTGACACACCCTTTGTTTTCTTGAGCTTGCTAGTTTAGGCTTGTTGTGTGCTTGGAGCCGTTTGTGGCTCGCATACGGTGTATTGGCAAGTCCCTTGCTTCGACAGTGCGGCAAGGAGCGCACAGTGATGTACTTCTCATTGTGGTTCTTTATGTCGATGATTTGCTGATCACTGGACCAAATGAGAGACATATTGCTGAATTTAAGGCTGATTTGAATGCTACTTTCAAGATAAAAGATTTGGGGCTGTTGCATCATTACTTGGGTATACAGTTTAAGCAGTGTGATGGTGGTATTGCCTTGTGTCAGAAAAGTTACATAGAGACATTGCTATGTAAGTTTGGACTTGAGGATTGCAAACCTATTGCCACTCCCATGGAAATAGGTTTGAAGTTGAGTCTACATGATGCTGGTGATCCTACTGATGTCACTCTTTACCAAACTGCTGTTGGCTGCCTCATTTATGTATGCAACACGAGGCTAGATATTCAGTTTGCAGTCTCACAGGTCAGCAGATTTATGCATAGCCCAGGGTCTAAGCATTGGCAGGCTGTCAAGAGGATTTTCCGCTACCTTAGTGGCACTTTACATCTTGGCTTGTTTTATCCCAAGGGGGGATCATTGTTGCCAAACTTACATGCTTTTTCGCACTAAGATTGGGCTGGTTGTTTTGACTGCGAGTTTCCACAAGTGGTTTTTGTTTCATGCTTGGCAGTTCATGTATATCATGGTTGAGCAAGAAGCAACCTACTGTGGCCACTTCGAGTTGTGAGGCTGAGTACAGGGTAGTCTTCACAGCTACGGTTGAGTGTGTATGGCTCAGACGCTGACGGGAGAAAAGCGAACCCCGAACCTCGACGGCCTCTAAAACGCCGGGGGCCGAATGGCGCGCCTCGAGCCTGTCACGGTAAAGCGAACAAGGGGCACCACCTAGCTTTGAGCGGCTAGGACACAAACAACACACCACCATAACAAAGTTTTCATCCAAGAGAGATGGATGCTTGGAGTAATGGTGAAGAGGAAGGGGAATGAGATCAAATTAGAGAGAGAGAGAGAGAGAGAGAGAGAGAGAGAGAGAGAGAGAGAGAGAGAGAGAGAGAGAGAGAGAGAGAGAGAGAGAGAGAGAGAGTATAGCGGCTTAGTACTTAGGCACCACAAAAGGATGGCGAATCCGCATACCCTTCATAGATACACAAGCTCACTCCAAACACAAGACTAGGTGGCGATTCCGCACACCTCACATGGGAAAAACATTGCAAGAAACATACTCACAAAACCTCAAGCGTTATTTAGAGAATAAGGTGATGAAATGGGGAGCATAGGGTAGGGGAAAGAGAAGGGATAGAGTGGTAGAGCACATGGCGGATAGGTGGGAGCTGATGGCGAAGACTCGCATGAGGGTTATGGCCATCATCCTTCATTTAGCTGCCCTTCATCTTCCATAGCCCAAGGGTGTAGAGGTCATGCTCAAGTCGAGCATGGTGACTGCGGTGATGGTGATGGTGTGTGTGTGCTAGGCACACACAGTGCATAGTGTACTCTCTGGTGATGTTGTGTGTGTCCTTAGTGTGATGGTGACCCCTCTTTATATAGGGAAGGAGGGGGGAGAAATTCTAGAATTTAGAAATGAAGAAATCATTATCTACACAGGCCATGTGACTGTGGGCCCCACTTGTCTGGCTGTGTGTATATGCGCCAGAACAGCAGTCTCATGAGAGAGAGACTAAGAGAGAGAGATGGGTTGATGAAAAAAATGGGAGGTGACATGGAGAATAAAGTAATTACAAGAGGGGAGTGTTTTCAGAGGTGAATCTGTGTGCAGATGTGTGTGAACACAAGAAAAATCAGGTAACCATTGGGTGGGGATGGGTCTGTGGGCACCTTTTTCAGTGAAACTGAGTGTGTGTGTGAGTGTGGGGGAGGTTATCTGGCTACAGGATAGGAGACATGGCTCTCTTTAGAGAGAGAGGGGGATATTTGGGTCATGGGATATGATAGGAGAGAGAAAGGGGGGGTGGGGTATACTGTTTTGGAAGATAGGAGAGGTGGGTGAGGGTGCATTATTGGTAAGGACAGGGGGTGGGGTAGCTTGAGGGGAGAGAGAAAGGAGAAAGGACAAGGGGAAGAGAGAGGGGGTTGACCTTTTGAGTGGAGGAGAGGAAAAGGGACACACGGTGGGCCAACAGTGAAGAAAAAGGAGGCAGGGTGGGGATGGGCTGCCCCGCAGGCACAAGGTGGCCTATTTTACCTTTCTCACTTATTTACATACTCATAATTTATTTATTTTCTTACTTTTCCAATGCCTTTTATCACTCCCTCCCTAAGAGGGGGTTTCCATGGGGTGGGGAAGAGAGAAGAGGGGTATGGGAGCCTGGCTTGTGAAAAGCCCCCATCAACGCCTTATGGCTTATTTGGGTGTTGGACAGGACACTACCAACACTATCTACACTGACAGTCAGAGCGCATTGGCAGTTGCGAGGAACCCAGTTTTTCAAGCTCGCACAAAGCACATTGAGGTGCATTACCACTATGTCAGGGAGAGGCTCTCAGTAGGAGAGATCAGCTTGGCTTATGTGCCAACACAGGACAACCTTGCAGATCTTTTCACAAAGGCATTGTCTCGTGAGAAGCTTGAAGCTTTCCTCAAAGCTTTGGGCTTACTCCCCTTTGTGGACTGATCATATCCTTAGGGCATGGCACTTCCCTTTACTCATGTGCCAGCTCTCGTTCACCGCATCACTCCACGGGGGATTTGTTACCATATACACGTGGTAGTGATGTGTGTGAACACACTAGGACCGCCGGGGGCATTTTTTCCCTCTTTAGGAGGTTTTTTTCCCCCCGTGCATTATATATACGCCCATCACTCTAGGGCTATCTATCTTTCCATTGGATACTAAGAAACACTCTCCATTGTGTGCCTTGAGCTTCCTTCTCCAAGCTGTGTGCGTTTCTCTGCAACCCTAATTCCAACACGTACACACCTGCTTAGAATGAATCTGTTGAGTGTATGAATAGAACTATTTAGGAGAGGGTCACTTCCATGCTATCTATGAAAACTTTATCTCAAGATTTTTGGGGAGAGGTTGTTATGGCAGCGGTGCATATAATCAATAAGTCGCCTAGCATACCGTTCGACTATAAAATTCCACAACAGATGTGGATAGATAGATTACACTTGTTTGGGTGTGAGGCATTCTCACATGTGCTTAAAGCGCTTAGAAAGAAGCGGAACCCAAAGTCACACAAATGCATCTTCATTGGCTATGGTGTAGATGAAGAGATGGATTATTGTCTTTGGTACTTGGAATATCGAAGATTTGTTCGTAGCTCACAAGTAATATTTAATGAATCAAAGATGCATAGATAGCCTGTAAAAGAGGTTGAGTATCGCAAAGTGAGATTTGAGGACATAGCCTCAAGTCCAATTATGAAAATAGCTCAGTCTACTAACGATGTACCTACCACTAGTTTCTCTAGAGAGAGCTAATGAGAGCAGATTCTAGCAGTCACGCAGTGAGGATATCTACAAATGTCTCTCGTTCCCTTGAGCGTTTTTAGCCAGGATTAGACTATTTTTGGTCACCGAGACTGCGGAGAGTCTACCTGCTACCAAGAGGCTATTGCGATGGAAGATAGCATGAAGTGGGAGCAAAAATACAGTCCGACTATAACTCGATTATGGCAAACAAAACTTGGGAATAACAGAGTTTCCAGAAGGCAAACAAGACTTTCCATGCAAATGGGTGTATAAGAAGAAGTACACGGCAGAAGATCTTGATCTTAAGTATAAGGCTAGATTGGTTGTTAAGGGTTTCAAGCAAAAGAAAGGCATGGAATTTGATGAGATTTTTTCTCCACTAGTCAAGATGACTACATTGCTTCTTGTACTTGGACTAGTAGCCACTAAGGACATGTGTTAACCCTCACGGTTCACGGACACCCCATCACCTACGACGGACGTGTATTATGTATTTGGTAGAGTCAGGTACCGGGCTTGTCGGACCAATAGGAAAAGGGTAAGAGTGATCGCCGATGAGAGGCGCACTCTAACTGGGACATTCAAGGGATTAGTTGGCTAAGCATGGGCGCCCAAGTGTGAATGGGGTGAGCTCATATAAAAGCCAACAGAAGAGTGCTCTTGCTCCATCTCCATCTCCATCTTCTTCTTCTTCACCTCCTTGTGTGTGTGTGTATGTGAGAGAGAGAGAGAGAGGGAGAGTGTGTGTGCGATCGAGCATTACGAAGGCACGACGGCGGCGAAGCGGTTGAGCGCGGCACGACTGCAGCTTCTTCTTCATCGCGGCGAGGAATCCACCACGAAGGCGAGCGTAGAGTGGTGAGTGACACACCCTTTGCTTTCTTGAGCTTGCTAGTTTAGGCTTGTTGTGTGCTTGGAGCCATTTGTGGCTCGCACACGGTGTATCGGCAAGTCCCTTGCTTCGACAGTGCGGCAAGGAGCGCACATTTTTGGCGCCGCTGCCGGGGAATCGCCCTGCACTAAGCCCAAGAGGCACTTTGTGCTTCTCCTATGAGTTGTTTGTAGTAGGAAAGAAGAGGAAGAGGAAGAGGAATGAGTTGTTTTTCTGTAAGTTGTTAATTTCTGTGTTGTCTGCAAGTTTTGTGATTTCTGCATAATGTTGTGTTTTCTGTTTGCACACAGTCTTTGCACAATTAGTAGTCGTTAGCTTGTTTGCAGTGAATGAATAAGTAGGAAGGCAGTTAGCCATTTCTGTTTGCACACAGTCTGTACACAGTTTTCTGTCAAAGTTTAGCTACACACAGTCTTTGCACAGTAAGGTAGTGAGAGAGGAAGTAGGTGGACAGTTAGCTCACTGTCAGTAAGCAGTTAGCAGGTTAGTCAGTGGTTAGCAGCACTGTTAGTAAGTAGATAAGGTAGTGAGCTGTCTGTGAGCTGTTGACTGAGAGGTTAGGTAGGTGACAGTGTGTGTGGCCAAGAAAGGGTCACCTAAACCGCGCGCGGTCATCGCAAAAAAAAAAACTTAAAAAAAAATTAATTTTTTTATTAAAAAAACCGAAAATATTTAAGCGTGAGTGACTGGGGGGCTACACTAAAATTTTGATCGGGATCGGGATCATTTTCCCAAGCCCAGGCACAAGCCTCAATCCTTGGTTTTATGATATATACTAGACTCACTCTTATATGTATAACCTACCCCCTCAAGAGGGAATGAGAGCATGTGGGGCAAGTCCTCCACTCTCCTCCCTTCTCTTCCCACTTGCACCCTTAGACTTTCTAATTTAGGCCTAGTTCCCTACTAGAAATTGACGGTTTTAGGGATTCCGAGGGCATAAAGTGACCAAACGGAGGGCTGTAAAGCACGGCATGTCCCTCTGACAGAGACGCTCGTTTTGAGCTATCATACGTTCTATTCTATAGCTGGGTCAGAAAAAAAGAACCAAAAAATCAAAAAATAAATAAATAAGAAAAGACTTGGGTTGCAAAACACCCAAAATTACTAGGTGAGCAGCCTTCACGGGCCCTCACGGACACTTCTAGGGGATCCAAGTCATATGAACCTACGCTCTGGACGAGTGTTAGAGCACGAGCATATTGGTAGTGCCTCCATTTACGCGGGCACCCATTATTCCTCCACCCTAGGTTCTGGACCTTCGGCCGGGACTCAAGGTAGCGGGACCCAAGATCCTCATATCGCGTCTAGTGATTTTTCCTCTGACTATGAAGTCATGGAGGGGTATCCTACACCAAACCCTGATAGTTCAAGTCAAGACATGCATGCCATGGACCCACGGCCCGGGTCCAGCGTGTTTAGCCGCTTAAAAGAGACCCTTAGTAGAGCTACTCGCTCCGAACATGCGGTTAATGAAATAAATGAAGGGAGTGGGGAAGTAAATTCGTCATTCATGCCTAAAATGGACCCTATGCTTCTTGAGAGTGTGCATGTGAATGTTCCATCCACTGCACCTCCTGATCCTTTAGGACTATCTCCCTCTGAGGTTTTACTACCCGATGGTAGGAGTCTTGCCGAAGTACAAGAGATCGAACGATATATGCAAGCAACAAGGGAGAGGGAAATTGAGAACCTACGAAGGCTAGAACAAAGTCGAGCCCTGAAATCAAAGGCTCCTATGACAACAATCTTGCCAGCCGAGCAACCGAGTGCTCCCAAGGTAGCAGTCACGGAGGGGCAAGCTATGGGGAGCAATAATGCTTCCACTTCAAGGGAAACCTCCAGCACGCCAGGCCTAGATGGGATATTCCTAAACGAAAATTGGAAGTATGACCTACAAGAAGAAGCTTTAACTGATCGGTACACAGGGAGGACACACCTATCACGTGGGTTGGTTAGATGTTCTACAATCCACATCGGGCGCTACTAGCATAGATGAGCAACAACAGAAAGTCTGTGATGTCCTCCATAGGATTGTCGAGTTAGAAAGACAGAACACAGGGATCAACATGCCTTCAACAGGCCTAATGAGATTCTTGGATACGGGAAAGGCCAACCAACCAACCCTATCACAAATGGAGACTCCCTCAGTGAGCCCCATTGATCCTCCATATGTTGTTTCGCCAAGGGCCTCAGTACAATCTGAGCCCACAAGTGGCAGCTTTACCTTCCCAGATCTAGCTCATCTTTCTCTTAATGACACTACGGCTACCATGCATATCCCAATGGTGAGCATGACAAGAAGTACACCATGGAGTTCATTTGTTAACACTGCGTGGATGCCTAGTAGCACAGTGCCCCCAACTATACCTACATGTATGTATCAATCATGTGCACCTGTCGTACCTCAGCCTCATGTAGCTCCTACACCTCCGATTATTCCAAGAGCTTACAATCCACAATGGAATTATCCAAGCTCTTATACAAGTGGAGCCATGCCATTTAATAATAACATGCCATATCAGGCACCCCCTATGCCTAGGGCCACGCCTGTAAACTTTGGACCACCGTCTGGTACACCACCATACGAAATTTTGGACCCAAGAGCCGCGCGTATGCCAAGGCCAAGGCCAACTCCCATCTCACATGTGGTTCCAGGAGCACATACACCCATTATACCTGCTCAAATAGGAGATTTGGCAGCATTTGCTCAAACTATCGGTCGCTCTATTGTCTCTCTATTGGAAAACATGCGTAGTGCACCTGATAAAGAGCCTAGGAGCAAGGCAGTTCAAGTAGCTAAGCTCACATAGAAATTCAGTGGAGACGGAGATGCTAGAAAGCATATGGAAGTCTTTGAACATGTGTGCGATTCCTTGGAAGAGCACAATGAGCTACATAAGTGTAAGGCTTTGAGTTTGACCCTAAGCGGAAAGGCTGGAGATTGGTATAGAACCTTAAGAGTAGAAGAGAAAACGATCTACTCTACTCTTAGGAGACTGTTCTTAAAAGAATACATACGAGAGGGAGTACTTTGGGGTGTAGCCTCTCAACTCCAGAAAGCCCAACGATCGAGAAGAAGGTGAATCCGTGAGAGACTTCAGTAGTCGCCTAAAGAATTTGAATTCTCGATGCAATCCAAACGAGCGATTCAACAACAACCAATTGCTCGATAGATTCATTAGGGGACTACGACATGAAAGTATCTATAATGGCCTAGTCATTAGAGGTATCACTACTTGGGAAGCAGTCACCATGAATGTAATCCAATTGGAGGATAATTTAATGATTGCAGGAGAAAGAGTGTCTGCCGAGCCGAAGTCTAGTAGCTCGCAAGCATCAGGGCATGAGCCAATAAAGATAAAGCCAATCGTGAAAGAGCAAACGATATCTGAGATGACTTTGGCAGATCTCACCAAGGCCATCCAAGAAATCCTTAGGGGTAATTGTGCTCCACAAATCACTCATATGTATCCAAGAAGGGAGCAACAATGGTGCTCAATTTGCTTGGGCCCACATACTACAAGTGAATGCCCTACTTTCAGAGTAAAGTTTAACGGGACTTGTAACGTGTGTGGTAGGTATGGCCATCAAGCGAAGGATTGCCTAATGCTTAAATGCATCATGGAAAATAGACCGCCTATAGCTTGGGCAGACTCACCTCGAGTTCCTGCATTGATGCCTACCCCACCCATGGAGCAACAGTTGCCATTACAACACATGGTCCCTAGAACCCAAAATGTGGTCCAAACCACACCGTTGCCACCTCCAGTGCTAGGACCGCAACCCCCTCATCCAAGAGTTACACCTATGAACCAAATAGGTTGCGAGTCATCTAATACTTATGTAGATTGCGAAGAGGACATAGACTCTAGTATCACCTATGGAGTCGACATGCTTGAGGAGTGTCCCATGTACTATATGGAAGACCATTGGGGACAAATCAAACCGGTATATCAAGCTACTGCGCTAGCAGCAAGAGGCCAAAACATTAATAGTTTTGCCAGGAGACCACCTCTTCAGTGCTACGAATGTGGTGGACCACATCGAGTAGCTGAGTGCCCCATTAGAATGCAAAAGAATGCTACACTAATGCAAACAAGTCAAGGGAGTGCATTGGCAATGCCAATACTCATTTGTAATCGTTGTGGCATAGATCATTTGATCGCACAGTGTCCTAACAATCCAAACGCACCGAAAATCACACCATTGAACTTAATAGAGATTGTTGATGGGACACCACCAACTATAAACATAGCACCAGTGAATGCACTCACACGGTCGATGCTCCAAAAGCAAAATTACATCCTCGAAGAGAGAGATGCTGCATCCATTAGCCGAGCGAGAAAGACGAAAACACGAAGAAAGAAATCCCTTAATGCTTCTAGCTCAAAACCTAGTTCAAAGACTAACATAGGGACAGGAGAGGATCCCGTGTATATGAATGACCCTGAGGATGACTCAGATTCGATAGAGACCACGGAGACCAAAACTATTACTACAAAGGAAAAAGCCAGTGAGGAGGATCACGAGAGGGAATTACGACGAACACCAAAAGAGTATTCAAAGTTAAACCACCCAGTTGCGAACCCCCAAGATAAGCCACGAGAGACGAAAAATGAGGATTGCAAGAGAAAGATTGGAACCTATCCAAACCCAACAGTGGAAATTGAACGAGTCCAACAACTGAGGGGTTTGGTGGAAGAAACTCAACGAACATTAGAACCTGAACCCAAACATATCCAAATGTCAGACACAGTGTTTCCCACACAAGTTCAACCTCACAAGAACTACAGGCCGTTAGCTATACCCAGTATCATTCGGGAAGAGAGTGAGGGTAGGACATCTGGAAGTGGACACACACCCTTCCTACTAGAGAGAATGTTTGGTGAGGGAATACTAGACCCCCTTGAGGAAGTGGAGATTCCATATTCACCATTCTCTTGTCAGGGTCCTACGTCCCACAAGATGCCATTAAATGTTGCCAAATTGATGGATTTCATGTCTTCAGAAGTTAGAACCACCATCATGTCCAAACTATATAAAGACCCCGAGCTAGTCTCAGCTCTTCGAGCCTTCCTCAATGGAGAATTACAGGCCGGATTACCACAGTTTGCACATATGAACAAACCTGACTCGGTAATGAATGATGAGGAACATTTAGCACCACCATCTGACCTAGCAGGACATGAATCTGTAATTGAAGTACCCGTTAACAAGTTGGGGCAATACTTTGAAGGTGATGAATCTAATGCTACTCTACCAATCACTACTAAAGGATTAACTGTAAAGGGGGTCCTTGACGGTGGTGCGGGAGTCAGCATGGTGACAAAGAGTTGTTGGGAGTCTATGGGGCGACCTCACCTTGAAGCCACAAGCGTAGTGGTAAAAATGGCTAATGGATCTATTGTTACGCCTATTGGAATGCTAAAGGATCTCAGAATCAAGGTCTTGGGACACAAGGTAAGGCAAACTTTCATTGTTATGGATTTTTCCAAGCATCCTATGTCATTTGAGATGATCTCAGGACGTCCATTCATGAGGGAAGCAAAAATGGTGCATGACTGGTCCAAAAACCACGTCTACTTACAGTTCCAAGACTCTGTCATTCGAGTTGATCTTTTAAGTGGTCGAACGCATCCTCTAGGAAATAAATGCATCATTGATAATCGATCAGACACAACAATTCACTCAGCTCCATTACAGTATTGTTACAAGTGTAACAAAGACACGGATATTGGGGAGAACTCTCCTTATATGGATATTCTACCCGGAATGGCTGAGTCAGACAATGTCGATTGGGTACAGCTAGCGGCAACTATAGATACATGGGGAGCTAGAGGAACAACCTGGGTAACACCAGATGGGGAAGAGATACCACACATTGCACCAGTAAACATGTTAGGTGTAGCGCATGTAACATCCGATGATAAGAAAGAGGCACACCTATCTGAGAGTGAAACCGATGATTCCTCAAAGGCTTCAGGCCAATACACATCAGAAACGGAATCTCAGGGAGAAATGGATTCAGAACCTGAGGAAACATCGAGTGAGCCAGGTATAGAAACTGAACACTCAAGGTCTAGTACGACCATCTATGGTAATTTATATGAGAGTGAAGAAGATACAAGCGAAGACCTATCAAGCGAGTCGAGTTCAAACATTTACCAAAATCAAAACCTTAACAAGAAACAAAGTTCATATAAGAGACGACGATATCGAGCAAATGTGAGAGCTAGGATAAACAAGGAAAGATCTACTGCAGAATGGCTTAGCTATCTAGGGGCACGTGATGCTCATCAAAAGCTAGTAGACAATTGGGGTGAACATCTCCAGAGTGTCATGTGGTGCAGCCCGCGACCCATTGACCTCGCTCAATTGGAGATTACAAAGCCGAAATTGAGTCGAACTATAAGAAGACGTCAAAACCGAGAGTTAGCACAACAACAAAAGGAGGCAGAACTAAAAGAAAGGTCTCCGTCAGGACAAGAGCCTGCTGACTTACATACAGATCCTGAACATTTTAAATCTTATACCACGGGGGAGCGAAAGGTTGTGTATGCCAAAGCCCAACGAATACCTACTAATGGAAGTAGTGGAGTCTATGATGGTCCAGCGGTAGTTAAAGAGATAGAATTAGCAGAACCATGTGAGGAGTCTAAACCAGTCTTTATTGCTCAAGACCTTACCGAAACTGAAGAGGCTGTACTTAAGGAGCTCCTCAAGGAATACAAGGATATCTTTGCTTGGACATATCATGACATGAAGGGCGTTCCACCTTCTGTGGTGCAACATACAATTCCCATGATCAACACTGCTAAACCCGTCCAGCAACGACCCTATCCAATGAATCCTAAGTACGCCAAAATTGTACAAGAGGAGATTGAAAAACTTATCCAATGTGGATTCATATACCCTATTGAGCACTCAGAATGAGTTTCTCCAATAGTCATTGTGCCAAAAAAGAATGGGAAACTAAGAGTGTGGACCTCAAGAAAGTTAATGCAGCCACTAGGAGAGATCATTATCCCTTGCCATATTCAGAACATGTGCTTGAAAGAGTTGCAGGCAAGGAGGCTTATAGCTTTTTAGATGGGTACTCTGGTTACAATCAAATCACAATTGCATTAGAGGACCAAGCTAAAACTGCTTTTATCACAGAGTTTGGAGTGTTTGCATTTCGTGTTATGGCTTTTGGCTTAACGAATGCCCCTGCTACATTCCAACGATTAATAAACACTGCGTTTAAAGAATTTCTAAGGAGTTTTGTGAAGCTTTCCTAGACGACCTTTGTGTTTATTCTTCTTGGGAGAAGCATTTGTTATATGTACGAAAAATATTTGAAAGGTGCAGATTTTATCGCATCTCATTGAACCCATTCAAATGCCAATTTTGGGTTAAGCATGGAGTCATTCTAGGGCATATAGTGTCCAAGAACGGGATATCCACAGATGAGAGTAAGATTAAAGCCATTGCCGATTTGCCACCACCTACTAACTATAAAGGAGTTCAAAGATTTATGGGCCATGTTGGTTATTATCGAAGGTTTATTTTAAACTTTGCCGAGATAGCGCGTCCATTGTACAAGCTTCTTATCGAGTTTCACTGGACGGAAGAATGTCATCAACTTATGAGTTATTAAAGAAGGCCCTAACAAGTGCTCCAATCCTGCGAACACCTGATTGGAATGTACCTTTTCATGTGCATATTGATGCATCAAAATTTGCTATTGGGTGTGTTCTAACTCAACCAGGAGAACATAAATTGGACTACCCTATTAGCTTTGCAAGTCGCCAATTAAATGATGCCGAGATGAACTACACTACTACAGAGTGCGAAGGTCTAGCTATGATTTACGCAGTAAAGAAATTTCGCTATTACCTTCTTGCTACCAAGTTTGTGTTTTATGTTGATCATCAAGCATTGCTATATTTGGTAAACAAGCCGTGTTCCACATGTCGAATTACACGATGGTTGTTAATTATTCTTGAGTTTGACTTCACCGTTGTTGTGAGGCCTGGGAGGAAACATGTCATGGCGGATCATTTATCTCGTATCCCTAATGGCGAAGCTCCTACGGGGGTTGATGATGAATTGCCTGATACTCCTTTGTTCATTGTTGAGACAATGCCTGAATGGAGTGAAAAGATTGTTAACTTCTTAGTTAATGGTTTTCCACCCAAAGAACTGCGAAAAGATATAGCTCGAAAATTAATCAAGGAATGCGAACCCTATTGCTTACTGGCTGGAACTCTCTATAAGAGAGGAAAAGATGATGTTCTTAGACGCTGTGCCCGCGAGGATGAGTATTTATATTATCTACAAGAGGCACACATGGGCGTAGCTGGTGGTCACTTTTCAGGAAAGTTGACTGCCCGAAAGATCTTACAGTCAGGCTATTGGTGGCCCACTCTGTTTAAGGATGCATCACTTTTTGCAAAGGGATGTGATGAATGCCAACGCTTCAACAAGCCACAAAGAAGGGATAGGATGCCTCTACATCCCATCAAGGTAACCCAACCATTTGAAAAGTGGGGCTTAGACTTTGTAGGACCGATTAGTCCGACTGCACGTAACACGCAATCACGATATATCATTGTCGCTACCGACTATGTAACCAAATGGGCTGAAGCAAAAGCAACACGAAAGGCGGATGCAAAAACAACAGCTAAGTTCCTCTTTGAGAACATTATCACACGTTTTGGATGCCCCTTTGAACTTGTGAGTGACAATGGAACTCATTTTATAAATGAAGTAATAAAAGAACTCACATCAAACTTCATGATATCTCACCACAAGTCTACACCCTATTATCCCCAAGCAAATGGCCAAGCTGAGAGTACCAACAAAACTCTCATCTCCATTTTGACAAAGACAGTCGAGGCTCATCGCACTGATTGGGACCTAAAGCTTACATCAGCTTTATGGGCTTATCGTACTGCGTATAAAGTTGCTATTAATTGCACACCGTTTAAGATGGTGTATGGACAAGAAGCAATTATGCCATGAGAGTTTGTCATTCCTAGTCTTCGAGTAGCTTCTCAAGAAGGTTGGGATGGTAACCCCTTAGTGGAGCGATTATATATCCTGGAAAGGCTAGATGAAGAAAGGCAATTAGCTGTGCAAAATGCTCTAGTGGAGAAGGATAGGAGAAATAAGTGGTTTGATAGCCATTTAAAGGATAAAGACATCAAGTTTGGTGATAAAGTTCTTATGTACGGGGTACGTAATGAAAAGAAGAAATTGAAATACGCTGGTAAGGGACCATATCGAGTGTGTGAAATTACTCCGCAAGGTACCATTCGTGTGGAGACTCTAGATGGAGTTGAAACCATTGGATTCCTTAATGGGAGTAAATTCAAAAGATATTATGATCCTCTAAGCCAGGAAGAGTTGCAAGCCATCCATCAAAAGAAGGCTGCCAAGGAACAAGCAGAGCTTTAAAAAATCCAAGCAAGAGTTGAGGCTCGAGAACGACAACAACGTCTTAGACGCCAACGAGAGGCTAATCTGGGAATCACGCAAGCATTTTTCGAGGACACAGATGACGACTCATTAGAATCTGAGCCACCCCTATGATACCCAATTGAGCTAAATAGCCCCTATGGGAAAGTACTATACAATGCCTTATTAGATACGGGAGCTAAACACAATTTGTTATCCTATGGAGTTTGGTGTCAATTAGGGAAACCGACCCTATCCCCGAGTACGATGCAAGTCAAGGGCATCAATAAAAAGAAAACTGCTATTCTTGGAGTCCTTCAGACCCCTATTGTCTATGACAATGGAAGCATAGTGCAGAGGTTTCTAGTCATGCCCGCAGGAGCTATGGAAGGGAACGTAAACCTGGGACGCACGTGGATGTTGGCAACCAAATGCACTATTGATTGGGATACTGGTAGTGTCACGACGCGACCACCGACTCTTACCCCTATCATTCAAGCAAAGTCACCTACGTTGCAAAATCTAGCAAAGTTGCAGGATAGCTAACATTCACAAGCCAAGGTGGTTAACTCGTCTTTGCCGGCTACCCATGAATCTAGCACTTCAACACTTGTAGTTGCAGCAAGCAGTAATATTGCAAGTACTCAACCTGCACGACCTAAGAGTACATATCAATGGGTCCCCAAGGCCTTACTTCCAACTACCTCAACCCTCCCATCCATTCCAAGAAAAAATTTCCCGGGAAAACCAAGAGCGCGCCCTAGGAGAGTCAAGACCAAATCACGATGGATTCCAAAACAACTATTAGAAGCCCAAGGCTACTATGATGGAAATGAACAAATCTGGGTACCTAAACGTAAAATGTGTCCTTCCCTATCGACAACAAACCCATATGAGTCAAACGGTGTAACGCTAAAGCCAATGGCAGACCGTGGGAAGGGAAAGATCACAGAATGCTACACACCTAGTCCATAGCTAGTTTGGGCTCCAAGGCAAAACCAATTTATTCCACCTAGCTCAGGAAGGGGGGAGTTCCATGAAGCTTCTAGCTCCTCATGTAATACATCCATAGAGGTAAAAGCTAGAGGTAAAAGCTTCTACACAGCCTCCATCTATAGTAGTGGACCTCCATGAAGCTACAAAAGAATCCACACCTCCTAGTGTTCAAGAATCACTTGATGAACCCCTTCATGTTCGATCCTGGGAGAGTACCTTACCACCCTTGCAACTTGACGAGGCACCTAGGAAATAGAAAACTACTAACAAAAATCCTCACCTATTACCAACTGGAACAATTGGTTTCAAAGTGTGACGACATCATTTCAAACGGTATGATCTACCCAAGGAAGGGGGGAGTGTTTGTGGACATCCATCATTCACTTGCTTCCCTTTCAACCTTTCTCCCTGACCTCTTAATCTCCAATCTTAGGGAATGTATATATAAAGCCTTATACTCACAAAAACAAGATAAAAAAGTAAAAGAGCAAGAGCCATAACACAAATCATAAAAACAAATTATGCACAAGAACACGACCCTTGTAATATTTGCACTCTAACCATCATCTATTTGCGTATACAGATATGGCTAGTACGCTAGAGTCATCCACTCCTGCCTTGGGTGAGAGGTACCCTCGTTACTTTTCACAAATATTTCATATGGTCTTTCCAGTGCTTGCATGTGAATGGGATTTGATAGGTACGCTAGCATGTGAGAGGAATTTTGAGGAGTTAGAATGGTTGATACGTCTCTTGACCACTTCTGATCCATACTTAGTAGAGAGCGTTTCTCCCATTGCACAAGCCTACCCTTTTGACCAAGATGACTATAGGCGTCTAGTGACCTTCTTAGTAAACATGGGCACCTATGATGAAGAAGAAAATTTACACGACTACACGGATGGCACATATGGTCTCATGGATGATGACTTTGTTTATCTCGACGACGAAGATAGGGGTTTAGCCTTAGGGTTTCCCCCCAACCTCTACAATATCCTATTCCGTTGACTCTTTAGGGGGAGCGCAAATAATTAGGTTAGGGTTCCTTATGTTTTTTGTTGTGTTCAATAAGTGTTGGTACCTTTTTCCACTAATGTGCCTCCTGGAGGTATTCCTTTTGTTTCCTAGTGTGTACAGGATCGTTTTGCTATTGGTAGGATTTGGACCTTCATGGAATCTTTATCTCGACTCACTCTTCAAATCAAGCGCGACCATCGACAGAAACAGGTGTTTCTTGTCCATTAGCATTGCCCCTTATCTTTTTTGCATCTATGATTGTCAGCTTTAATTGTGATTGGTAGCCTAATATTCACCGCATTTGCTTAGTATCAAACATCTAATTCAATGTAATTTTTTGTCATAATCACTTGTCTAGGTTTAAAAATCAAGCAGTCCGACAAACTAGTTTGACCAAGTTAGGTGTTAGAAATCTTCTCTTAATACCATGGGGAATGCCTTCCTAATAATTAATGGTTACTTAGGTTCTTAATCCGATTTAGGCAGCATTGTGTGAAATGTACTAGGGATTTCTAGTGGGCTTGACCCTATTGACCTTTAGCTTAAGTATTATAAAGGGAGTTTACTAGTGTGATGAGCCTGGGGAGGTGTATCAGTGTTATACGACCCCCCAAAGTTACAAAATTAAAATGCTGAAAATGAACAAACAAAAAATCAAAGTGCCACAATGTAAAATCTTAAGCTGGAAGAGAAATCTCAGCTTGATTGGGTACTTCACTCACATGTATCACCTATGGTACTAGAGCCCTAGAAGTTTCCAGTGTGGGCGCTTTTCCTTGAAAAGCAAAAAACCCAAGGCATACAAAATAAGCACACATATCAAAATTGAATCACTGTGAAAAGACTTTGGGGGGTCAAAGAAAAAGAAATCAGTCAGGCGATGATTTCATGAGAAATTCCTTTTATCGTAGCTTAACTACAAGGTCTTCTAGGTATAGCCTCTAGTCAGCCCTCGAACATGAAATACTTGGCTCTCGCGATTCAACAACTTAATTGACCAGAGAAAATTAAGAAGCTTACCCATGGTATTAATAATCGATCTCTAGTGCCTTTCCATCATTAAATTAGCGACCCAAGACTTGTTTAATTTTTTACCTTTACATCTATTTATGCATTTGATTACATTGCAATTTAATATTCATTGCTGACAAATTGTTTGAAATTCTTTTACCAATCAATTTGTCTACCTAAAACTGCATATGCTTTTTAATCACTTATGAGAATGCAATTACTGTGCCAATGTTGTTTGATTTTGCAGTGACTGAAGAAGGCTAAGGACATTCATCTCAAATGCTCTTCCACCTCGACGAACGAGCTTCAACTCAATAGCTTCTGAGGACGGAATCTACATCAGGAAGGGGGGCATGTTAACCCTCACGGCTCACGGACACCCCATCAGCTACGACGGACGTGTATTATGTATTTGGTAGAGTCAGGTATCGGGCTTGTCGGACCAATAGGAAAAGGGTAAGAGTGATCGCCGATGAGAGGCGCACTCTAATTGGGACCTTAAAGGGATTAGTTGGCTAAGCATGGTCGCCCAAGTGTGAATGGGGTGAGCTCATATAAAAGCCAACTAAACCTAAAATTCACTCATTCTCTCATTTGTGCAATAGAAGAGTGCTCTTGCTCCATCTCCATCTCGATCTTCTTCTTCTTCACCTCCTTGTGTGTGTGTGTATGTGGGAGAGAGAGAGAGAGGGAGAGTGTGTGTGCGATCGAGCATTACGAAGGCACGACGGCGGCTAAGCGGTTGAGCGCGGCACGACTGCAGCTTCTTCTTCATCGCGGCGAGGAATCCACCACGAAGGCGAGCATAGAGCGGTGAGTGACACACCCTTTGCTCTCTTGAGCTTGCTAGATTAGTCTTGTTGTGTGCTTGGAGCCATTTGTGGCTCGCACACGGTGTATCGGCAAGTCCCTTGCTTCGACAGTGCGGCAAGGAGCGCACAACATGTATTTGGCGTATACAATATACGAGCCTCCACTTAGCTGGACACCTAACTGGACACCACATTTTTAATGAATTTATACTCTATTATTTTTATAGGCTAGTGTAGCTACACTATATATAAATCTAATCCCAAAGTAGCAAGTTGGTTCCTTGAGTTGTAATTATGTCATGACATCTGTAAAGGCCTATGTGAGCCAATCACTGGCCATTTAGAAAACCCTAGGTATACAAGTCAATAACCTTAATGTGAAAGAAGGCTTGTCTTTTGGAGAAAGAGAACTCTATTGTATGTACGCTTAAGAAGCCAAGCAGCTTCGACTTATAATTAACATATCTTGTGATTGGGTATTGTTTTTGATTCTAAAACTTGCATTGTGTTCCTCTTTCTTTGCTCTTTCAATTAAGTGTAAGCATTGCAAGTTCCATTGTGGTTCAAGACTATGCGTCTACGAGCCTAATCTTCATATTTGAGTGCCTAAATTGCGATCCATGTACCTTGTCATAATGCTACCAGATTTTGTAGACTTGTCCCTTTAGGGGCCTAATAAAGCTTCCCTTAAAGTTTCGTGACAATCGGAGTCCGTTTAGCCGATGAAATGGCGTGATGATCAAGAGTTGTGAGAAAGGACATATGTAGATTTCTTGATCATTGAGTGGTGATTTGCTTGTTGAGTTGATGTACTTGCTTGTTAGGTTCACTTCTTGAGGACAGACAGACTCAAAGAGTCTCCGTGCCCCATCCAAGTCACTTCCCTGAGAATTGATATACTATGTTAGTGCTAGATAGCTATGTTACAGACGTCCGTCAAATTTGAGTGCTTAGATCATTGTTTTTTGACGTTTTGACCATAGGAGAGTGTTATTAGACGTTAGGATGCCATGTTTGGGTTGTTTTGATGCAGTTTTTATGATGATGGATCGTAATCCATGTACCTTGTCAGAATGCGACAAGACTTGGTAGACATGTCCCCTTAGTCCTAATATAGCTTCCCTTCAAGTTTTGTGACGATTCGAGTTCGTTTAGTCGACAAAATGGCGTGATGGCTTACAGCAATGAGAAAGGACATAGGCAGATTTTTCGATCTTTGAGTGGTGATTTACTTGTTGAATTGATGTTCTTGCTTGTTAGGTTCACTTCTTGATGACTGATACCTCAAAGAGTCTATGTGCCCCATCCGAGTCACTTCACTGAGTATTGACATGATTATATTGGTGCTAGATAGCTATGCTACAGACGTCCATCTTGGCGACCTGCTAACATTGGCGCCGTTGCCGAGGAACGATCCTTAGATGGTGAGTGACCAAGTGCGTATTTAGAGCGTTCTTTTCCAAAGATTTATCTTTCTAGTCCATTTACACTAGCAACAAAGTAGCTAAATGGAGATTTAGTGCTCGATCGAGTTTAGAAGTCGAGGACTTGCTAGATCTATTCTCAAGAGGTAAAGAGAGTTATGAGTGAGATAGCCAAAAACATTTCATTCTTCGATTTTCTCATTATTTTCAGAGTGTTGTATCGTTTTTTGTTACAACTTTAATTTGTACCTTTTGTTTGTTTTTGTTCCTAGTTTCTTTCTGACACATAGGAATAGGATAAATAGAAACCATCACCATCAAATTGGGCTAAAAAGATCAGGGCAAAAAGTGCTGAAAACCATATTTTGGCCAAAATGACCATAACTCCAAAATTCTAAAAATTTGATGGTAAATAACTAAAAGCTAATCCAAAACCAAAAATTCCAAACCCCAAAATTTGGTAATCAAGGGCTTTAGATTTTGTGGAGGAACATGGATCATGATCCATGTACCTCAGAGGCCTTTTTTGAAAAAAGTGATGACACTTTGCATCAGTAAAACATTGCTCTAAGAAAATAAGAAAATTTCAAAACTCACATTAAAATAGGTTGATAGGACAAAAACTGCAAAAATAGGGGTTTCAAACACAAAATTGGGTATATCTTGAGATTTTGTGATCCAAATCCAAAAAAGGTTGAGAATTAGTAGTTACAAGGCATAGACAACTAGCTAACCAAGTTTAATGTCAAAATAAGATCAAACATGGATCGTGATCAGTGTAACCATGATTTTTGGTTGAGATTTGAGTAGTAGGTAGATGAGGACAAACAATTTTACAAATTGGCAAAAAAAGTGGTCAAAAGAGCAAAAAACAAAAGATAGTTAAAAACCGTTAAGTAGACCCAAGATCTCTCTTTTGGTTGACCAAAACTTATTCAAATTCAAAAAGGTGTTAAGAGCAGGCTATAAACATCATAAGCTATCAGCTCCCCAAATTACAAGTCTAGAAGTGATGGAACATGGATCATGATCCATGTATCTCATCTGCAATTTTGGACAGAAACTATAAAATCCCAAAATTTGCAAGAAAAGTCCAAAAAATTCCGGGAAATTTTTAGAAACCTTAGAAAATCGTCGTCATTCACAAGTGAGCATTTTTGACAGGCAAAAGCACACCAAAAATAGCAGTTTTTACCGAATTGCAATTTACGACACAATCATCAACTCGGTCCTCGAAAATAGCAAAACGCTCAAAACTTGACCACGGAGGGCACATATGAAAACAAAATGATGCCTAAATACGCACACACAAAATAGCTCGTAAAGATCGCAAAATATTAGATTTTTATGGAATTAACAAAAAATTAGCAAATTAAGGCCAAAAAATTAGAAAAATTCTCCAAAAAATACCCAATTTTTTAAAACAAAATTTCCGCACATTGGGGAATAGTGCAACCAAATAAAATTGCAAAACTCACATCAATTCAATTGCCAAACAATTTTATCAATAAAATCAAGACTAGGCAATTAAACCGACAAAATTACCGACAAAATTAAGTCAAAACTTGACACGATTGGAGTGTGTAAATACCTGCTTTGAGCTAAAAAACACATCAATTAACCATTACACACAACAAATATGCAATCAAAACATTGAATTAATCATGCAAATTTAACACGTTTTTAGCCACACACACTAATAAAATTAACATTTTTTACCAATCTTTAGGTGCGCACACAAAAGGGCATATTTTGTCAAAATTGCAACGTGACTTCACAAATCATTAATTGGGCATGAGCACAACACAAATCAATCATTACAATTGAAAAATCATTAAGCACACATTGATTTTTAGGTACACAAACATGGGCAAAATAGTGCACACACACCTAAAATTAGGCATGCACACACTCAATTAAAATGCACACACAATTGATTTGAGTGCACACACACTTACAATTGACCATCCAAGCATTCAATTGACTCAATTAAGCACACAATTAGCAATCCACAATCACCAATTAGCAATTGAAACTTGTCAAATTCATATGCCACCAAATCTTAAATTATATTTCGACATTACGACGATGTGAAAACGAAAAATCAAAAAAATTTCAATCCAATTGCATCAACATTACATTGCATCAATATTACATTGCATGATGGTGGGATCTCTACACAATTCTACACATCTTTAGATTCTAGGGAGGTTGAGAATACCACCTTAATTACCTTTCCATTGAAAATCAATTGAATGGTCGAATGCTCCAATCCTTCATAGCAAATTAGTAAGTTAGAAAAAATTAGTCAAATTAGCAAGGGGTTAGTGTGAAATTAGAGTGTGTAAATACACAATTGGCAAGATACGGTGACACATTAGGGAATTATGAACACATTGCTTCATGCACACACATCCAAAATCCACAAAAACATAAACATACAAGTGAAATTAGTGGTGAGATTAGTGAGAAAACGCATTCGATTATGCCCCAATTACACTAGCGTAGGCCATTGTCCCCGGCAATGGCGCCAAATGTAGGGGGTTCCATCGTTGCAATAGCTCCAATGACCAACAAAATTATCAATCCGGAGGAATGAGCTACCTGGCTAGGGCATGGAAACACTCACACGGTTAGTGAGCTAATTGTGGCAATAAGAATGGTTAACTCTATGAGGTGAGCTTCTCGGCCTATGGAGGAGCTAAGCCGCAATGAAGGGCATCTCCACATCCACTTCTCTTCACCTCTAATCGACCCAATCACACACACTATGATTGCAAGATGCACACAACACTAATCCTATCATGCAACACACTAATCGCAAGTACACACACATAGATCTATCGAGCACCACACTCCAATCAAACCTACATGCACACACAAGCAAGAGAGGGCAATCACAAAAGATTAGAGCGGGATTAACCACTGATTAATTAAGATCTAGTTAATCTAAGCATCATAGGAAATCATAAGAAGCATGAGAGAGGTATAGTGAAAGAGAATGAATCAGATTAGTGTTAATCAAGTCTCATAAGCAAGGAGAAGCTCAAGGACTCCATAGCCACACACCTCAAGAGCTCTCACCAAAAAGTGCTTTCGACAAATGAGCTTGAGACCCTAATTACTTTTACACACTGCCTTATATACCTAGGGTAAAAATATGCAATGTCAGGGCGCCCAAGGCCTTTAGGGCTCCACCACTTATTGAATCTGCAACCTAGGCACACTAACTGACTTGTTCTTTACAGCTTGGAAATCCCATTGAGCCCGTAAAACATTAAAATATTACAATGGATTAAAATAAATCAAGAATTTACAATATGTGACCATTTTAGGAAAATATGAAAAATGTGTAACTCCAATCTTCACTTCTTCTTTGTATTCATCTTCGATGTGCATCCGTACGTCTTCGGTCTTTAGCAGCTCCTGTTAACTGACGTTGACTCAGTTAACATCCATATATGTTTTTTTTGTAGTTGTGGTCTTCTTAAGCGTGCTGTATCGATGTTGTCTTCTCTTATCTCTTTTGAACTGATCCAGTGTACCAACTCACTAGTTTTGTAGGTTGTTCTTCTAATCTCATTTGTCAAAAAATCATGTATGGCAATTGGTAAGGTACACTGTAAAATTTATGCCAGTCGTGGGACTTAAGACCACTAAGATTGTCATCTCTCGTAAAAGCAGTTTTCAAACATCGCATGCACCCAGTGGGAGTCTTGAATGAAGATATAGTCTTCTTCACTTGTTGCTCTTCTGCACGGCTCAAAACCCATGGTCCTTTTGTTATAGCAAACTTCCCATTGGGTTTAAGTCAAGGCCACATCTTTGGCATTTGACCCACAACCTGCAGGTCATCTCTTTGGGCCTTGCTCTCCCTTTTTCCAGTGATGGTTTTCCATATAATCTCCCCCACATTCTTGAAGATGTGCATTGGGTCGAGCAAATAATTAATAAGCAGGTCACTCCAGTACGAGAATTCATGGAAAATAGAAAGTCTTTTCATTCCAGGTGGCATGAAATCTCCCCTCTCCAGCCACATGATTTTCCAGTAGCTCGCTTTCGGTGGATGCATGTCATGTTTGCATATGTTTGGTCCACGTAGCTCATGTCCTTTAGGAAAAAGTCTACCATGCTCCTTGTAAATTGTCTTGCTCAAATGCTCAGAGCCGTGGAAGCCAAGTCAAGGACCACATTTTGAAATGCATGATTGCCCGAGTAACTCAAGGCTGAAACATCACAAAATTAAAATATAAAAGCGTTGGCATAGCCATGAATAACATGACGTGTGTGAGGGTTTCAAAGGCACTTACCTGAGCAGTCATCAAAGCCGGGCCAATCATGCATGGTCCACATGAGAATGCCTTGCACATGTGCATCCCGTCATCCGATTGGTTGGGACATATCACCACATCGATTCATGTCCACAAGGTTTGGAGCTCCTCTATAAGTGGTCTTTGCTTTGTACTTTCCTGGGACGATCAGTGACAACACCAGATGGCCCTTCTTGATAGCTAGCCATGGTGGAAGATTAAAATTAACCAGATAAATATGCCATGTGCTCCATGACAAACTCCATAATCCAAATGGGTTTACTCCGTCCATTGCCAGACCAAATCGGATACATCGAGGCTTGTTCTTAAATGTAGGCCAACTTTCCTCTATGTGCTTCCATGCACGAGAGTCAGCAGGTATCCACATTACATCATCTGTTGATCTAGGATTTGAGTGTCATGTCATCAAAGCAGCTATGGACTTGCACTTGAACATGCTCTTTATTCTTGCAATGATAGTAAAGTGTCGAAGGACCTTTGCAGGAATAAATTTTCCCTGTGTGTCCTCTCTATACCTGTTCGATCCACAATTGGGACACTGTTCCAAATTTTCATACTCATTGCAAAAATATATACAATCATTAGGACATGCATGTATTTTGTGATAATCCAGGCCCAAATTAGTAAGAAGCTTTTTAGTGGCTGGACGAATAGGGGCATGTGATTCCCTTATGGCAAGATTTGCTCGTTGAGCAACCTGTCGTTACATGAACAAGTCAGCCACTTGATCACATTATTGAACTGTAATTTGCACTTTATCGTGCTTAGGATACAATGTATTTATTTAAAAAGCTCTGTGATTGAGGCATCAGAACACTCGTAGACAGACTGCAATTAGAACTAAGATTTTTGCACAATTGTAAAGCGGCATGCATGCAAGAGTTTGCATCATCCGAACCTCTTTATCGTTTCTATCATGCCGTCGATATGGACGGGATGGCTGAGGTTGGTCTGCAGTATTGTGTTGAATGTTTTCATCTTCTATGTTTTCAATGATGGGATCCATGTCAAAGAATGCATCTAACATCTGCTCCATCTCCACTTCTTGAAATGTCACATCAGGTATTGGTTGGGAGGACTTAGGTGATGGCTATTCGTTTGAAAATTGTCTTCTATGGGATGAAGTTGGAGCAGTTCTACTTATGGAGTTTGATCTATTGTCTCTGGACCATGAGATCGATAATGCAGGTCTTGTAGTTGTTCTATCGGAAAGAGACCGTGATTCCATATGTGCTGGTCATAGATTTTTTGTTTTCAAAAGATCTGATGCTTGCAATGCGCACAAGGACACACCATCCTATCGTCCATACTTTATCTACCAATGATGCAAAAAATAATGAAAACACTCTAGTTGTCATAACTTCACACTACTAGCTACATGACAATACATGACAACCTCACATTATCTAGCCAGCAGGTTCGATCCCCGCACACCTTGGTCTAGAGGTGCACGGAGATTAGGACCACATGGTACTAATGTCATCTTTATTGGTCAATGACTATATATTAAGGCTGTTGAAGTCTGTGTACTCTTTCAAAGTACGATTGCATTATTTTACTTCGTTTATCAATTTTTGTTTGCATTTTGAAATACACAAGGCGCTTTTGAAGTCCGATTGCATTTTTTCAACTATTTACCGCTAGCTCTAACAACCTCACATTCTCTAGCCATGCCCGCTCCCTGCACACCTCGGTCTAGAGGTGCATGGAGATTATGACCACATGGTCAATGACTATATATTAGTGTTTTTGAAGTTTGTGTACACTTTTGAAGTCCAATTATGCAAGCGTTTTTCAAACCTATAACCTAAACCTAACCTATAACCCATAACCTAACCTAACTTAGCCTAGCCTAACCTAACCTAACCTATAACCTAACCTACAACCAAATTAAACCTAGTCTATAACCTCACCCATAACATAACCTAACCGAAGTCCATTTGTGTTTTTTGAAGTACACAAGCCATTCTTGAAATCCGTTTGCGTTTTTTCTACTTTTTGCCGCTAGCTCTAACGTAACTTATAATCTAACCTAGCCTAGCATAACTTAGAACCTATAACCTAACTTATAACCTATAACCTATAACCTTAACCTAACCTATAACTTAACCTAACCGAAGTCCGTTTGCGTTTTTAGAAGTACATGAGTCATCTTCGAAGTCCGTTTGTATTTTTTCTACTATTAATTTGCCACTAGCTCTAACCTAACCTATAACCTAAACCTAACCTATAGGCTAACCTAACCAAAGTCCATTTGCAGTTTTTGAAGTACACGATTTATCTTCGAAGTTCGTTTGTATTTTTTCTACTATTAATTTGCTGTCTAACTTATAATCTAACCTAACATATAACCTAAACCTAACATAACCTAACATAATCCTAAACCTAACCTACAAGCTATACCTAACCTATAACCTAAGCTAACCGAAGTCCCTTTGCGGTTTTTTGAAGTACACTAGTCATCTTCGAAGTCCGTTTGCATTTTTCTACTAATAATTTGTCGCTAGCTCTAACCTATCCTATAATCTAGCCTCACTTGTAACCTAAACATAAACCTGACCTATAATCTAACCTAAACCTAACCTAATCGAAGTCCGTTTGCATTTTTTGAAGTACACGAGTCATCTTTGAAGTCCGTCTGCATGTATTTTTTCTACTATTAAATTGCCGCTAGCTCTAACAACCTAGCATAACCTATAACCTAAAACTAACCTATAACCTAATCTATCATAACCTATAACCTAACCTAATTTATAACCTACCTAACCTATAAGATAAACCTAACCTATAACCTAACATAATCAAAGTCCATTTGCGCTTTTTCTACTATTTGTCGCTAGCTCTACCCTAACCTATAACCGACACAATCTTGCATGGTGAATGGTGTGTATTCTAATCCAACCATTGATGTCAAGGTGTTATCTTAAATAGATCTTCCTTTGATCAAACTTTGTTGGTGAGGAGTGGTATCCTTATCTAGAGCGAGAGAGAGTCTTAGGGCAATTGACTATAATGTAATCAAACCTGTAACCTAAATATTAGTTAACTTACCCTATAACCTAACCTAGCCTTTTACGTTTATACAACCTATAACCTAACCTAATCTATAACCTAACCTATTGTCTAAACCTAACCTATAATCTAACTAACGTAGCCTATAACTTATAACTTAAACCTAACCTAGAACCTAATCTATAAGATAATCTAACCTAAATAACGTCCTATAACCTAACCTAACCTAGCCTATAACTTAACATAACCTATAACCTACAACCTAGCTTATAACCTAAACCTAATCTAACCTAACGTATGACCTAACCTAGCCTAACTCATAACCTATAATTTAGCATATAACCTATACCTTAACCTAACCTATAACTTAAACTAAACCTAACCAAAACCTCATCAATCGCATAATTTCAAAAACGACATAATTCAAAACTAAATTTCTTTAAAACATAATTTCAAAACCAGATTTTTTCATAGCATAATTTCAAAACAACATAATTCCAAAACAACATGACGAGATGGTAGTGTAATTTCATCACATAATTCCAAAGCATAATTTCAAAAGAAAATTATTCCAAACCATAATTTCACAACACAAACCATAATATAAAATCAAATTTTTTCCAAAGCACTATTTCTAAACAAAATGGCATAAAAACTTAAAGCATTGAAAGCCTAAAGCATGAATTTTATTTTGTTAATATACAAATTAATTTAATATGCATTAAAGTTTTGAGCACTCACATGCGGCCTATTTGAGCAATAAAGGGTCTTGTAAACGTCCTTGAACCTGTAAAAATGCACACGCGCACACACACACACACACACACACACAATGTTAAATCCTAAACCCTAAACCTATAAGCAAATGTGAAAAGAATCTCACCTTGGTGCTAGAGAGTAGTCCAAAAGAAATATTTTCACCTCCGACAAATAGTTAGGCACCAGATCTACAGTAGGTGAGGAGGAGAAGGGCAAGAGAAGAGATGCAAAAACTAGTGAAATGCATAGGGAAAGACCCGTGGGTTTTCTTTTGCAGGTTCCGTCGGTACAGACATCGAAAAATACACCTATATAAGCATCGAAAGATACATCGGTACACGCTGAAAGACACATTGGTATCTGCATTAGAAATTCAATTTTTTTTTAAAAAAATAAAAAATCATCTCCCTCCATACTTACCTACACATATCCGATGCCCACCATTGACGCTGGTAATTTGGCACCAGAATTTAAGCAACCTCTTGTAGTGTATGATAAGTGGGGAACTAATTCTTTCTTCTATGAAATGTTTCTTCTTCCTCTTCCCTACCCTCATTCCCTCGAGTTAGACAGAAGAGTGTAATCGGACCATTAGTGAACACCTTGTTAAATGATCAACATATCTTGAGGAAGACGCCGCTTAGGAACATGATGATGATACGAGACTAAATTATCCAGATTTCATGTCGAGGTGATGACATCTTGAATTTTTCAAGTGTGGGAGGAGGTAAGATCCCCAAAATTTGGGTCTCTTTTGAAAATATAAAAAAAAGATTCCAATGTCGGTTTTGGGAAATTTTGGTTTACGAGGCTTGATTGACAGTATTGAAAGGTTCTGAGGTAAAAAGCAAGGTCGTTTCCATGTTCTGGTACGTCAGATAGGCATTTGGTTTAGTTTTGAGAAAATCTGCTATTTTTAGCTTTTTATGCTTTTAGGTGTTTTTTTGCAAAAAGAAGGGTCGGATCTTTAACCTGCGTGTTCCGGGGAAGCTATGGTTTAATTTTGTAAAAATCTACTTTTTAAGTGCTTTTCACGTTATTTTTAGCTTGTCATGATTTTTAGTGCTTTTTAATGAAAAGCGAGTCCGCTTTCTTATTCCAGTGGACAAGGGGAACCCGTGGTTCAATTTTAGAAAATTTTACTTTTTTGTGTGCTTTTTATGCTATATTTAGATTTTTCTAATTTTTGGCGTTTTTGAAAAGCAACGTGCTTTTTGGGATGACCTAAACATAAAAATATTAATTTTAGCCTTCGTCGGATTTAAAAATGACCACTCGGAGAAAAAACGAGTTTGAACGGGATTTTATAGGAATTATTTTTATAAAAAGTAGTACCGTAAATACGTTGGGGTAGTATGGGAAAGTCATAACTACGTCGTGACATCACGATACAGCATAGCCTAGCCAAGGTTTCATTAGTTGGCCGAATACTGTTCAATTGATCAATTTTACTGTAAAAAATTGGATGGTAAGTGGGAGAGTTGACCACCAAAAGCCAAGCTATGTTTTAAGCAAAGTTCCCAAAAGCTTTCTTGGCTCAAAAATCAGCGCTAGTTTTATGCTTGGGGTTCACTCCAGTCTTGCACAGTGCCTATAGATTCACCTGCAGTGCTCCGTTTTCAGTGTTGTTTGTTGCGTCTACTACTATAAGGCAATACTTACCTATTATACGGAGTGGTGCAAGCTCTTCATCACCATATCCATAAGCTCTTCTCTCTCGTTTAGGGGAAGAAGAAGAAGAAGAAGAAGAAGAAGAAGAAGAATACGTAGGATATTCTCTCTCTACTTGCCTATTATCTCCTCTCTCATTTCACGATGTACCCGCTCTCCGAAAGCTCTTGTGGTGAACACCTCTATGTAGCTCTCATCACCGCTCTCTTGCGGAAAATCAAGAAGCCTTTCGACACTCCATAATCAATTCTAAAGCATAGTGAGAAGCTCTAAACTCCATAGCCATCATCATCTCTCTCTCTCTCTCTCTCTCTCTCTCTCTCTCTCTCTCTCAGTAGTCACCCTCTCGGTGATTGTTTTTCCCTATGCGAGTGCATATATGGATTCTTTGAGTATGTATGAAGTTGTTCCCATGATTATTTCATGATGTTTAACACACCGATTTATGCACATGATGCGTTTATGGATCAGTGGATCACGTGCGTACATAAAAAGCGCTTTTCGTTTCACGTCATAGAAACGGTAGGAACACTGTTTTGGTCATAACTCACAAACGGTTATGAATCATCCTGAACGAGATAAAACAAATCATTTAAATATTTTCTCTCATAGTTGTCATGTAAAAAGCACGCACGAGCTAAGAGATATGGTCAAAAAACAGCTTGCTACCCACTACACTTAGTCAAAATTTTGGACGCTATGCTCCTTGGAGAACCACTATATAGATTCACCGGATGGGCAAACCCACTTAGCCAATTGAAAAGCTTAACTAAACTTGATGATAAATGCATTTAGTTCTCCTTTATCACCGTGGGTATGCGAGTTGTTAATCATTCCATAACTGGTTTTACCTACGCGTATAGGGGTGCTACCTAGGGGGAGTACCATATGACATCGTGAGTTAACCGAGCCGCTTATGTATGATTTATGGTTTATGTTGGTGAGTTGATTTCATTTACTAGATGTCCATAAACTCATGTGAGGGTATACGGTTAGTCAACCCGAACCGCATAGGCAGATATGAATAAGGTGGCTTTCTTTTTGGGTTATTGTTTGTTGTGTGAGTATCATATTTTCACCTCCACGGTCATCATCACCTTTGTTCAAAGTAGAAGAGATAGTAGCTGAAACATTTAATGGCCTAATAACTTTTGTGTAGCGGAAATCAGCATGAACATAGTGGGCATTTCATTAGAATAGCTTCCTAATGAGAATTACAAGAGTGCTTGGGTGGAGAGAGCAACAAAAAACATAACACCTAGTTAGATAGCATCGACAATACTTTCAAAAGAGAGAGCAATTAAGCTATTGACAACAGTTGAGGACCGGATTTGCATGGAGCCGGTCCCCCCTCCAAAAGGCTTTGTATTATGGTTTCTACCATCAAGAGAGACATTGTACAATACAATTCTTTGTGTTCCTTCAAGACTAGCTAGTGCGATGAAGATGGAAGCTTCATACACCAAGCAAAACACTTAATCAAACACAACTTGAATTATCCCCGTTCTCAGACCCAAGACCTCACACACCTTCGAAGATGGTGAGAGCTAGCAGGGTATGAGAGTAGATTGAGAGGAAGAAGGAGTATCTTACGAGAAAGATGTACGTCTCCTCACATAATCACTCATATTAGCATAGCTTAGCTTAGTAATTAGCTTGGTAGAGGAGATGAGCATGCATTGAAGCTTGGCTCTTGGTTGGATTTGCATCCACATGCCAAGAGAGTGTTGATGTAGGCTTCTATCTCACAAGCTTGGAGTAGGTGATGAGCTCTCCATTAAAGCTTGGGAGGAGATAGAGTATTCTTCCTTCACACATGGTCAAGTGTGAGTGTGTGTGTGTCAATGCCCATCAAAAATCAGCCCTCTCTCTCTCTTGGGCGAGCCCTAGCTGCTAATTAGGTCTGGCTTTTGCCTCATTGGACCTCCCCAGGTCAAGCCAATAGGAATTAAGCAGCATAAGTGATAGCCTTCTGACATGTGTCCCCCTTTCCCCTTTTGTGAGAGCTTTAGGTAATTAAATAATTAAACAAAACTCTCATTGGACCCCTTTGTCTCCTGGCCAATAGGAATCAGGCAAGCCATGAGGCTTCTGAATGCTCATTGGACCCTTTGGGAGACTGCCCAATAGTCTTCTAGGAGACTTAATTCTTATTGGTTTCTTTTATTAAATGTTTTTAAATTAATTAAACTACATTTACTTTAGCTTAATTCTCATTGGTCCACTTCAAGGGTCTTCCCATAGGAATTGGGCACACCTTGTGGGCATCTGGCTTAGGGAGCTGACATGTGTCCCTCATTCCCTTTGTGTAAAGGGAGCCTGTGTGTGTGTGTGGCTTTCTCTCTCATCCCCTACCTTTGGGGCTCGCCCCCTCCCATGTAGGGATGTGCAAAGACTTTTAGGGCACACACAAAGGATCCAATTTTCCCTAGGGTTGACCTTTGGACACAACCTTTGAATTTTGGAACCTTAGCATTTTGGAAGTCTTAATGGGCTGAACCTTAGGGTCTTTTTAGCCCATTGTTTCACATGGCTCTTTTGCAGATGGCCCCCCCTTTTTATCCCTATTTTCCCTCCTTTGGATCCCTACTGTGGCCGGTCTGCTAGCTTAACCAACATTCTAGCTTTTTCTCCCTTGGCACTTCCCCACATTAAATGATCAGTTTAATATGAGAAAATCATTTAGGAGAATTAGATATTGATTATTATGACATTACTTCTCTCTTGAAATCATAGTCGTCCTCGACTATGGTGTAGAGAAGATAAAGCATATGCATGAGTCCTTTTCTTAGCGGGTAGAGGATCCCTATGTTACCCTACGACATCATTCCATAATGGATGACTAGTCCATTTGGCGCTTGAGAGCCTGAGGCTGCCGCAAGCATGTCTGCACATTAGTCCTATCAGTCTTCCATAGTAGAGTGACAAGCTCTACTTGGTGTTTGGGAGACGTTGTCTCCGCAAACTTGATCTAAGCATGCATACTAATTTATTTTTGTGCACAAATAAAGAAAAAGAGAGTCTTATAAGACAAAAATTTTGTTCATTTTTAACATTTTGTACATTTGCTTACTCTTGGGAAGCATTGTAAGCATTGACAAGGTTTAGGTTATCCTTTAATTGTATGCCTTGCATCCATCTAGCATCTCCGAAAGGATAATTCTTAAACTTAATAAGATATCGTCGGATAGTCTTACCGCCTCTTAATACCTTGTCTTCATGTCGGAGAATGGACTCGGGCTGCAGCACCTCCTCGTGGTCTTCGATCTCCGGTGGGTCTTCAATAGTTGGTTCTTGAGGTGGCTCTCCTTTGTAAGGCTTTAATAGGCTCACATGAAAAGCATTGTGTATGAGCCAATGATTGGGCAACTTAAGTTGATAGGCCATCTCATTGATTGGTCTAAGAATCTGGAAGGGACCATAATACCTTTTTGCTAGTTTAGCATAGTACTTTTGGTGGCCCGTAGGATTCTTGCCCGTCGTGTGCCTTAATCGAGCCTTGGGAAACTTTAACAAGACCCAATCGTTTTCTTTAAAGGCTTGGGCTCTTCTGTGCTTGTCAGCAGCAGCCTTTTGCCTTTGCTGTGAGATAGAGATAGCATCCTTAATCTTTTGGAAAGATTCTTGTAGGTCTCGGCTATACTCATCTGCAGCGAAGATCTTCCCATGTACCTCAAGTAGCAAGGGACTTTTTGATCTTCCCTCAATTACCTCGAAAGGTGCTTTTCCTATGGAAGTATGTACAGTGTTATTGTAAGCATACTCTACTAAGGGTAAGTATTTCTCCCATTGGGATCTTTGATCTACTTCCGTTACATAGGCTTTTAGTAGATCAAGAATGGTTAGGTTAGCTATTTCACTTTGGCCATCAGTTTGTGGATGATAGGCCGAAGAGAAGTTTAGCCTTGTTCCTAAATTCTCAAAGAGACCCTTCCAGAAATTACTGGTCATTCTAGGATCTCTATCCGACACTATGGACATTGGCAAGCCATGGTACTTGAAAATTTGTGAAATGAAGAGGGTTGCCATTTGATGGGCTTTGATAGTCTTTTTGACAGGTATAAAATGAGCTTGTTTACTGAACCTGTCTACTATCGTCCATATTCTCGTATTCCCATGGATAGACTTAGGCAATCCAAAGATAAAATCCATGGATATGCTCTCCCAAGGTGAATTAGGGAATTGCAAGGGTTGAAGCAATCCAAGTTGCTTCCCTCTATCAAATTTTGTCTTTTGACATACCACACATTTGGAAACATACTCGTGTATGTTCACTTTCATGGTAGGCCAATAGAAATATGTTTCAATTCCCTTTAGGGTAGACTGAATCCCTCTATGCCCCGCATATGGGGGAGCATGAGATTCATACATTACTTTCTCACGTAGTGAGTTAGTAACGCATAGTCTATTGCCATAGAGAAGATAACCATCTTGTAAAGTAAATGGTTCTTCTTTCTTCCCTAGTGCAAGGGCTGAAATCACATCTCTAAAATCGGGATCAATAGCATACTCATCTATCATTGAAGATAGATCATTGTGAGTTGCTATGGAAACCGCATTCACTCTCAGTCGTCTTGAGAGTGCATCGGCTACTTGATTATGCTAGCCAGCAATGTGAGCAATATGAAAATGAAATTGCGAAAGGAAATTTGCCCACCTCATTTGTTTGTCGGAAAGCTTGGTCTGCGTCATGAAGTACTTAAGACTTTGGTGATCCGTTCGCAGAATGAAAGGAGTCCCCAATAAATAGTGCTTCCATGAGTCTAAGGCATGTAGAACTGCAAGGAGTTCTTTTTCGTATATGCCTAGAGCTTGCTCAACAGGGTCAAGCCTTCGACTCTCATAGCCTATGGCGTGCCCTTCTTGGAGCAGAACAGCCCCAAGGCAATCACCACAAGCATCACATTGGACCTCAAATGGTTTTGAGAGATCCGGTAGTGTAAGCACAGGTTGAGAGATAAGCTTTTCTTTAAGCTTTTCGAAAGCATTGTTCTCCTTAGCAGACCACGTATACCTAACATTTTTCTTTGTTAGGTCATGTAATGGTCCCGCAATTCGTGAGAACTTTTCTATGAAGCGTCTATAGTATGCACACATACCTATAAAGCTTCTTATTTCATGAAGATTCCTTGGTTTAGGCCATCCTTTTATTACCTCTAACTTGGATGGATCCATTTGGATTCCATCTTGAGAGATAATGTGACCTAAATATTGAATCTCTTGCAAGAAAAATTCACTTTTCTTTCGATTAACATAAAGTTTATTCTCTCTTAAAACTTGAAATATTACCTGGAGGTGTTGCTTGTGTTCCTCCAATGAATTAGAGTAGATGATAATATCATCAAAGAACACTCCAGTGAAGGTTCGATGAGGCCTGAACAGCTTCTCCATCAAACGGTTGAATGTGGCTGGTGCATTGGTCAAGCCAAAAGGCATGACAATGTATTCGTAAAGACCAAATGTAGTACGAAATGCGGTCTTTACAATGTCTTGATCAACTATCCTTATTTGATGATAGCCACTTTTTAGGTCAATCCTACTGAAGTAGGTCGATCCTTGTAGCTTATCAAATAGGTCTTCTACCCGTGGAACGGGAAACCTATTCTTGATAGTGATCCTATTTAGTGCTCTATAGTCGACACACATACGATATGTGCCGTCTTTCTTTTGTACTAATAGCACAGGTGAGCAAAATGGAGATGAGCTAGGCCTAACCATGCCCTTCTCAACTAACTCATGCACTTGCCGCATAATCTCCTCTTGTTGAGCTTGAGAAACTCTATAAGGAGGTTTGTTAGGCGGTGAACTTCCTGGAAGAAGTTCAATTGCATGGTCGTCATTACCTCGTTTAGGAGGTAGCTCACAAGGGATGTCGTCAATAAAAACATCTTGAAACCCCTTGAGAAAATTGGATAACTCTAATTCCTTTTGGTTGCTTTTATTTTCTTTTGCTAAAGCATTAGGTTCATTTTGAGAATCTTTAACAAAAATCATGTACGCGAAAATAGAGCTCTTTATTGACTTGTTGAAAGCTGGTGTATGTACAATGGGGATGGTGTTACCCATCTCCTTAGCATCTATATACCTGTCCTTTTCCCTGAACTTAAAGGAGATTCTCCTTTCAGGAAATTTAACATCGGCAGCCAGGCGGTCAAACCATGGTGCCCCTAGGATTACATCCTCATGCTTGAGAGGAGAGATAAAGAAGTCCTCTTTGTCCACATAGCCTTGGACATGAAGCCTCAATTTCCCGATTAAGGGAGTAACTGAAGCTTCTTGCCCTTTGAAGGCACTGTCTGCGGGTAGGATATCTCCCATCTCGTAGGATTGTATGCCTAGCTTGGTGGCTAACTCCATAGATATGAAATTGTGAGTAGAACCAGGGTCAAAGAGAATAAAAGCATCATGTTCTCTTACCTTTCCCCAAGCATGGCATAGAGGAGATCCTTTGTGGTGAGTTTGGTGAATCTCCCCCTCTTGGATTTCAACCAAAGAAGCTCTAGGAGGATCTTGGCGGTTGTTCTTTTGGGGACAAGCGCGGTACGCATGCCCTTGTTCTCCGCACTTGAAACACCGGTTATCCTTACGATAACGCTCAAGCTCTTCAGGGGAGAGTTTATTCTTTCCTTTGTAAACTCCCTTCTCTTTAGCTTTGTTGGAATTGCCCTTAGGAGACTTTTGGACATTGTCCTTCCCCTTAGGCTCATTGGAACCCTTGTTTTCCGGGGGCTTATTATTTCTTTTACCCCCCGTTTGGAAATTGATTCGCGAGGCCACCATAGTATGGTGTATTACCGCCGATATGGTACGTGGCCTTTGGGAGTTGACATACTCCGCCATTTCTTCGGTTAAGCCCGCACAAAATTGTTGCTTTTGCTCTCCAAAATCCAACTTTTTGAAGACAGTGGCTTTGAGTTGTAGGTCCCAAAACTTGTCTACATATTTGTGGATGGATTCATTGGGAGAGAGCTTTAAGCTTCGCCATTCGGTGAGTACTTTGTCTTTGGCATCGGTGGCCAAAAACTGCTTCATAATGGAAGCTCTTAAAGCCTTCCATGTTCGTGGAGCTTCACCGTTGGCTCGTAGGCTAGACCACCATTGTCTGGCGGACTTTTGAAAGTGCATAGCTACATGACGTAGCTTAGAGGACTCCGTGAAGCCCTCATCTCCAAACGCCGCATCGAATTGCTGGATAAAGGCCAAAACTTTGTCTGTAGCACCGAAGGTGCCATCATAGGTAAGGAAAGAGATGCTCTTCCCTCCCTCTTTGAATTTCTTCAGCTTGGACGACCTCTTCCATGCGGCATAGGATTTCCTATGGCCTCTTCTTTTTGATGGTTCAAAAGTTGCACCATCACTTTCTTCAGAAGGTGAAGAATTTGAAGAAGGTGGAGAAGAGGGTGACCTCTTTCTCGCCTTTTTCTTGTCTTGATCTTTGTCATCTTCACCATAGCTTTCATAAGAGGAAGAGGATGAAGAATATGGAGAAGAGGGTGTCCTCTTTCTCGCCTTTTTCTTCTCTTGCTTTTTATCATCCCTCTTTGAATTGTGGTGAGGAGAAGAATATGATGGTCTTCTCCGCTTTGGTGGTGATGGAGAGCGTTTAGCCCGCCGTCTTCGTGGAGCCATCTCCGCCGAGGTGGCGGGAGACTCGCTTCTTTCTCGTTCCTTCGGTGGAGGCTCTTGAGTTCTCCTTTGGGAAGGAGATGCATCATCAAGAAGTAAATTCTTGAGCCCTTCATATGGATTCTCTTCTTCTTCCCGAATCGGAGAGAGACCTCTTTTGGTAGTCTCACAAGGAGGCTTCCTAGGTGTTCTCTCGTCATGGTGATGAACTTGGAGAATCCCGTGAGCACGGAGCTGCCGTTGCACTTCACTTTGGAGAGATGGATTGCCCATGGCTTGTTGAAGCCTAGAGACAAGATAGTTAACAAGCATTGAAGCATCATTAGTAGCTTGCTCATGAGCAAAATCAAAGTTATCGACATTAATTTCACTCTCTTTACTATTGTCAGCCATTCTAACAACTTTTAGGTGTAAAATTTTTTTAGGTGTACCTTGGCACTTCAAGCCCTAGTTGCTACTCCTCTTTACCCCTTTAGAAAAAGCACTCAAGCTACTGTACCCGCGGCTCGAATACCATTAATTGCAAGGAATAGAAGAGAGGGTCTTTCGACACCAAGACAGCACCGGCTCCTGTCAAGCTTCTAATAGCTCAATAGTGGTTAAGCCGTAGGCAAGCCTCGTAGGACTCCACTATTAAGACCATAGCTCTCGACGGTGATGCCCCGTTAACTGCACAAAGGCAGGCGCACTGCAAGGCTGAAAAATCCCTATTCTACTTACTCACAGGCAATTAATAATACCAACCATTTGTAGCTAGCTTGAGGACCTCCCTTCTTGAGCAAGAAAAGAGAAACCTTGAGCTCTGATACCAATGAAACATTTAATGGCCTAATAACTTTTGTGTAGCGGAAATCAGCATGAAGATAGTGGGCATTTCATTAGAATAGCTTCCTAATGAGAATTACAAGAGTGCTTGGGTGGAGAGAGCAACAAAAAACATAACACCTAGTTAGATAGCATCGACAATACTTTCAAAAGAGAGAGCAATTAAGCTATTGACAACAGTTGAGGACCGGATTTGCATGGAGCCGGTCCCCCCTCCAAAAGGCTTTGTATTATGGTTTCTCCCATCAAGAGAGACATTGTACAATACAATTCTTTGTGTTCCTTCAAGACTAGCTAGTGCGATGAAGATGGAAGCTTCATACACCAAGCAAAACACTTAATCAAACACAACTTGAATTATCCCCGTTCTCAGACCCAAGACCTCACACACCTTCGAAGATGGTGAGAGCTAGCAGGGTATGAGAGTAGATTGAGAGGAAGAAGGAGTATCTTACGAGAAAGATGTACGTCTCCTCACATAATCACTCATATTAGCATAGCTTAGCTTAGTAATTAGCTTGGTAGAGGAGATGAGCATGCATTGAAGCTTGGCTCTTGGTTGGATTTGCATCCACATGCCAAGAGAGTGTTGATGTAGGCTTCTATCTCACAAGCTTGGAGTAGGTGATGAGCTCTCCATTAAAGCTTGGGAGGAGATAGAGTATTCTTCCTTCACACATGGTCAAGTGTGAGTGTGTGTGTGTCAATGCCCAACAAAAATCAGCCCTCTCTCTCTCTTGGGCGAGCCCTAGCTGCTAATTAGGTCTGGCTTTTGCCTCATTGGACCTCCCCAGGTCAAGCCAATAGGAATTAAGCAGCATAAGTGATAGCCTTCTGACATGTGTCCCCCTTTCCCCTTTTGTGAGAGCTTTAGGTAATTAAATAATTAAACAAAACTCTCATTGGACCCCTTTGTCTCCTGGCCAATAGGAATCAGGCAAGCCATGAGGCTTCTGAATGCTCATTGGACCCTTTGGGAGACTGCCCAATAGTCTTCTAGGAGACTTAATTCTCATTGGTTTCTTTTATTAAATGTTTTTAAATTAATTAAACTACATTTACTCTAGCTTAATTCTCATTGGTCCACTTCAAGGGTCTTCCAATAGGAATTGGGCACACCTTGTGGGCATCTGGCTTAGGGAGCTGACATGTGTCCCTCATTCCCTTTGTGTAAAGGGAGCCTGTGTGTGTGTGTGTGGCTTTCTCTCTCATCCCCTACCTTTGGGGCTCGCCCCCTCCCATGTAGGGATGTGCAAAGACTTTTAGGGCACACACAAAGCATCCAATTTTCCCTAGGGTTGACCTTTGGACACAACCTTTGAATTTTGGAACCTTAGCATTTTGGAAGTCTTAATGGGCTGAACCTTAGGGTCTTTTTAGCCCATTGTTTCACATGGCTCTTTTGCAGATGGCCCCCCCTTTTTATCCCTATTTTCCCTCCTTTGGATCCCTACTGTGGCCGGTCTGCTAGCTTAACCAACATTCTAGCTTTTTCTCCCTTGGCACTTCCCCACAGTTTAATATGAGAAAATCATTTAGGAGAATTAGATATTGATTATTATGACATTAGCCAACACCACCAATAGCCAGTATAAACAAAGAAATTGAGAACAAGGACTGTAGCAGATACAAGGACCCCAGAATGGCAAGGATTGCTACGCCTGTTTGCGCCATAGGCCTTGGCACCGACTCCTGCATTTACAAGGTACCAGCTTTGTTCCTGCATCTAATGCATCTCTGGCAGTTTTAACTGCAACCGAAAATGCTTTGCATAAGTTGGGAGATTTCTGAGCAACAATCCAAAGAGAAGGGAGCGGCGTTCGTCTTGGGAACTGTTTGCATTGGAAAGACTTCCAAGCTCCTCTCTATAACCAAAAAGTGGTGAGGTAAAGGGATGCGATAGGGTGTTATTCTATATTATAAATTTGATCTTGATGCATTGGTTTGAGGCCATTTGCATGTTATGCATGATCCCGAAAATGACAAAAAGTTATTTCTTGCATATGTGTGAAGTTATGGTTTATGGTTGACCTAAAGGTTGGAGTTGTTTTGCATCATTTTGATGGTGATAGAATATTATCATATGATGTATGGAATCTTATGGGTTGATGTGGATGCCTCATGTGAATGGATATGACTGTTTTCAATCTTTCTAGGTCAAAAAGTAGCTCTATGTGCTAGAGAGGTGAAGTGCAGATATGATGCATCAACTTTGCATGGTTGGATGTTGTCAAAATTGGATTTTTATATCATGTTTAGTTGCTGGTTGGAATTATTTTATGCATAAAACTCATGTCTTAAGATATGTGTGTGGACTCCGATTGACTGCATGGGATATGTCAAACTCCAAGTGTGGGAGTTGGTCCGGTGTGAATGTGATTTGTGGCTAAGGGCTGAGATTCCCTCATGGCTTATGGTTGTGATTTTATGATGGAAGCCGGTGTGGCTCTTGGTTTTTTTTTTAGGATATGGTTATGCTGCCAAAATTTTTGCAGCCATGTTATATTCTAAAGTGCTTATGAAGGATTGGTTGTGCCTCACCCGAGTTGGGTGGAGTGCTCACCCGTGTGAAGTGATTGGATTATGGTTTATGGTTCATGAAGTGGTTTGGATGGTTTATGGTAGACGTGTAAGGGTAGAGACCCTGTACAGTCTAGATGCTCGGAAAAGATTGTTTGTGCATATAGAAGATGCTATTGTGATTGGACTTGCGTGTTATGTTTCTCATGGTAGCGTCACTACAAAGCTAGGATCACCTACATCGCTTAGCGTTAGATAAAAGGGTTGTTGACCTGGGGTTTTGCTGGATCGGGGGTGTTGCCTAAGTTTTTTTTTTTTTTTTGTTAGGCTCATCTGCATGGTTAGTGCAATGGGGGTTGAATGACCTACACGACCAACGCATTGAGTATTTTGCCTCGTATTTACCTGAACACTTTGTGCTGGGCATCAAAGAGACATGGAACCTAAATTGATATGGTTAGTGTTGATACCCTAACACTCACTGAAACTTGGGATCCTTTCAGAGCTCGGTTGGAGGGAGGCGAAGCGGCCTCAGCTTATGTCTGGCTCAAATAGGTTGGAGGTGTTCTGGATCGCTCCCAGTGAAGTGAAATTCTCTATGTCTGTAGTAGAGCGGAAGTGGATGGGTGGGATTCCTACATAGGGTCCGATGCTCTGCTAGTTATTTTGTCATATTCTTTTTTATGTTATGGTATACCCAGATTTTGTCATTGCATTAATAAGAGGTTGTATGGTTCATTTAGATGGGTCATTTACAGATTCTCTATTGTCATCCTTTCATATCTCTATGCACTCTATTTCACCCTCCACTATATTCTCTCTCTCTCTCTCTGTCTGTCTCTCTCTCTCTCTCTCTCTCTCTCTCTCTCTCTCTCTCTTCCCGCGATGTGGTGTACACATATATTCACCCTCCACAATGTTATATTTTTTCTTGAGTACCCTTTCATCCATAACACCCATTTAGGGGTAGCACTAGCTGCTAGGTTCCTCTGGATGCAGTCCGGCTCATGGCCTAAAATCCATGTTAGGAAATAAGACGTAGCTAAATAGATAATTGAGTAGATTACTTAATGGAGATGAACAGATTTATATACACGAGATTATAGAGTAGAGAGAGAGAGAGAGTACACACGATATACGTGGTTCACCCGATGTGGGCTACATCCACGGGAAAGCAGCCACTCAATGGCTTTAGTACTTAAAAACAAGAAGTAGTTTACAAAGGGATTATACCCTTAATGGAGCTCCCGCCTTGCTTCACTCTCACCACCTCACACTCACCTTGTTGCATCAACTTCACACTATGAAATGTGTGTAGAAATGGCCTCCTTTTATAGGCCAAAAGGACTACCCTCTCTTATGAGAGACAGCCATGTGTAGCCACCCTTGTGCGAATAAGTCCAAATCGGACCCTCCAATCCGCCCATGTGTGGCCTTCCTTGAGAAGACAAGTCCGCTTTTGAATTCGGCCACCGGCCATTGACTTTCGACCACCGGCCATTGGCCATTGACTACCGGCCACCGGCCATCGGCCATTGACTACCGGCCACTGACCAATCGACCGGTTGTTTTCCGACCACTTTCCGGCCGCCGTCCGGCCATAATATTCCGATGAAAAAAAAAGTCTCGGGGGCCTTTGCCCCCGAGGCCTTTAAAGTTGCCCCTGATTCTTGTCCGTGAAAATTTTGGTTTCCGGTGAGTGATTTTCCTTCACGCACGATGGCTTCTCCTCATAATGGGGGCCTTACAAATGTGCGCTTTTACCACAAAAAATTACAAGGGTAAATCAGGCTCCATACTTAACAATCTCCCACTTGGAGACCGATCTCCAAACCAAACCTGTGACTGCTTTCCATTCTGGCTTCTTATCCTTGAATGCCGATTGAAGATGAGCAAAAGCTCAACTTCTCCTTGTTGACCACCTTTGTAAACATGTCTGCAGGATTTTCACTTGTATGCACCTTTCCTAGCTTTAGTTGTCCCTCTTCCAAAAGAGTGCGTATGAAGTGATATCTCACCTCAATGTGCTTTGTCCTTGAATGAAAGGCTGAGTTCTTCGCAAGATGGATAGCGCTTTGGCTATCACTGTACAAGACACAATTGTCTTGTTTGAATCCAAGCTCTTCTAAGAATCTGTGAAGCCACAGAATTTCTTTGCTTGCCTCCGTCATTGCTACATACTCTGCTTCCGTGGTAGAAAGTGAAACCACTTTCTGCAGCTTTGAAGCCCAGCTTATTGCTGTGTCTCCAACCGTGAACACATAGCCAGTAGTGCTCCTTCGAGTATCTTTGTCACCTGCCATATCTGCATCAGCATACCCTTCTAGAAAAATATCAGTTCCTCCAAAATACAAAGCATTTGTTGTTGTCCCTTTTAGATACCTAAGTATCCACTTCACAGCTTGCCAATGCTCTTTACCTGGGTTGTCCATGAACCTACTCACAACTCCCACTGCATGTGCAATGTCTGGCCTTGTCCAGACCATAGCATACATTAGAGAACCTACCGCTGCAGCATATGGAACTTTAGACATATAGGCTATCTCCTCTTGTGTCTTTTGACACATATCCTTCGTTAGTTTAAAATGACCAGCCAAAGGTGTAGAAACTGGTTTTGCATTTTGCATTGCAAACCTTTCTAGTACCTCTTGATGTAATCTTCTTGAGATAGCTTTATTGTCTTCTTCGTCCTGTCCCTTGATATTTTCATACCAAGTATCCTCTTTGCAGCACCTAAATCTTTCATTGAAAAAGATTTGGACAGCTCTTCTTTTAGGTCTTTGATGTCCTTCATGTTAGCACTTGCAATCAACATGTCATCAACATACAACATTAGGATGATGAATTTCCCATCTCCCAAATTCTCCGTGTAGACGCAGTGATCCGAGTTGCATCTTGTGAATCCATGATCCAACATCCATCGATCAAACTTCAAGTACCATTGTCTTGATGCTTGCTTTAAACCATACAAGCTCTTCTTTAATCTGCAAACCATTTTCTCCTTACCTTTTACTTCATACCCCTTTGGTTGAAGCATGTAGATTTCCTCCTCTAAGTCACCGTGAGGGAATGCCGTATTTACATCCATTTGCTCGAGATTTAGATCATGAGCAGCCACAAGGCTTAAGACAAGCCTAATTGAGTTCATTTTTACAACAGGAGAAAATATTTCATTGAAGTCAATACCTTTCTTTTGAGAAAAATCTTTTACCGCAAGCCTAAACTTGTACCTTTTCTTCCCAGCTTCTTCTTCCTTTAGCTTGTACACCCATTTGTTTTGAAGTGCCCGCTTACCTTTAGGCAACTCAACCAACTCCCATGTTTGGTTGCGATGTAGTGAGTCCATCTCCACTTGCATGCTCTTCATCCATTCTTCTTTGGATTCATGTTGCATAGCTTCTTCATATGAATCCGGCTCTCCAGAATCTGAGATCAAGAGATGGTTGAAGGAAGGAACAAACCTTTTTGGAGGTCTACTTGCTCTTGTAGATCTTCGGGGAATAGGATGAGACTCCTCATTTGGTTGACGTTGTTGCACATTGTCACCGTTTGCAGTCCTTGAGTCTTCACCGTCCTCAAGCTCCATGTACTCATCACCTGTTTCTTTTGTTTGTTTTCTTTCCAAGTAATCTTTGTACATATTTTGTTCGTTAAAAATTACATCCCTACTCCTTAAGATTTTACCATCTTCAGGATTCCATAGGAGATACCCAAAGTCTCCTTCTCCATAGCCAATGAAGAAACACTTTTTGGACTTTGCATCTAACTTTGATCTTAGGCTTCTATCTATGTGCATGAAAGTCTCACACCCAAACACTTTGAGAAATGCATAATTCACCGGTTTACCTTTCCATGCCTCTTCAGGAACTCCCCCATCCAATGCCGTTGAGGGTGACCGATTGATTAAGTACACAGATGTACTTACAGCTTCCGCCCAAAGCTCATGCGGTAGGCCTGCATGTAGCCACATGCTTCGTGCTCGTTCCATGATTGTCCTATTCATCCTTTCCGAAATCCCATTTTGTTGAGGTGTCCTTGGGGTTGTCCTTTGCCTCCGAATGCCATTGCTAGCACAAAAGCTTTCAAAAGCTTGGCTGCAATATTCGTCTCCATTGTCGGATCTGAGGCATTTAACCTTGGTACCTGTTTCATTCTCCACAAAGGCTCTCCACCTTTGAAATATGGAAAATACATTGGATTTATTCTTCATGACATAAACCCATGTTTTTCTAGTCGCATCGTCTATGAATGTTACATAGTACAATGAGCCACCAAGTGATGGTGTACTTGCAGGACCCCAAACATCAGAATGAACCAACTCAAGTTTATTATTTTTTCTTTCATTTCCTGATTTTTGAAATTTTACCCTCTTTTGTTTACCATAAACACAATCTTCACAGAACTCTAAGTCCACTTCTTTCAAACCTGGTAGAAGCTTCTTTGTTTGAAGGATTTGCATTCCTTTGGCACTCATATGCCCAAGTCAGTAGTGCCACACCGCACTGTCAACTTCTGTAGTTGCTGCACAAGCTGAAGGTTGCATGCTAACAGTACACAAGTAAAGTGTATCGACTTTTTCACCCTTGGCAACCACCAAAGATCCCTTTGAGATCTTCCACCGTTTGTTTCCGAATGCAATGTTGTGACCTTCATTGTCCAATTGTCCTGTAGAGATCAAATTTTTGCGAAGAGAAGGAACATGCCTAACATCTTTAAGCTTCCATTCATTTCCGTTAGCACTTCATCATCTCCCAAGTATACATACCCAAAATTACCTTTGATGTAGTCTTGGAAATGTTGCTTGTGTGGTGTCGCATGGAATGAAGCCCCGGAATCTACTATCCAGGAATTAGACACATTGTCTAATGAGAGAATTAGAGAATCTTGCTCTACTTTACCTGCCACATTGGCCTCCGATGTTGGCTTGTTGTCTTGAGACTCTGTCTCCTTCTTCTTCTTGGACCAAAAATCCTTCTTGTCGTGGCCCTTCTTGCCGAAGTTCCAACATTCAAGAACTGACTTTGTGCGTGACTTGCTCCGCCTTGAGCGATCACGACCCTTTTGGTTTTTGAACCTCTCCTTAAGCCTTCCTCTTGTTTCCATTGATAGTGCAGCACTTGATGATTCTCCTGTGCTTCTCCTTCGCATTTCCTCGCTTAGGAGAACACCCACAACATCATCAAACTTAAGAGTATTTGTGCCAGAGATAGAATTACTTACAGCCATCACAAGGCTGTCCCAACTATCCGGTGGAGATGATAGTATAAGGAGAGCTCGCACTTCGTCATCGAAATTGATTTTCACTGATCGAAGTTGACTTATGTTTGTGTTAAAGTCATTTAGGTGTTCTGCAACTGAACCATTCTCTGCCATCTTTAGATTGAACAAGCGCTTCATAAGAAATACCTTATTGGATGTCGATGGTTTCTCGTAGAAGTCGTCAAGTGACTTCATCAAGTCCTCCGTGGTCTTCATCTCCGAAACATTGAAGGCCACCATTGACGCCAAGCTTAACCGGATTGTTCCCAATGCCTTTCGATCAAGGACAATCCATGCTTCATCTGCCATTGTTGCGGGCTTCTTCGCAAGACCGCCTAGTGGCAAATAGAGGTCCTTCTGGTAGAGATAGTCTTCAATCTGCATCTTCCAATGTTGGTAGTTTTTGCCGTTGAACTTCTCAATCTTGAGCTTCCCTTCCTCTGCCATAACTCCCACTCAATTCAAGGAATCCTTTCCTTGAGATAATTTAGCTACGAGCAAACCTTGCTCTGATACCAATTGTTAGGAAATAAGACGTAGCTAAATAGATAATTGAGTAGATTACTTAATGGAGAGAGACAGATTTATATACACGAGATTATAGAGCAGAGAGAGAGAGAGAGAGAGTACACACGATATACGTGGTTCACCCAATGTGGGCTACGTCCACGGGAAAGCAGCCACTCAATGGCTTTAGTACTTCAAAACAAGAAGTAGTTTACAAAGGGATTATACCCTTAATGGAGCTCCCGCCTTGCTTCACTCTCACCACCTCACACTCACCTTGTTGCATCAACTTCACACTATGAAATGTGTGTAGAAATGGCCTTCTTTTATAGGCCAAAAGGGCTGCCCTCTCTTATGAGAGACAGCCATGTGTAGCCGCCCTTGTGCGAATAAGTCCAAATCGGACCCTCCAATCCGCCCATGTGTGGCCGCCCTTGAGAAGACAAGTCCGCTTTTGAATTCGGCCACCGGCCATTGACTTCCGACCATCGGCCACCGGCCATTGACTTCCGACCACCGGCCATCGGCCATTGACTACCGGCCACCGGCCAACCGACCGGTTGTTTTCCAACCACTTTCCGGCCGCCGTCCGGCCATAATATTCCGTTGAAAAAGAATATTCCGGCGAGAAAAAAAGTCTCGAGGGCCTCCGTCCCCGAGGCCTTTAAAGTTGCCCCTGATTCTTTTCCGTGAAAATTTTGGTTTTCGGTGAGTGATTTTCCTTCACGCACGATGGCTTCTCCTCATAATGGGGGCCTTACAAATGTGCGCTTTTACCACAGAAAATTACAAGGGTAAATCAGGCTCCATACTTAACACTCCATGCTTGGTCGGGTGCTGAGAACTTCTACCCTATGCAAACACTTCCACAAATCTGATCTATATTGAAAATTTTGTAAAGGTATAAATTGTATATTTTGTGCATAGACCCCTGGGGAGGGGTATCTTTCACCTGGTATTAGAGCGAGGTGCTTAAGGTTATGGGGATAGCCTAAAACCTGATACTAGTCGGATTAATTATGCATCATGCACGCATTCATGAATGGTGTTTGGGAAGGGATATTGTATTCATGATGCATCTATAAGTGACATTGGTTGGTGGTACCCGCTTGACTTGTCTTCTTGAATGAAAGTATTTTGTTTGAGTTATGGTGAAGTGGTTGAAGTGTTGACAATGGCATTGTAAGTTCTTTGAAGGTTTGTTTTGTAGTAACAAATGGCTCCCATAGTGACTTCTGAATGCTTTAGCCAAGGGAATGAGGTTTTGGCCATAGTGTTCAACAATTGGCGACACGATTATCAAGAGATGAAAGGAACTCTTTTACTTAAAAATCAAGACCAAAGTCTTTGGCATGTCAGGAAGCACAACTTGTTGGAAGAGTGTTGACCGTAGTTACCTTACCTGTCACCAGGAACCATTTCATCAATTCCTTATTTACATTGACGATAGTCCAAGAGACTGGTTTACCATATACTTTAACTTAGGATGTGGTTAGGCCTAGAAGACATGTTCTACTTCTTGGAAATTACGCAGTTGGATTCAATATCCATTGGGGAATTGAAGTGGTTCAAGCTTCAAAGTGAACTAGAGACTACCTTGTTCCAAACACTTACGCAGCATGGGATTTGTATGTTGAAGCCCAACCTGAACATTGGACACAAGTTCCTGATAGATTTATGAGCGATCCACAGCTTTGGTCAAGGAAAAGATCCAAGAAGGCGATGTCAAAGTACAGGGATATGTTCTTTACCTTAACCTATGTTTGCTTTTGGACATATCTAGTCCATAGCTCATTCTTAGTAAGAAGGCTCTCATGCTAAACCAAAGATACCGCTTTTGTGAGAAGGTCATAATCAAGGTTTGGAAGAATGAAAGTATTTGGTTTGAGTTATGGTGAAGTGGTTGAAGTGTTCAACAACGACGTTGTAATTTCTTTGAATGTTTGTTTTGTAGTAACTAATGGATCCCAGAGTGACGTCTGAATGTTGTAGCCAGGGGAATGAGGTTTCTCGAATGTGCCGATAGGGGTGTTTTTTATTCTGAGAAAGACAGAAATTTGGGGATCCAAGATATATATTTCTGTCTAAGATCTCCAAAATTTGGGTCTCTTTTGAAAATAAAAAAAATAGATTCTAATGTCCGGTTTATGAAATTTTGATTTACGAGGCTTGATTGACAGTATTGAAAGGTTCTATGATAAAAAAGAAGGTCGTTTCCATGTTCTAGTAGGTCAATCGGACGTTTGGTTCAATTTGAGAAAATCCGCTATTTTTACCTTTTTCATGTTTTTCATGCTTTTAGGTGCTTTTTTGCAAAAAGCAGGGTCGAATCTTTAACCTGCGTGTTTTGGGGGAGCTATGGTTCAATTTTGTAAAAAAATGCTTTTCGAGTGCTTTCCACACTATTTTTTGCTTTTCATGAATTTTTGTGCTTTTTGCTTTCTTATTCTAGTGGACAAGGGGAATTGATGGTTAAATTTTAGGATTTTTTTTTGTGCTTTTTATGCTATTTTTAGCTTTTTGTGATTTTCGGTGTTTTTGAAAAGCAACGTGATTTTTAGGATGACCTCAACATAAAAATACTAATTAGTCTCCGTCGAATTTAAAAATGACCACCCAGAGAAAAACAGGACTAGGATTTTTACAAAAATTATTTTTATAAAAAATAGTACCGTAAATACGCCAGGACAAAATGGGAAAGTCATAATCACATTCGGACATCTTGGTGCGGCATAGCCTAGCCAAGGTTTCACTAGTTGGCCGAATACTGTTCAATTGATAAATTTTACTGTAAACAATTGGATATGAGGCCTAAAACAAAATAGAATTTGGGGCCAAATGAGATATCATTTGGAACTATGGATAATCAATGGGGATGGTAAGTGGAAGAGTTGACCACCAAAAGCCAAAGCCATGTTTTTAGCAAAGTTCCCAAAAGCTTGCAACAGCGCTAGTTTTCTGCTTGGGGCTCACTCCAGTCTTGCAAAGTGCCTATAAATTCACCTACAGTGCTCACTTTTCAATGTCATCTGTTGCCTCTACTACCGCAAGGCAATACTTACCTATTATACGGAGTGGTGAAAGCTCTTCATCACCATCTCCATAAGCTCTTCTCTCTCATTTATGGAAAGAAGAAGAAGAAGAAGGATATTCTTTCTCTACTTGCATACTATCTCCTCTCTCGTTTAACGGTGTATGCGCTCTCAAAAGCTCTCGTGGTGAACACCTCTATGTAGCTCTCATCATTGCTCTCTTGCAACAAATCAAGAAGCCTTTTGACAGCCCCTAATCAATTCTAAAGCACGGTGAGAATCTCTAAACTCCATAGCCATCATCATCTCTCTTTCTATGTCGTTTTTTGAGTAATACCCTCTCGGTGATTGTTTTTTCATATACAAGTGCATGTATGGATTTTTCGAGTACGTATGAAGTTGCCCCATGATTCTTTCATCATGTTTAGCACGCTGATTTATGCACACGATGTGTTTATGATCATGTGCATGCATCAAAAGCGCTTTCGTTTCACGTCATAGAAGTGGTAGGAACATTGTTTTGGTCATAACTCACAAACTGTTATGAATCAGCCCGAAAAAGATAACACACATCATTTAAAACAATTTCTCTCTTTGGTGTCATGTGAAAATTACGCAGAAGCTAAGAGATATGGTAAAAAAACAGCTTGCTTCCCACTGCACTTGGTCAAAATTTTGGATGCCAGGCTCCTTGGAGAACCACTATATAGATTCACCGAATGGGCAAACCCACTTAGCCACTTGAAAAGCTTGACTAAACTTGAAGATAAATGTATTTAGTTCTCCTTTATCACCTTGGTATGCGAGTTAGTAATCATTCCATAATCGGTTTTAAATATACGGATAGGGGTGCTACCTAGGGGGAATACCATATGACGTCCTTAGTTAACTGAGCCGCTTATGTATGATTTATGGTTTATTTTGGTGAAATGGTTTCAGTTATTAGATGTCCATAAACTCATGTGAGGGTATATGGTTAGTCAACCCGAACCGCATAGACAAATATGAATAAGGTGGCTTTCTGTTTGGGTTATCGTTTGTTGTGTGAGTATCATATGGGTAAAGTGATGCAATAGGGTGCTACTCTATATTATGGATCTGATCTTGATACATTGGTTTGAACAGGCTGCCCAACAACAATATAATCTGCAAGAGTGGATTTGTAAAGCCATGCACACGATTACAAATAAATTACAGCAATTTGAATGCCGGGATATTAGCAAATTTTGCAATATCTATAAGCAGGCAATGAAAGATAATGGAATTGATGATCAGAATGCAGTGGTAGGGTTTCATTAATTGCGGTGCCAGAGCTTTCAGTCAACTCAAGGCCCAAATTGGCAGGAATTTAAGAAGGCGCTGCAGGATGCTTATTTACAAAGGGTAACCAGACCGAGCTTCATGACGTGGGTGCAGAAGAAAAATAACAATTTATCTGCATGAGATTTGTTACGGGAGTTTGAAAAGAAATTTGACCAATTATCCTTGACAGAGCAGCATTCGATGAAAGATCAAAAGGTTGAACTATTTATTTGGGCTGCTGATCCACGACTTCAAAAGAGTCTGGTGTAATTACTAGAGGATTCAACATGTGAAATGGGCGTGAAGTCTGATTGGAAGATAGTCACTGAAGCGGTAAATATAATCATGAAATGGTGGATGAGAGTTAATAAGATGATTGTGGCTGATGTCATGGATGTTGTGGAAGAGGAAACTAAGGAGAAATCATCTTCAACAATACCCAAAGTGGAGGAGCCTATTCTCAACGAACTAGTGGAAGGTATTCAAGAGTTAAATTTGAATTTCAAAGCTGTAAAATTTGAAGGGTTAGCTACAAAGGGGTCTATTTCTGAGCCTAGGTAGCAACCTCCACGCAAAGGTTGGGATCAATGTATGTGGTGCAATAGTGAAGACCATAGATATGTTAAGGAATGTGATGATTTTGATGAAGCTTACAAAAGGAATGTGGTTTTCTAGAAAGACAAGAAGATTCACTGCAGGGGAACAGGTAAGATGCTTCGCTTGAACTTTGGTAGGGGCGGCATGAAAAAGCTAGTTGAAGAAATACATCATAATGCTGCTCTTGTGGAAGCAACTACATATGGCTGTAGGTTTGCGAAAAGGGTGATGATGATGGTGCAAGTACAAAGGGCCAATTGTGGCCTTATGATTTGAAGATAGCGAAAGCAGATAAGGTAACTTATGGGAAGCTACGACAAGTAGGGAATTCTATTTGAGAAACCATAGGGTGGACTGATCCAGCGGATTCCCTCTTAGTATATGCATTCATTGCTAATTCTCAAGCTAATGGAGCTATGGTGGAAGAAAAGTGAAAAAGGGATGAAGAATTTGCGCAGGGACATATTCGGCAATGAGATCCGGTAGCAAGAAAGAGGAAGGTTCTACTCCTAAGCCCGCTCATGAAGTGGTTATGGAGGAGGCACCCAAGGACCAAAAGCAAGGCAAGCCCAGGGGACCCTCGTAAAAGCTTAAATCTGATATTAAATTAGCTACAGATCTAAAGAAAGTTTTTAAAGAGCGCATTCTGAATAGCAAAGTGGAGCTCACATTGGGTGATATTCTAGGAATTGCCAAAAGCAAGTTCCATGAGGAGATTATTAATATTATCAAGAGGAAGTGACAGATACCAAGTGAGCAAGAGATAGAATGAATTAAGAGCCAGACGGTTTGGCACATTGAAGTAATTCTGCATGATTATGAAGAATATTTGGCAGATCTTGAAGAAGAAGAGTCGAGGTCTATGGTGGTTTCAAACCCAATTGTACCTGAGTTAAGACATGTTCATTTTAATGATGAGGAAGACGATGAAATTATACCCAAGAGTCACTTTTCAAGGACTCATTGGGCAAGGACAACACCGAAACTGTTGTGAAGCTTGGCGACATTGAAGAACCTTCTTAGTACTAATAGATCATGGATCAGAGATAAATTTTATGGCAAGAAGATTGCACAAAAAGGGGAAATGGCCTATTGATGTAGACCACAATTGGTGGATTCGAGCTGCCAACATGCTTTCCGGTGACCTCTATGGTGCATGTGCAAACGTTAAGGTAACAATAGGGGATGTTTATGATGAGAAAAATTTCTTTATACAAGAGAATTCCTCTTATCCATCAATTTTGGGACAACCCTACATTATGTATGTGCGAATAGAAACCAAGGTGTTGGATATGGCTTAGCCTATGCCAGGGTTCAGAGCTGAGATGGTAAGAAAGAGGTTCAATTATTGACTATATGTGTTGATCATGCCAGGAACAAAGATAGTTTACGTGATCATCCACTGTCGAAGATATGCAAGGAGTTTAAAGAACACACGTTTGCATAGGATTTTCTTGGGTATCCAAAGTGAATTGCAGGGATGTGATGTGCTTGAATCAGATGATGTGATTTTAGGTATCTTTGAAGAGGTATCTTATGTAGATACTATGTCAGAGCTTGAGGAGATCAGGTAATACAGGCTACAAAGCGGAACTGAAGTGGTTAAGGTCCACTCAATGGACATTTATGAAGAGCTAGGTAAATATGAAGCACTTATGCATATTGAGGATGATTCAGGTAAAGCAGTTGAAGCACAGGTAGAGACAAAGTACAAGACTATTGCAAAGTGTTAGCAACAAGCTAATCCATGTAACTTTTTTTGGGATCTTTATTGTAAAAACACTTATTCTTTTGATAAATTGGGAATATTATAACTCCTGTTTGACAAGTGGATATTGTAATCTATGAACCGGAGCTATAAGGTTCCAGATTGTATCAATTTATCCTTACTTAGAGCTCCCAAATGGTTAGTTTGTGACCAAAGAAACCTTGGATAAGGTATAAAGGCCAACTTTATAAAGCTATTATTAAGTTTTTGGATACAAGATACACAATGTGAGCTTACGACGCTCACTTCTCTCCTTCTCCTGCTCCTATCTCCCTTGTTGGTTGTCACATTGTAGTGTTGTCTATTGTGTTGCAACCACATGTAAGAGTCGCCTACACATAGATGTAAACATATCATGATAAATTGTAGCTTTTGACGTTGCCAATCGGTGGCCTAATCTCATCATAAGTAGGAATTTAAGCTAGAAAACCACAAAGTAAGTATAGGCGGAGTATTAGGGCATCATTGCTAAGCATTTAGATGCATTCAGGGTAAAAAATGACTAGGTAAAAATCTCACCTGTTAATAATCGCATTTTTTGCACTTCATCAAAAGTGAGATTTGAGACCATAAGCATGTGTGCTTAGATCTTATATACTTGTCCTAGAAGTTTCATAATGTTCAGATATTGTTTGATGCTGTAACGATCATGGTTTGTTGTCGATTAGCGACCAACTTTTGATGACTTAGGTTATCTAAGTGTAGCTTGTGTTAGATGCAAGTTGTCTGTTGTTTTTAAAGATATTGACACGCTCTTGTAGCCTCCATGCACTACTAGAGTTAGCTTCATCCCATGGAATTACAATTATGTTCTTGGTTCTCGCTATGTATGCAATAAGATAAGAGTGAGTTTAGGAAACCCATCCACATTTGGTGCCATTGCCGGGGATGAATAGACCTAAACTAGGGAAAAAAAGAGCAACTTGTATAGTTTTCCTTTAACTTTCTATAGGATCACCTAGAGTTAAACTTTCTCTTTAATACCGCATAGCTTAAGAGTGTCGTTTTTTGTTGTGTAGAGGTAGATTGGGAGTAAATTGTACTTGCTAAGTACCTTGTAGGATTGTAGGATTAGGTTGGGATTTTGAGAATGATTGATGGAAAAGACAAGTCTTAAGATCAATGCTCAGGAAACCATAAAAAACAAGAAAACAAGTGTTTGTGGACACCTTCCACAATCCAATTACGGTAGAACCTAGGAGTAGCATAAGTAGAATCCGAGGTGGGATCTCAAATCATTGCTCACTCCAAAAGAATCATTTGTGATTTGTTTATGTGAAGTTGCATAATTTCAGGTCTATGGCTTGAAACAACATCAACAGACTATCAACGATTGAAACTGGGTGGAGATTATGCTCATAAAAGTTGTATGAAAGCATAAGGATGCATTTGAGGTAAATTTCCAAGAGTGGGCAAAAACTCAGATTATTTACATTTTCTTGAGAATTTAGGCCAAATTAAGTTTTGACTTGACTCAGAGGCTTAAAACATGTCACAAAAAGATTGAGTATTGAAAAAATTGCAAAAAGTGTTCATTTTAAGCCAAAAGTAAATAATCACGATTATTTACATTTGGCTCAAAATTGATCAAGGTTGATAGCAGAGACTGTATGCATGGGAAAAAATGAGGTATGTATCCCATTCATAAGGATTTTCATTCCTTATCTTGAAAAGTTGAATTTAATAGTTATGAAAATTTCTAGAATAAAGTTCATGTATTCTATATATCCCTCTAGGATTTGATCCCTTATTTATGTAGCATAAGGGGTCCTTTGTGCTTCTATGGAAGATAGGGGAGACTTAAAATTCTTCGCTAGATAGAGTCCCATTTTACAATTTTTGAAAAAAATTCTTTTAATGTGCACTTGAATAAATTGTTTTGGTTCTTTTCTTTGGCAAGCATTTCCTAGATATGAGTGTCTTTTGGAATCTAGCAAGCAGATTCCAAAATGATTCTAGAGAGAGAATATTAACGTTTCTAGAGAGAGAATATTAGTGTGTGTGAGAGGGAGAATGCATATGACAAAGACATATACGATCTATTTTGGTCACTCTCCCTCCCCCTTTACCCATCTCCAGAGAGAGAGAGAGAGAGAGAGAGAGAGAGAGAGAGAGAGAGAGGGAGAGAGAGAGGATAGATTATGTGAGATATGGGCATACATATCATTTCTATCAGAATGCTTTATTTCTTAGATCTTGGACACCAAGAACAAAGCTTCAAAAAGATGAACATCCATTGATGATAAAAAGCGCTACATTTATACTACTCATAGTTCACATAAAGCATCACTTTATAAGTTGCAGGGCCGGGTTTTGTAGGAGTATTTTCCTTTACGGACAAGATATTATTCACCACACACCCCAACTACTCCTTTAGTTTTCTCTCATCCTCCTCTGTGAGATGGTCCCAATTGTCTTCAATCAAGAGATGGAAATTTGCCTCTTTTTATTCATGATTTGCATGGAGTGCATCTTAAGCTCCATGCACATTCGATAAAATCCATACATTTCTTCTATTGCCTTGACATCATTCTTGAACCATTGGGCTCCATATGTTGCTTGGCCATTGGGAATAGCATATAGGGAATCCCAACTAGACTTGATAGACGTCTCAAGATCATCAGGACATTGTGGGGAAAAATTAGTTCTTTGCAATAGCTATTGAGTGGTGACCAATAGAAAATGTAAAGACAATGCTATTTTATAGCATTTGAGATGCTATTACAATGTTAACATGAATAGGTGACTGATTTGACACCTCAATAACCTCATACCCTATGGCACAATGTAAAAAATAATGACAAAACAATGCACTATATTATGAGCAAGAGAAAGGATATACATTGAAAATCATATTAAAAACTTGTACTATTTATAATCCTTTGTTATTGGGATTCTAAAATTGCAAATACTCAGAAAAGAGAGAACATGTTTCATTGTAGATGAAAGAAAATCAAAACTCCCCACTCACATATATATGGTAGGAAAAGTGCACTCTCTACTAAGTGCATTGAAGACTTGAACCTCACCAATAGTTGGCTGGTGGGATAAACATATTCTTGTTCTGGCTTAAGCATAAAACACGCAAGCATAGAAAGTAAATGTATTTATATGCAAGATACGATTGCCTACGTGCAAGACGATCATGAAAATCTAGGCATAAGCAAGTTGGATCTTTGCAAATTTGAACCTCGTACATATTGCCACAATTTCCTTCTCCATGTGTTTTTACCTTGAAAACTTCATTGATCCCTTGAGCTTGACAGATATCATCTATCATAGTGAATTTGCTAAGTTAGTGGTGCATGCATCATACAACAATATCTTTGGCAAAATTTGTGCGCGAAGTATTGAGATTGTATTTCCTATTTTTTCAATGGAGATTATGATGATGCTACTCCAATGGGAAACGTAGACCTCCCACCAACTTAGCCATGAATCCATGTATACACAATTTTTGGCCAAGCAATTACCCAGTCACCACTATTGTCATAGCAATCGCACTTTGTCACCTATAGCTACTCCTTGGATTGTGCTTGTCTCCACTTCTCACACATTTCTTTGTATTTTTCTTGTGATGGTGTGACTATATAGTTAACCATGTGTTGATTCATGATTTGCTTTCAAAAAAAAAGGTATGAACTCTCCTGACCCTCCATCACATTGTCTTTACCACCATTAACGTCCACATGGCACAGTACATTCGAGTTCACTTGCAGTTCATTTGCTATGAATGCAAATAAATTAACCAACTCATACCCATGTTTGATCGACGCATCCTTGAGGTGTTCCCAAAAGAGGCAGTGTGAATTCATGCCCTCTTCCTTTGTTTCGCATGTGGCTACAATGAGCATTTCCTACATGCTATTCCACCTAGGAATGAAAATCAATTTCTTGCAAAACAATGGTCTTTTTGCAACCCATAATTTGCTAGAAAAATATTTCTTGGAATACATAGCATGCCATTGTTACCAATCCGTGACCCACTTGGTGTGATCAAACTGAACCCAAGCAGAGTGTAGATCTCCTACCCCATTTTGCCTCATGCGATTCATCAAGTTGACACTTGATGTGATGAACCCGCTATAAACATTTTGAAAACAAAGCAATTCTACCCTTCTTTTTTTTGCCCTTGAAACCTGCTACCTTGGAAGAATTCATAAGTGCAATCTTGTTTCAGATTGAGAAGTGCGTCTATAATATATGATTCTTTGATCAGGCAAAATCTAGTGAAAATATTCAATGAAAGGAGGATTACAAACATGTTACATTTATGTACCAATTAAATTTTGAATAAAAATTGCAATACACTACAAGAGGCTCTTCACATTAGCGACGCTCACACAGCGACGCTCAAAAAAAAAATTCCCGGCGTCGCTATGAGCGTCGCTATAAGCGTCGCTATGAGCGTCGCAAATTTCTTTGTAAATTTGCGACGCTCATAGCGACGCTTATAGCGACGCTCATAGCGACGCCAGCTGGGGTAAAAAAAATAACCGAGCGCGCCCAAAAACTCAGATCTCAGATCTGAGTTTTTCGGCGCCCTCAAGCAAAGAGCAGGTAACGCTCTCCCTCACTCTCTCTCTCTCTCTCTCTCTCTTTTTCTTTTACACACACACACACACACACACACACGCACGAGGAGAGGAAGGAGAGACAGGTATGCTCCTTCCCTCTCCTCATTCTCATGTTCCCTTCCTTTCTTTCTCTCTCCCTCGCTCTCTCTCTCACACACACACACATACACACACACATATAGTGTTTTTGAGAGAGAGAGAGAGAGAGAGAGAGAGAGAGAGAGAGAGTGCAAAAACGCACACACATACATAAACAAAGAATGCACACACACATTGAGAGAGAAAAAGAGAGAGAGAGCATGCATAAACAAAAAACGCACGCATTGAGAGAGGAAAAGAGAGAGAGAACATGCATAAACAAAAAACGCACACATTGAGAGAGGAAAAGAGAAAGAAAACATGCATACGATCCAAAAAAACGCACACACATTGAAAGAGAAAGAAAGAGAAACTAAGGGAGCGTCGTAAGAAACTAATTAAAATTAAAAGACCTAAAGATCTAGCCGACGAAGAGTTGAACTGAAGACCTATTATTCAAAAGAGAAATGGCATAATCAATCTATCATACTTGGCATGGGTGATAGAAAGGTTATACCATTTATCTCTTTTTATTGGCACACACATCCACACACGCGCACACACACAGGAAGAAGAGAGTTATAACGTCGTAGGAAACTATTTTAAAAGACGTTAAAGATTAGGTTATATGTAGACTTACATTAAATTAGATTTAGGTTTATTTTTAACTAGATTTACATTTATTTAAGCTAGATTTAGATTTATGTTATATTAGATTAGATGCGGGTCTCCATAGACTGCGATGCCTGCATGAAGCGGGTGAAGAAAGCCCTCAATGGAATATAGGGTATTGCTGCCTTCTCTCATAGTGGGCTCCGTCGATCCAAAAGTACTGGTGAAATGTCTTCAGAAGATAGGGAAGAAGGTGGATCTTCAGGGCGGCAAGAGTCACTACATCCCCGACACAATGACCATCTAGACAACCTCTAGTCATTAGACTTACGTTAAATTAGATTTAGCTTTATTTTTAGTTAGATTTACGTTTATTTAGATTTACGCTTATTTACGTTAGATCGAGTCCACGCAAGAATTACTTACGGTTTAGGGTTTAGAGTTAGACGAACAGTGAAAAGATCTACTGTGAAAAGATGTTAAGATGAAGTGAAGTGCTACAGCTAGAGAAGAGGCAAAGGGATTTTGTCCACTACATGCAGTATCATGTAGACGTGGGTGTCTAGATTTCTTGTACCCACAAATATAGGTATTGACCAATAAAGACGAGATTATAACCCGGTGGTTCTGATCTCCGTGCACCTCTAGACCGAGGTGTGCGGGGATTGGACATGACTAGAGAATGTGAGGTAAAGAGAGAGAGAGAGAGAGAGAGAGAGAGAGAGAGAGAGAGAGAGAGAGAGAGAGAGATAAGACGAAGAATGCCAATAGAATATTAAATTTGTTGTCTAGGTTATAAGTTTTTTATCCTCATTATGAGTAGCGACGAGGATGTGGGACCGTCCAACCGAAACACCTATCTCTCAACGAGGGTCTTATGTCCTTGTAATCAATGCAAGCATGCTGTGCGACGGACAAGACGTGTTTCTTTGCAGCACGTTCGTGAATTTGGCGAGTTCGATCCATCTATTATAGATCGAGTTGTTGCCAATTATAACTCGTCGGACTCTGACGCTGGCCAACAAGCAGCAATCTTGCAACCCAATAGACGTATTCGCAGGCGCTTTGGTCAAGCAGCATATGTGAGGCCACAAGATGTAGCCTCTGACAGCTCGGGGGATGATCATGCAGAGCACATTCCCAACGAGGCAATGTTTGAGCCCGAGATTGATGAAATGATCGAGACGATCATGGATTCAGAAAGGCTTATCTATGATGATATGAAAAGTGAAGCCGATACATCATTGTATAATGGAGCACGTATGTCTAGATTGAAAGCACTCCTGGTTCTTCTCAACATGCAGGCAAAGTTTGGATGGAGTGACACTAGCGTCACAGCGCTTTTCAGGTGATCTATTACAATTAGTTTACTTTAATAGAACTCATGGTGTATAATGATCTGATAGATTTTTACACGACTGTATCATATTTTTATGTTGTGTAGATTGCTGAAAGAGCACATTCTACCAGCTGACAATGTGATGCCAGATTCCCGAGATGAAGCAAGAAAGATTTTGCGAAACTTGGGGATGGATTACAATTCTATCCACGCTTGTCCTAATGACTGCATTCTTTTCAGAGGGGAATACACAGACATGGAGAAGTGTCCGAAATGTGATTCCGAAAGATATCGAGTAGATCTCCACGGGACAAAAATTCCACAAAAGGTTTTGCGACATTTTCCTTTGCTTCCTCGCATCAAGCATTTCTTCGAATGTAAGTCCATGGCCGCCCTAGCATCATGGCATGAGGAGAATAAATCTTCGGATGGTGTGCTACGAATTCCTGCAGATTGCGCAGCCTGGAAACATATAGATGGAACATGGTCGGATTTTGCCAGGGAAGCTCGAAATTTGCGCTTAGGCCTGGCTATGGATGGCGTAAATCCATTTGGTCAAAGATCAACATCTTACAGTGTATGGCCCGTTGTCATCGTCAACTACAACATTCCCCCGTGGTTGACTACGAAGAAGGGGCACCTATGGCTAAGCTTGATTGTGCCAGGGCGATATAAAGTGGGGAATATGGATGTGTATCTTCGTCCACTATTGGAAGAGCTACAACAATTGTGGATTGGCATAGAGGTGGTGGATATGAGCCGACACACAGGACGACGGAATGCTTTGATCAGAGGTATTCTAATGTGGACCATGCATGACTATCCCGGGCTAACAGAATGCTCAGGTGATCTATTGACACTCCTCTCTCAGACACTGTAAATCTGGTTTTTCCCCATAGTTGATCTATTATCATGTGTATACATGCAGGGCTTCAAACAAGCGGATACAGAGCATGTGTCACATGTGGACCTAGACTGAATGCACGTAGGGCACCCTCACTGAAGAAGCAAATCTACGAAGGTCATCAAGCGTATCTTCCGGAGAATCATGTGTTACGCGACGGCTTTTTGGGAAGAGAGCCACCAAGGATGTTTGCACAAGCATGGTTAGAGCAGAAGGAGATGTGCGATGACGGATTGCCTCCAGGGATGAAGAGACTATCTCTATGGTACGAGTTACCATACTGGCCTCGACTCGTGATCAATCACTTGCTCGATCCAATGCACATATTCAAGAATGTGGGTAATCTACTATGGGACCATTTGACCGGCAAGAAAGATACTCGCGCTCACATCTTTTGATTGAAAATTCTGAGTTTTCGACTTGCCTCTTCTACCACTCGATTCATTGCGTCATTGTATTTATATGCGTCATTACGTCATTGTATTTAATGGTCTTTGCGTCATTGTCTACTCTATTCATTCAATATTAAGTTTAAATATTCGTGTGTTTAATGCAGGTATGGATGATGAGGAGTTTCTTTCTTCTTTGTCACCGCAGCAGAGACAGTGGTACGTGGAGCGTCATCGCTCTGGCGCATCATCGCGCGTTCCTACACCATCCGCATCTCCCTCTCTTTCGGAGCATTCGGCGCGCTCCGAAGCTTCGGCGTCGACGAGACGAGCGTCACACTCTTCTAGACACCGGCGCTCTAGTGGTGGCGGTGGCGGTTGTTGTGGGGATTCCGCCACCGATGCCTCCACACCGCCTCGTGTTCGACGAGGCTCTTTACCCTCCCCTTCTTTGCCCGCCCCCACACCAGCCACAGCATCGCCGTCTACGCCAGGTTTTGCACGGCTGACTGTTCCTAGAAGCTACACACCTCTACCTACTCCGCCAGGAGCCACCCCACTCGACACTCCTCGCTTCGGGGCCCAGACGCCGGTGGAGACACCTGACGTCCGTACCCCCATCGACACGCCGCTAGAGACCCCTGCCGGGACACCCAGGTTCACGCGTCACCGGCCAGAGGGCTTGCCTTACTCCGTCGACATCAGCGGCGGCATCATCATGGATGATGACGGCAAGAAGGTGATCTCGCGCATGCGTGGTCTTTGCTCTCAGCTGTTTAGACACTATATACTAAACAAATGGAGTGAAGTACCAAGTGATTTAAAAAACAGAGTCATCAGCATACTTCATGATGAGTTTCCCGTTCCAACACGGGATCAACGCTTCAATGAAGACCTGATGAAGATTCGAATGCGCGAATACTGCAAACACAAGCGTTCCGAAGTGCAAAAAGCAATCAAGAATGGGTGGAATAGGCCAGATTGGCTGGCCAAAGAAGATTGGAAGAATGCGAAGAAAGCAGCGCGCGAGAATCCCGACAAGTGGAAGCAACAAAAGGATGCAGCCAGAGCGCGAGTAGAGGCAGGGAGCTCGCACCACTTGGGGAGCGGTGGATGGGCATCATTTGAGGCCGATTTTGTAAGTCTTTTCACATTGCTCTTTATGCATGTTCGATAGTTTAGGGTTTATGAGTTTTTTAGTTCTAACATAATGAAATCTTTGTATGTTTTGACAGTGGTCGATGACAGGACGTGATCCCACACCGTACGAGCGCGAGTACGCAGGCAGGAAGGGCTTAAACGCCCTGATGGACATTCTCAGTTCTCGCAGCGGCATGGTTAGTATTAGGGTTTACTCTTTTTTATTTTTTGTATTGTTTTATAAATGTCGTTATATGTTTATACTTACTGAAAACTGTCTTATTTTCTTTTTTTGCAGAATCCGACAGATACGCCGCTTGGACGCGATGAGACGTCTGATTAGACGACGTCAGTTTAGCCGTATCTAGATAGCATTAGTTTAGGGTTTCTCATAGCTTATGTATCATGAGACGGATTTTATACGTCTTTTTGAACCATGTATATTATTACATTTGTCATCGCAATTCCTTTTGCCAATCAATTCTTTATGCCTATGATGTTGTACAATTGTCATTATTACATTTGCCAATCAATTCAGTTTGTCTATGATGTGTACAATTGTCAATTTTGCAAACAATGCGTCTTGTGGGTGACTATTTTGGGTCTATTATTTACCTTTGCACTTTTTTTAAAAAGTGAATCAAGTACAATATGGTTGATGGGTGGCAGGCATTCAATGTCCTGCCACCAAAAAAATATTCTCTCAGGCGTCGCTATATGCGTCGCTATTTATGGCTCTGTAGCGTCGCTATATGCGTCGCTATATTCTTCTGTGAAAGCGTCGCTATAAGCGTCGCTATAGTCGTCGCTATGAGCGTCGCTATATAGCGACGTCTATAGCGACGCCTATAGCGACGCCTATAGCGACGCTCATAGCGACGCTCTCGTAGCGACGCTTTTAGCGACGCTTATAGCGACGCCGGGGGTTATAAAAACCCAGTGTATTTCCGTCGCTAAGAGCGTCACAAGAGCACATAACCTCTTGTAGTGATAGTGAATGCATTGGATCGATTACCAATTGTCTTGCACCAAGAGACCCATTTCTTCTACCATAGTATATAGTTGTTGCTCACCTATTTTCTATCTTGCATCCTTGGATCAATGAATAGACACCAACACTATCTATTTTGCTACACAAATCTAGAATTTGTTGGCTCTCGCTTGATGGTCTATAGCAAGTACTTTTTCATTATTTTCTTTGTTTTTTATTGAGTGACTTTGATGTGCCATCGTGAGCATTGTGAGAGTGCATGCCTTGATGAATTAATAGCCTACTACATGTTTCATCCAATGGAATCACATAATGTACAAAACATTCACAAGTTTCAATGCATAATGCAACATTGGAATAGAAGTGACAGATTACTTTGCCTGATGTTGTGCCACACAGCTTGTCCGGTGTCCATACCATTTGAAGTGCGTATAGTTAGAATATACATGTTTTAGAAGTTTAGAATAAACCCCATTGAGGCATCTCAAGAAACCAACACATTGGTTTCCTTATGCAACCTGAGAGAAGGCTATCATTCGAAGTTTGTGTGAGGGTCATATCAATGTTCCATTGAGTCCATTACGTGCACTTTCCCTTGGTCGGTGGAAACTCAAAAATGATGTCATTGTAGTAAGGGTGAAAGCATGTTAATGTGTCGTGCTTTTTGTGCTAGTTAACATATGCCAACAAGCACATATTGTAAGCATAACACATGGATAGGACAATCATGTTTTTTCAAGTGTGTGGGCCACCATCATGAACTATACAAAGTGTAATACTTGGACTTCAAAAAAATGAATCGTAATATTTTTAAAATCTCTAATAGTTAAGCTCAGTAGTTACGTTGAGGTAGTGGTGTAGTCATGAAGCATGGAGGGAAGCACAGCGCAGGGGCCACAGGTCAGAGAGAGGGAGGAAAGCGATTGCAAGCTGCAAGCAGGTCTACAGTCAGAGGCCAGCAATCAACCCAAGTGGAGGATAGCTCACCACTAGAGCCAGCCACCTCTGACAGCAATCTTGACAGTACTCCACTGAGAAGGAAGTCGAGGGGCAAAGGTTCTGTTGCTTCTCCTCCGCCTTGCAAAAGATTGAATGCTTCTAATTCCCAAGGATCCCCAATGTCAAAGTACATGCATGCAGGGAAGGGGAAGCAGGACTCAGGTACTCTCTCTCTCTCTCTCTCTCTCTCTCTCTCTCTCTCTCTCTTCAATGAGGGGGCCACATTTGTAAGTTGTAAATCAAGCAAAGCATGACACATTTCTCTAGCATGCCCCGACTACTAATCTGTAGTGAATACTCTCACCCATGAGAAAATTGTGTTGCTAAGCATATGCTGCAATCAACACAGAGGACTATGCATTTAGCTTATATGATTGTTTTTGCAGTAGCCCCTGGCTGCAATCTAGTTGTGGATTCTCTCACACTGATTAGGTGCTAGTGCATTGCCTTAGGCATTCAAGGTGCATGCTTAGATGATTGCATCTAAGGAGAGCCCGCGCAATTGCCTGTGTATAAATTACTTGACAGCCCTATTCTAGTGGGGTTTTGTAAGGTTTTAATCTTATAATCCTGTGTGATGTGCAGGCCGATGGAAAGCTCCCAAGCTGAACATCCCACTGCAGGAAAAGTTTTGTGTAATAGCAAAAGATTTTAATATTGTCCATGGCCTCTCCATGGACGGTGACGACCCCAGATTGATGAAGTGGGAGCAGATTACAGATTTGGAGTGGTTTAGTGTATTCAGAGAGGCGAAGGATCGCAACAAATATCACTTCAGATGCAGTAGCATTCGTGGCGACATGTATGACCAAGTACTTCAGCTGCACTACAGGGTGTACCAGAGGGCCCCCCACCAACATGGGAATTAATTCGGCTTTTGCAAAGGGTTTTCTAAAAAAATGCAGTCTAATGGCAATTGCAAGTGGCTCAATCATGCAGTTCAATTGGGATGAGTTTGTTGTCCAGCATTTGCAGGACCTTCGAGAAAAAGGATACTACAATGCCCATGTTGAAAAGTGGAGGGTGCGTAATACCCACCCCTCAAGTCAAAAAACAGAGGAGGGCTCCGTGGAAACAAAGGACGATTGCGATGGCCAAGTAGCTCCGAACGTTGTCTCTGCTGCGAGGGCAACACCCCTCTCTATTAACAGCTCTCACAAAGTGACAGCAAGCATGTCATATTTCGGGCTCTCTGATTTGCAGCACATCATTAGTGCAAATGACCATCTCAGAAATCGACTGCAGGATGCTAAACAACAACTCAAGAATGCGGGTCAGGAGCTTGAAGCTGCGAGGGTTCTGAAAGCAAGCCATGATATGGTCAGCCCTGTAGTACTTGCTATGAGACATAAGCTTCATGATGCTGAGAATGAATTGCGGTGTTTAGGCCTCACTGACAGTGTGGATGCAAGGAGATAAATAGAGCTCAAGGTAAAGATCGAGACACTGAAGGAGACACCCGATGGTTTGGGGTTTCCTCACAGTGAGGACACCCCCACTGCTGTTGATATTGACATAACATGTCTTCATGTAAGTACCAATGGTTTTTGTGATTGAACCTTATGTTTTGAATATGTGCTCAACTATCCTATGTACTTACCATGCCTCTGTTTTGATTGGTTTGTAGATTAATGTGGAGGTGCAAGAAGCAAAAGTGCACGCCTGTGATAGTCAATTGCAGCTGCTCATGCAGATAATTAGGATGATACAAGGCTCCTTCATCCCCACTACCCTATTCAAGATAGCTATGGACACTTTCACAGAGTGTATAGGAGGGGTACGCGATGGGACAACAAGCAACATGTGTACTGGCTGTGGTCTACCACTAGAAGTACAAGAAATCAGTGCAATGGTCAAAATGCCATGTGAGCATACCTATCACCTAATCTGCTTTGTTGATGCATGCTCCCTAGGGTCCGAATGTAGAGCTTCCACCTGTCGGCAGAGGATACTAGCTGAATGGTGTGGCAAGGTCATAGGGCAAGGACCTCCAATCACATAGAATTCTGGTAAGATAATGTTAAGGAACAGTTATCCAGCCTTGATTCCTACACTAGCCCTGTGTATGCTAATTAGCATAGAAGGTATGCTAGTTAGCTTAGTGGGTATGGTGTCTAGCATATTGTGTATGGTAGTTGTCAAACCTAGTTATGCTAGTTAGCATAGAAGGTATGCTAGTTAGCATATAAGGTATGCTAGTTAGCTTAGTGGCTATGGTGTCTAGCATATTGTGTATGGTGTAGTTGTCAAACCTAGTTAGCTAGTAAGCATACTATGAGATATAGCTAGCATACATTGTCATGGTGGTAAGCATACTGTGTATGCTAGTTAGCACATATAGTTATCCTAGCTAACATATTGTGAATACTAGTTGGCATTTTTTGTATGCTAGTTAGCATATTGTGTATGCTAATAAGCATACCTTCTATGCTAGTTAACAAAATATGCATGCTAACTAGCATAGAGAGTTTCCAGTTAGACACAAAGTATGCTAATTAGCATACCCTGTATGTTAGTTAGCATTGTGCATACTATTTGGCATTTTGTGTATGCTAGTTAGCATACTGTGTATGCTAATAAGCATACCTTCTATGCTAGTTAACAAACTATGCATGCTAACTAGCATAGAGAGTTTCCCAGTTAGACACAAAGTATGATAATTAGCATACCCTGTGCACTAACTAACATATAGGGTATGCAAATTAGCACACACAATGTGCTCACTAACATACAGGGTATGCTAATTAGCATATATAATATGTTAATTAACATACTTTTTATGCTAATTAGAATACTGTATGATGGCTAGCATGCAAGTATGCTAATTAGGAAAAAGGTATGCTAATCAGCATGCATAAGCATACCTTTTCTTATAGTTATCATACTTGCATGCTATTCATCATACACAATGTTCTAATTAGCATAAAAAAGTATGCTAATTAGCATACCTTGTTAGCCATGTGTGCTAACTAGCTAACAAGATATGCTAATTAGCATATTATATATGCTAATTAGCATACCTCTTATGCTAATTAGAACATTTAGTATGATGGCTAGCATGCAAGTATGATAACTATAAAAAAAGGTATGATAATTAGCATACTCAGTATGCTAGCTAGCATTTGGTACATGCTAACAAGCATTCAAAGTTTAGTTAGCATACTTTCTTTGCTAGCTAGCAAAACGTGTATGCTTGTTAGCATACCTCTATGCTAGTTAGCATACATTTTGAGCTAGCTAGCATAATTTGTATTATAGTTAGCATGCTAGTTATCGTAATGTGTATTTTAGTTAGCATGCACAATGTGCTAACCAACAAAATTGGTATGCTAATTAGCAGAGACGTTATGTTTATTAGCATAACTTATCCTCTAGTTAGCATACCATCTATGTTAGCATACATTGTATGCTAATTAGCATACCATTTATGCTAATTAACATAGCATGTATGCTAATTAGCACACCATCAATCATAAGCATACCATTAACATACACACAATTTTTCCTATTAACATTTTATATATGCTAATTAGCATACATTCTCTGCTAGTTAGCATACACACTATATTCACACTTCCTTGTTAGCATATTTTGTATGCTAGCTAGCATATTAATCATGGTGGTTAGCACACTTTGTATACTAGTTAGCATAGACAATATAGATGCCTACCATACATGGAATGCTACTTGTCACATTATGCATACAAGCAATCATAATGGTATCGATGAAAATTAACGGGTGAATGGAATACACAGGTATCACCTGACAAGACACCTGTCAATCAAAGGAAAGAAGAGAAGCTCTGTAATGATGAATCTGATGAGTTGGATAGACAACATGAAAGGGCAGATGTAATGCCACAGCATGCGACACACACGAGGTTGCTGCAGATGGTAAAGAAATAGATGATGATGATGAAGATTTTATCATGATTACTCATCCCAAACCCAAGCCCCCTACAAATGATCAAACAAGTGTCTCAGAGGAAACAATTAGGAGTGCACAGGAGGAAGGTAGGAGTGCTCAAGAGGAAGGTTTCAGTACTGACAGTGGGCTGATTGTGCAAGACGCCGGTGATGACAGCCCCCTACAGGGTTTTGTAAACAAAGTGAAATTAAAGAGAAAAGGTGGCTTGGAATAGATTCTGGAAGAACCTGGGGACGAGAAATGTGCTGCCCCTCCGAGCACCCTGGATGACATAAACAAACACAACAGAGGTGAAAAGAAATCCATTCGCTCATGTGCTTGCAAGAAATTATGCTGAATCTGTTCCCCATTGTGTCCAAGTTATGTAGTGTTAGCAAGATCCACACCCTGTGGCATGTATCTCTCTAGATATTTGTAATGGAAAAACTCTTTTCAATATTAGTTTACTATGCAACAGTTCATTAGTTTTTGCTTGTCCTTTATGATGTCTTTATTTGATACCATTTCTGTGTCACAGGGCAAGAGAAATTGCACTTAGTTGCCCTGCATGATTTGAATTATGACATTGCATGCAAAACCATACGAAAGCGGCATATTACCAAGGCTAGACAACTACAAAAAGAAAAAGCCGAGATTAAGAAGTGCCTGGCTATCTTAAACGCTTAACGAAAATAAATGAGTACTTCAGTTATGTTCATCCCTCGGGCGAAGTTATTTATGCCGAGTGGTATGCACTGCCAGATCCAATATGTGTGCCAAAGCCATTGCCAGACGAGGGGCGTGCTTTGGTTCTTGATTTAAATGGCTTGCTTGTTCAAGTTGTAGAGCCAATGCACGGTGACATTCCCCCTAAACATGCAGGGGAAATGATAAAGTAGAATGTGCAAGATAGGAGGTTGGTATTTTGTCACAAAGACAGCCACAAATTTTTGGATTGGTGCCTCCGTTTTTTCCATGTGTATATATGGAGCACCAGCATGGCACCTAAAGTGAATGCAATATTAGAAACAATATTCAAAGAGCAGCGGGATAAGCTGAGAGGTGTTTTTACACAGAGTCATTGTACTGGCCAGCCTTGGCAGATATATAATAAGCCTGTATTCTTGAAGGACTTGAGATTGTTTTGGAAGAACTGCAACTTTGGGCCCCAAAACAATCTAATTATCGACGATAGTATGTACAAAGTGTGACAGAACCCTGAAGGAAGTTGGCTTGTTACTCCTAAGATAGAGGACCAGACCAAAGAACATCAACAAAACTTCCTGATAGATACTTTGAGCAGCTGGCTGTTCCTATGGATGTAATCAGAGGATCGTGCAATGTATACAGCTGAAAATGCGTTTGATACTGCCCCATATTTTTTTTCACATCAAGTGATCAGGAAGCTGGAATAAAAAATGCACCGGCATACAGTAGCCCATCGTAATGAAGCCATGCGTAGGAGACAAAGGGAGGCTGATGAAGAAGCTGAAAGACATAAGAGAGAGAGGCTACAGAGGGAAAAATTAGAGAAGCAGCAGTAAGAAGAAGAAGAAAGAGAGTTGCAAGAACCAAAAGCTCAGCAAGAAGAAGAATTCCAGTGAGACCTAAAAGCTCAGCAAACAAAGAAGCAAACGGACACTGGAAAAAAGCGAGTGTACAAGCGCGCTAAACCACGATCTTATCCAGAGTAGGAGGCTCTCTGCAGTTTTGTAACATTATGAGGAAAATTTGTAAATTGCCTTTCCAATGTTTGTAACTATTATGACATTCACTTCAGATAGTAATGATCAGATCCTGTACTATTCTTGTTTTGAAGACATTACTATGTGTACTATTGGCGTCTTGAAAACATTGAATTTGTATACATTCTCGTTGGAAATCAGCAAAGGTATGCTAATTAGCATAATGTTTATACTAGTTAGCAAACTGTTTATGCTAACACAGCCAAACATTAGCATGTATGCTAACACAACCAAAACAGTATGCTAATTAGCATACCATGTATGCAAATTAGCATACTCACAGTAGCTAATTAGTTAGAATACATTCTAATTAGCATACTGAGCATTTTTGTTTGTGCTAACTTCCACTCACAGCATACCATAGTATGCTAATTAGCATACACAGTATATAGAAACTGCCATGTTTTCTCCCTGAAACCAGCAATGGTATGCTAATCAACATACTGTCTATGCCAATTGGCATAAAAAATATGCTAATTAGCATGCTTGGTATGCTAATTAGCATTCCTCCAATTAGCATACTGTGGATTTTTGTTTTTGCTAACTTCCACTCACAGCATAGTATGCTAACTGGCATACACAGTATATAGAAATCTGCCATCCCTTCCTCCAATTAGCATACTGTGGATTTTTGTGTTTGCTAACTTCCACTCACAGCATAGTATGCTAACTAGCATACACAGTATATAGAAATCTGCCATCCCTTCTTGAAACCAGCATACAGTATGCTAATTAGCATACATGAAATGCTTATTGGCATACACAATATACAGAGAGCTGTTATCTCTTCCTTGAAACCAGCAAACCTATGCTAATTAGCATACAGTTAATGGTGTAAACTATGCTAATTAACATACCATAGAATGCGAATTCCACTCACAACATAGTATACTAATCAACATACACAGTATACAGAAAGCTGCCATCTCTTCTCCTTGAAAACTAGAAAAGTTATGCTAATTAGCATATTGTTTATGCTAACTAGCATATATAAGTTTATGCTAATCAACATAAACAGTATGCTAATTAGCATTAGCATACACAGTATACAGGAAGCTGCCATCTCTTCTCCTTGAAAACCAGCAAAAGGTATGCTAATTAGAACATTTTGTATGCTAACTAGCATTAACAATATGCTAATTAGCATACCATTTATGCTAATTAGCATATCACAGAACACAATGAGACAGGTTGTACAAATGATCTCTCTTAAACTGAGACCCCTCTGTGATAGACACCAAAGCCATGTATATATGAAGCACACAAGAGACACAAGATACCCAAGTTTTTGATAAAACTGCATTATATCCGAGCAAGAAGTATATTGAAGATGCAGTGATTACAACTTAAAAGCTGAATGGCATGCTATTATAGATTGCTTCATAGATTTGTGGGTTGATTGTGTATACCTATCGTCTCCTTGGGATGTGCTCCATGGGTATTTTGATACATCATATCAAATGTGAAAGTACGTGGATGATGGGATGCTTGTGGTCTAGCTTGAAGGTGTATGCATCCAATTGCTCGTAATACAAACCTTGCACAACATATGAGCCTCTATCAATTGCATTGCCCCACTCATCGAGGTACCCCTTCTCCACCTTCTCCTTTGCTGCAACACACTTGACCAGGTAAAAATCCACATCCTCGACGTTGGTCGAAGCGTCTGGATTTACAGCAAATGTGTCGCTAGCACATAGAGCACTACTCAACACATCATGATGACCTTCGTATGTGAAGTCATCGTAGGTGGCTGCTTCATCTACCGAATTTGACACAGCCTCATCACGTAATGGCAGTAGAGTATGATAATCCCAAGGCTGCACGTGAGCTTTATTGACGGAGCGATTCCATCTTCCGTGCATGCATGCATCATAGAAGCATACCAAGGCTCTTGTTGCAAGGGCAGTTGGATCCCTAGCGTTGTGGCCATGAAAAGCATGCAGAGAGCGAGTTTTTGCCATAATGCCACAATTCCACTTCACCTCCCTGTTCACTTCCCCCTCTTTAACCTCCCAGAACACATGGGCACATTCCCTTTCTTTTGAAGGATAGTGTGAAGGTGCTCCCTGCGACAGGTTGGCTTGGCAATAAGCAACCACATCAGTTGCACACCGCAAAATAGCTCCATTAGGTTTTAGCTATTCATGGGTCAAGGTTATTTTCACAACTGCTTCTGCACCATCATGCTCTCCCTTCCCATGCTCTGATCCAAAGAAGAACCAGCTCATCCCCATCTCTGTGAGTCCACCATATCTTGCAACGAAGTAAAAAGGCCTGGCTCCCTTGAACTGTGAGGCCGCACCATCAGACCACACCCAATGTTGCTTAGGAGTGACACCCTCTTGTTGTAACCAGTCACGGTGTAGCATGAAGCAGTGTTGCACGAACAATGTGCCATGCACCTTGTCATCTGATATGAAGAAGTGGATGGTTTTGACTATCTCCCCTGCCCTGCGGTAGTATGTTATGTGTAAGAAAATGGTTACTTGACTAGAGTGCCAATGCATTGAATGAATCTCATTTTGTTCCTTGAAGGCATAATTCTTTGCAAAATCAACAACTGACACGATGACATTGTTTGGAAACCAAAGAAGGAAATCCTTGAATTGTTGTCCTTGCCATCGAGCCACATAGTTATGAGTGATAAAGAGCTCCAACTTGGTCTTCAAGAGTTGAAGAAACTCCCAACACTGCATTTCTTTGTGCAAAAGATCTTTTCTTTTATTACTATTTCCATGCTTTTCCTGAGCTTGTACATATGGAAATACTTTCACATTAATACTATTACCTAGCTTTGCTGTCTCCAAGCAGCATAATTCCAACGTATTCACTCCACATGTCAAACACTCTCCCATTAGGCATTTTCTTCTATGGAAAATTGCATCTGCAAGCTTTGGACAGAGAACAGACTCCCACATATGTGTCACCTTTGAAAGTGTGATGTGAAGCCAAGCAACCCTTGCTAATGTTCTCACCTGTGGCACAGATACTGCATATACAGTCACAACCTGCTCTATGCAGCCCAAAAGAATGAGAGCACATGTGGTTCAGTGTGTCCTTCAAAAAAGAGATATGCACATGGTATTCGCAACAGCATGTGTATCTATCCTTCAGCCGCCTACAAAAGAATGGCTTCAACATCTCAAACATTCTCATGCCAATCTTGCAATCTGGATGTTTTTCCTTGAATCTATGAAAGAACTCAACCTGAAACATCCAAATGATGATCAGTATTCAGATTGCTAACTAGGACATCCAACAATTTCATGAAAACAAATCATAATGACAATCAGCATCCTAATGTGCATGCAACAACGTATGTTAACTAGCATAAAGAGTGTTATCTAGCATATATCTTGTGTTTACCAGGTAACTCTGTATGCTAGGTAGAGCACAAGGCATGCTAACTAGCACAGACCATATGCTAACTAGCATACTCATTAGGACACCCATCATGCTGTAGAGCATAGTAGGTGTTAACTAGCAGAAATTATGTTAATTAGCATACATCTTGTGCTGACTAGCTAGCTCTGTATGCTAGGTAGAACACAAGGCATGCTAGCTAGCATACTCCATATGCTAACTAGCATACCCAGCCCAGCAACTAGTTCTAACTAGCATACCCAACCCAGCTGCTAGTTCTAACTAGCATACTCCATATTCTAACTAGCATACTAGGTATGTTAACTAGCATACGAGGTATGCTAATTAGCATACATATTGTGTTAACCAACTAGCTCTGTATGCTATTTAGGACCCCAAGGCATGCTAACTAGCATAGTCCATATGCTAACTAGCACAGTCTATATGCTAACTAGCATACTCCATATGCTAGCTATCATACTCACTATGCTAACTAGTATACGCATTAGGACACCCATCATGCTATCGAGCATACTAGGTGCTAACTAGCATAAATGATGTTAATTAGCATACATCTTGTGCTGACTAGCTAACTTTATATGCTAGGTAGAACATAAGGCATGCTAACTAGCATACTCCTTATGCCAACTAGCATACTCCATATGCTTATGCTTACTAGCATACCCATCCCAACTGTATGCTAGGTAGAACACAAGGCATGCTAGCTAGCATACTCCATATGCTAACTAGTATACCTAACCCAACTGCTAGTTCTAACTAGCATACCCAGCCCAGCTGCTAGTTCTAACTAGCATACTCCATATTCTAACTAGCATACTAGGTATGTTAACTAGCATATCATGTATGTTAATTAGCATACATATTGTGTTAACCAACTAGCTCTGTATGCTATTTAGGACCCAAGGCATGCTAACTGGTAGAGTCTATATGCTAACTAGCAGAGTCCATATGCTAACTAGCACAGTCTATATGCTAACTAGCATACTCCATATGCTAGCTATCATACTCACTATGCTAACTAGTATACGCTGTTGGGCGTATTTCTGACACCCCATTTTTTGTAAATTTGTACATATGGACATGACACCCGATGTCAAAAGGGTGTGTGGGCTTTCTTTTTGTGGTTTTTTTAGTTTGCTTTAGCAAGCACATGTACATGCACTGCAAGTCGCTAGTCTAGTGACAGCTGTCGGGCTACTGTAAGTGCCCGTGAGTGAGTTTTTTGAAGGGAGACTTTTATATAACAAAAACTCATGTAAAAACGAAAAAAAAGTTCAGTCAAATATCAGAATTTTGCAGGTTTTGGGTCGTGGTGGCTTCTTGATGCTTTTGGATGCAATGTTTTGCCCTCAACTAGCCTTCCTACGCGTAGTCGGGCCATGGCAGCTTGCTGTTTGCGCCAAGTTTGCACATAGAGGTACATAGAATTGAAATTTGTGGTCTTCAGAGATTTTGTTGTAGAAAATGCAGAGAATTTTTGAGGCTTGAAAGCATCCATTTTGGAGTTGTGGTTTGGGAGATACAATCTATTTCCCACAGCGCACAGGATATGGCAGCTTGCAGGCTGTTTGGTGTATGGTAGATTGTGGAAGCTCTCTTGTTTGGATATGTGTGTACACTTCAAAATTGTGTTTTTGAAGAGTTATTTGGCGAAGGTGAAAGCTCTTTCTCTCAAGTGCATTGGTCGGCGTGTGGTGTAAATCCATGCCAGGGTAAGTGCTTCCTAATTTTCATGGTGGTCTTTTGGGTGGGCGTGTGCTGGTAAATTCCCAAGAGATCACTTGTCTTTGAGTTGTGGTTTTGTTGAGGTTCTTTTGATACCATTTTTGGTGCTGATCTTGTGTCTTCAACGCTCTTGGGAGACATAGCTATAGAGGTGCCCCTTGCTCTTGTTTTCCCAACAGTGTTTTGGTGCCCGCCACCGAGGAGTGCTTCAAGTTACCTTCAATCTTGATGGTGTAGACATAAAATTGCAGCCATGGTCAAGCTCAATGATGCCTTGTTGAGGATGAATGATGCGATGAAACAATTGAAGCTAAGCAGGCTAGAAGAGTTGGACATGCATTACATGAGGTTTTGCTCTCTCAAGCAAGAGCTAGAGGTTCTTGAGGATATGCTTCTTGATGCACAGGAAGAGAAGTTCTTGTTCATTGGTACCCTTCCAGGATGTTTGGGCATTGAAGTTGCTTGCATTGACTTTTTGGGTGTGAAAGGAATTGTTGATTTCTTGAAGCAAGGAAGATGGTTGGAAGATGTCAATCAGTCTTCTACTTCTTCATGCATTTCACACAAGAGATTCTCTATCACTAGTGATGATTGTAGTAATGATGATGAGGTTGAGTCAGATGTAGAAGATGAGGTTCTCTCTCTTGATGATGTAGATATTGATGAGGAGTTTTGTGCAAGCAATATTGTGAAAGAAAAGACCTTGGAGTGCATGTATGACAAAGAGGGCAACGCTATAGCTGATTTAGATGCATGTCTGAATGATTGTAAAGATGAGGACTTGCCTAGCTCTATGTGCTTGCGTTATATGCCTTTGGATGATTTTGGTTGTGATGTAGATGACATGCATATTGAGATTATGGATGATATTTTCTCTCCTCCATCTTATGAGTTGTTATGGTACCCTGATGAGCTGTGGGTATGTGGACCCATTTGGGATACTGAGATTAATGTTTGTGATGTTGATGATGCTATTGGTGACACTAAGCTGCCTGCTAGTTATGATTTTCATTGTGAGCAAGAGGATGGTTTGAGTGATGTGGATTGTGATGGTAGTCTTGATTGGGGCTTTGATGACCCACAAGTTGAGATGGATGAGGAGATGCAAGTTAGTGTGTGCCATGCATTGTCAAGGGTGAAGAAGCTGATGAAAACCTCACATGCATGTGTGGATGTTGAAGAGGATTGTAGCTTGGAAAGTTGGAATAGCCATGATGACATGGATACAGTGGATTTTTTGTCTTGGTTTGATGTGAGTGATACATCTCATGATGATGAGAATGTTTATCCATGGTATTTTGGTTTGTATGACATGTACGTTGATGGTTGGAGCTTACTAGTGATTGATGATTGTTCTTATGACTTTGAAGGATGCCATTATGTGTGCACGATGGATGCAAGGGATAATACTTTTCCATTTGATCGTGGTAAGGGTATATAGTGCTGATTCCATTGTATATGATGTATCTTTGTACATAATATTTTGCATAGTCTACTGCTGAGCATGAATGCTCTAGCAGATTGGGGGGTTGGCAAACTATGTTGGGCATATTTCTGACACCCCATTTTTTGTAAATTTGTACATACGGACATGACGCCCGATGTCAAAAGGGTGTGTGGGCTTTCTTTTTGTGCGTTGTTTAGTTTGCTTTAGCAAGCACATGTACATGCACTGCAAGTCGCTAGTCTAGTGACAGCTGTCGGGCTACTGTAAGTGCCCGCGAGTGAGTTTTTTGAAGGGAGACTTTTATATAACAAAAACTCATGTAAAAATGAAAAAAAAGTTCAGTCAAATATCAGAATTTTGCAGGTTTTGGGTCGTGGTGGCTTCTTGATGCTTTTGGATGCAGTTTTTTGCCCTCGACTAGCCTTCCTACGCATAGTCGGGCCATGGCAGCTTGCTGTTCGCGCCAATTTTGCACATAGAGGTACATAGAATTGAAATTTGTGATCTTCAGAGATTTTGTTGTAGAAAATGCAGAGAATTTATTGAGGCTTGAAAGCATCCATTTTGGAGTTGTGGTTTGGGAGATACAGTCTATTTCCCACAGCGCACAGGATATGGCAGCTTGCAGGCAGTTTGGTGTATGGTAGATTGTGGAAGCTCTCTTGTTTGGATATGTGTGTACACTTCAAAATTGTGTTTTTGAAGAGTTATTTGGTGAAGGTGAAAGCTCTTTCTCTCAAGTGCATTGGTCGGCGTGTGGTGTAAATCCATGCCAGGGTAAGTGCTTCCTAATTTTCATGGTGGTCTTTTGGGTGGGCGTGTGCTGGTAAATTCCCAAGAGATCACTTGTCTTTGAGTTGTGGTTTTGTTGAGGTTCTTTTGATACCATTTGTGGTGCTGATCTTGTGTCTTCAACGCTCTTGGGAGACATAGCTATAGAGGTGCCCCTTGCTCTTGTTTTCCCAACAACGCATTAGGACACCCATCATGCTATCGAGCATACTAGGTGCTAACTAACATAAATGATGTTAATTAGCATACATCTTGTGATGACTAGCTAACTTTATATGCTAACGATAGAACACAAGGCATGCTAACTAGCATACTCCTTATGCCAACCAGCATACTCCATATGCTTATTCTTACTAGCATACCCAGCCCAACTGCTAGTTATAGCTAACTAGCATAACCCTTGTCTTAAAGAGCATACCCAGCATGCTAGTGAGCATACTAGGTGTTAACTAGCATAAGTGGTGTTAACTTGCATACCTTTTGTGTTGACCAACTAACTCTGTATGCTATTTAGAACTGAAGGCCTACTAACTAGCACACTCCATATGCTACCTAGGAAACTCCATATGCTAACTAGCATAATTAGACAACGTACTTATCATGCAATTGAGCATACTAGGTATGTAACTAGCATACTAGGTTTGTTAACTAGCATACCAGGTATGTTAATTAGCATACATATTGTGTTAACCAACTAGCTTTGTCTGCTATTTAGAACCCAAAACATGCTACCTATCATACTCCATATGCTAACTAGCATAGTCAATATGCTAACCAACACAATCCATATGCTAACTGGCAAAAGTCTACAGATCAGTATGCTATTGATCAGCATATACAAGCTACTAAGCACTAGAGATGCAATGCAAAAAATGCATAAGTTATGGTACAAGTATTTGATTGATCATCTGAGGCTCGTCTAGGAGGCGCACTGGGTGTTCTATGTACCTGTTCCTCCCCATCCTCTTTCGACAAACATCCTTCTTGTTCGGTGAAATGTGAGTCTCCACTTTCCAAAATGTGTAGACCAATTCATTAATTTCATATGTGATAGGGCTATGACTCTGTTGCTTATGACATGCAACCAATGAAAACAATCAACAATCAACCATCAACATTGGGCTTTGCCTGTTGTGATCTCGCCTTGTGCAAGGTGCGACGATTGTCATTTAGGACCCTGGCAATTTTTGCAATAGGCATGTTTTCCTTTGAATTCAACATCATCTGCAATACCACATTCTTCAAAAACAACTCCTCATTGCAACCTGGCTACTTGACGGTAGCCAGTGTGCTGCGGACATTGGAGACAATTGTGGTCTATACAGCAGCCTCCTCCTGGAAAAACTCATTATGGATCGCCTGAACATGCGGATGCTAAGCAACAAGATTCCAGATTTCCCACTTTGCTTCTATACTAAAACCTTCGGTCCTACTCTTGAAAGCTCTCACAATCTCGGAAGAGATTTTCTTTTTCTCCTCATCGTTGAGGGCATGATGTTGTCGCTCAAATTTCATTTGTTTCTGGTCCCGTTGTTTCCTCTTTCTAACTCTCACATATTCCCTTATTACAGAAAGAGCTGGATCTTGGGAGTTGTAATTCATTGCCTGTAGTGGCTCTCTTCTGCTGTTTCTTGAGAACTGTAGACGTTCATAATATGTTACTTACTTAAAATCACTTAAATGTATAGCTGTCAATAGTTGATGTTGTAATACACACATACTATGAACAAATGCCCTCACAAAACTATAGATGTGACAAAAAAACCAATGACTTCATTTGGAGTGGGTGGGCTACACATAAGATTTGCTTACAATCAGATTACAGTACGGCTCCATTTCCAGCATTGGAGCTAGTGGCAATAATGTTGGCTGCTGGTTCTCCATTTTTGTAGGTCTGTGTCAGAACGAGAGAAAGAGATCAGTTTTGACAACTAATCTCTCAGGTAGGATTCCCGGCGCAAGGAACGAACGAGAGAGAGAGAAAGACTCAGCAAACCGCCTGCTAGTCTGAGAGAGAGAGAGAGAGAGAGAGAGAGAGAGAGAGAGAGAGAGAGAGAGAGAGAGAGAGAGAGAGAGAGAGAGAGAGAGAGAGAGAGAGAGAGAGAGAGAGAGAGAGAGACTCCCCAGGTCGTCTTCAGTAACTGAGAACAGAAGCACATGAGGAGGGAAAATAAATTTTTTATGGAACATTTGAAATTCAAAGGACTTGCCCATCCGTTTTCAACATATGCTAACAAGCACAAGTAACTAGCACTGTCCGGGAGAACATATTCAGTGACACGTTAACATGCTTCTACCCGTAACTTTTGGGAACGTCCATCACCTTCACGATGCGATCAATGTCAGATATGATCTTCTTTAAGGTGTTCTTCCATGACACGGACATCAAAAGATTCATGCGGCTTTTTTCATTCCTTGAGAATGGTGAACCAAGTAAATAGTCTTGTGTTGACCCATCCTTCCCATCAAGGGTGCTTAAATCAATGAATTTTGTAGTGTTTTGAAACCAATGGTGTGGTAACAATAAAGCATTGAGGAGATGATGGCTCTATGATGTTAACCTTGCAAACACTTCTCCAATACATAGCCACTTTTTTCAAGATGAATAATTGTAAGTTCCAAAGGTACATATATATATATTTTGTGTCAATATCAGTAATAGTATTTAAAGAAATAAACTTTAAAGGAGCAAATTGATCAATCAAGTAGCTTTCAAGCATTATAGATTTTCCATTAGAAAAAGAATAATTTTGATTGAAAGCAGATAAATTGAAAGTATAAGCCATAGGAAAGTTAATAATCAAAGAAAAATAACTCAATAGATAGAAATAATATAGCATAACTCCCTCTTAAGCATACAAGAGATTAAGTTCATTTAACAAGTAAGAGTAAATAACCATCAGAACTAATTTAATAATAATTTTAAAAACTTATTCTTTTAATAACATTTTTATTTTTAAAAAATCCACCTATTTTCTCTTCTCTCTCTCTCTCTCTATAACCCACTAGTCTCTCTCCCTTGCTCTCTCCCTACTCTCTATCAAGCTTCCTCTCTCTCTCTAGACGCCTCCTTCTCTTTCCATTGTTATCAAAGATTCCTTCAAAACCCACTTTGACATGTCCAGAGTTATGGTCTATGGAGCACACAGAGTGGGTAAGCAAGGAGCTCCTCGCTCGGGAGAACGGCCAATTGTATGCACCATGCCAGATGAGATCAAACAAAAGATTATCCTTGATAATAGTTGGATATGTTTAAGGGGTAAAAAATGTTTTGTATGTGAAGATCACACTATTAAGCAACAAAATATGCATCTCAAGGCATATGAGGAAAAGGATAAGAAAAACAACGAGATCTTTCACAAAGAAAATGTGCCCAAGGAGGAGGTAAGTCCCTCGAGAAAATAGGGATACGCGACCTATAAGGCCGAGTTAAAAATTGAAAATATGCTTTTAGAATTGCAATGGATACCCATGGGTTGGCATTGATGAACTAACAAGCAGAGCCGATGTTGTACTTCTTGTTGAAACTTGGGAGCATGATACACAAAGGATTAACGGCTTGGAGGGTTACAATGTACATTCATTGATGTGGTCAAAGAATCTCAAGCAACAAAGAGGGCAAGGAGGGGTAGCATGTATGGTGAAGAAAGGATTCTAAGATTTTGTATCAATTGTGAAAGATGACAAATACAAACGTTATGTATGGTTGAAAATTATGACATTAAAAAGAGAACCCATTTTTGTAGCCGGTTGCTACATTCCTCATCATGATTCCCCCTTTTATGCTTGCATGGATAGAGATCATCCATTTTTTAATGTAAAAGAGGACATTTCTTATTTCAAAGGCAAAGGTGATGTTATTGTATTTGGGAATATGAATGCTCGCATAAAAACATTGCAACATGATACTCAACAATTTGATATGCCATACAATTCAAGAGGGAGTTGGAGGAAGTTCACTTGTATGCTCTTACTTCAATGGAAGAGAAAGAGCTGGATCAATATGGAAAGTTACTTTTACACATGTGTCACATAGCACGGGTATGCTCATTGCCAATGGTATATCTTTGTGGAGTGGAACCAATGGATTTACATGTAGAAAACGTAATGGGGATAGTGTGATTGACTATATTCTACTCTTTGAAGCCATCATGTATCACATAAAGAGTTTTACGTTTGGCCAATGGACCACAAAATCAGACCGTTGGACCTTATGTATTGACCTTGCATGTGGAGAAGAAACTTAGCATGATGATCTCAGCCAAAGGGATGATAAATTACCACTATGTATGGATTTCAAATGGGCACTAATGTACATTGAGATGGTTGAGAAAACGTTAAGGATGAAAAAGCTTCAATATGACGCACCATTGGAAACTAAATGGGAAGATTTCAAAAAAGTTATTTGTTCTTGTGCCGAAGAATGCTTTGCCATAAAGAATCTCCATGGTATTAACAAAGATAGATCACGCAAAAGGTGGTTTGATAAAGAATGTCACTTAGATGCTCAAAAGTCCTTGATAAAGCTTGATGCAACTATGGACAAAGGAAACTATCAAAGTCATTTGCATACATACAAGGCATTGATTCAAAAGAAGAGAAGAATGCGGGAAGTAAAGCAACAACTTTTTCAAGTCCAAGAAGAGGCACGTACATGTGGAATATTTTGGAGAAACTTGAGGGATAAACGGGTTGACAATTTGGGTAACTTGAGTCTTGTGGATATGTATACACATTGTAGGATATTATATGAGCAACCAAATGATGAAAAATGTCGTTTTATGGTTCACTCCCATGTATGCCCTCTTTTTTTACTATTGAGGTTGTATGTGGTGGGCTGGAAAAGTTGGCCACTCGCAAAGCAGGAGATCTTCAAGGTATCAAGCCGGAGACGATCAAATGGATGGGAGATTTTACCCATTAGTGGATGTGTTATATGTTCAACCTTGCACTTCAACATGGTATGCCTTATGATTGGAGTACTAATTGGGTTAAACCTTTGCATAAAGGAGGGGATGTAAAGAATGTAAACAACTACCGGACTATAATGATTGGGTCTCTTATGGAAAAGTTGTTTGGGTGCATAATGGAGATGAAAATTGAGAGATTGGGCTGAAGAGAATAAAAAGCATGCAAAAGGACCGGGTTTTGTCAATGCCATAGCACCATTGATCTTCTTGTCACTCTTTGTGTTCTCATGGAGGAAAGAAGGTTGACAGACAAGCATTTTATTGTTGTTTTGTGGACTTTAAGAAAGCTTTTCATATGATTCCATGTAACAATTTGTGGAGAAGGATGGAAAAACTCCAAGGCCAAGTGAGTTTATGCTTGTGGTTTCTTGAATCTATGAGAAGGTGATGTGTCAATTGCGCATGGGAAGAGGAATTTCAAAAAAAATTATAAGCACTATTGGGTTTAAACAAGGATGTCCATTATCGCCAACTCTCTTTAGTCTATACATCAATAAATTGTAACAAATAGAACTTGACTTTATGCAAGAGAAGACATTGAAGAGGTCACTATTTTCAATTCGGTAATCATGCTTTTGTTGTATGCGGATGATGTAGTGCTTCTAGCACACACATTAGAAGATGCACAAAAGCTTATGGTTGTCCTTGAGAACGTTTCCTTGCATAGTGGGCTGATTGTAAATGAATACAAAATAAAGGTTATTCTTGTGAAAACCAACCATAAGGAGAAGCCATGCATTGTGTACAACAATGAGACACTTGAAGTTGTTGAGATCTTTAAGTACCTTGGCCTTAAGGTTCCATCCAATCACAAGTGGCATGAATGTGCTATGTGTCATTTGGAAACGGGAAAGAGAGCATATTATGCATTTGAGAACATGTGTAATGCGTGAAATATCAAGTGTTCAGTTCTCAAGAAGTACCTTTTCGATGCATTGGTGACACCGATTCTTCTTTATGGAGTTGAAGTGTGGGGCAAGAGCATCTCAAACTCTACTTGGAAAGAGTTTGAGAATGTCCAAAAGTGTTTTCTTACAAACTCTCTCCAAGTTAAGACACAAACACCATATATGCTCCTACTTCTTGAGTTGGGATATTTTCCAACAATTGAGCTTATGGGCATGGAAAGGGTTGTGGAGTACATGATAAAGATGCGTCAAAACCCCTCACATCGACTTCCTACCATTGCATGGAAAGCAAGCAAAAAAGTTCAAAAGATGCATTAAAGCAAGATCTTCAGCACGGGATGGATGCAAGTCATAAAGAAGTGGTTTGGGAGATGGGATGAATTACACTTACTACATGATGCTTCAATTGACTCCCAAGTAGATGAAGCTTTTCTACAACGCTAATGTATTACGGCTTGGTAGAAATCCGGTGGGTCACGCTTCATACATTACACCACCCATATTGTCTCCAACTACAAAAGCATGTTCTTCGCTAAAAGAGGAAACCGTACTCACACTTACATGCTTGAGCCTATCCCCTTGTTGGCGATATACACTATCATAGACATTCGGCTTAGCTTCCATTCCCTTCGGTGTGAGACAGGGTGTTGGGGCAATGGAGAAGAGTCAAATTGACTGTGCACATTATGCTCACTACAAGTTTGCGAGTCTGAGTACCACACACTACTAGAGTGCTCAACTTTTGGTCACATCCAAACTTGCTTCTCTCACATTTTCAGCCATGACTTAGACCTACACACTTTCCTCTCCCAGCCACAGTGTGGGCTCTCCATTGTGACTCTCATCACCACAATTTTGTAGCATCGAGAGTCACTCATCAGCCATACACATACTACATCACATGTAACTTTGGTCCCATAGGTCATATTTGACCTCTAAGGAATCTATCTATTTCTCTCTCTCTCTCTCTCTCTCTCTCTCTCTCTCTCTCTCTCTCTCTCTCTCTCTCTCTCTCTCTCTCTTCTTTCATGGAGCACCTCTAGCCTAAGAGTGCCCGCATGGGGCATGAACTGCCCTTGTGGGCGCTTCAAGCTAAGGGTGCCTACACTAGGTGCTTCAAGACTAGGGAACTCATGTGGCTTGAGTGCTAGGTGGCAACCCACATGGACCTCCAAGGAGCAAGGGTTGTCCTCATGCCATGCCATAGGTACAGCCACCGCCCACACTGGGCACTCACGTGGCTTGGGTGCTAGGTGGCACCTCACGTGGACTTCCAAGGGGCGGGGGTCATCCTCATGGAATGCCATAGGTGTAACCACCACCCACGTTGCACACCACATCGGCAACAAGCCACCCACATGGCATGCCATGTGGGTGGTGGTTGCATTTTTGGCAACAGTCCACGTGGACTGCCAAAGGAGCCCCCAATCAAATTATCCATTTGGATTGTTTGTGAGGCCCTATTCTCCTATCAAAGGGGGACAAATCATCCCCCCTCACACTCTTATCTCCATCCCTCTTGTGTGCATGCTCTACCCTACTCTCTCACTCACTCAGCTCCCTCTCCCCATACTCTCTCATTCACTCCCCTCTCTCTCGCTCCCTCCCTCTTCCTCTATCCCCTCTCACTCAACTCCCTTCCTCTCGCTCCATCCCTCTACCCTCTCTAGCTCATGCCCTCTTGGTCCCCTTTGTCTTCACTTATCTTCTCACTCATGCCCTCTCTACTCTCTCTCACTTGCATCCCTCCCTCTCCCTCTACCCTCTCACTCCTCCCACTCCTTCACTTTCCCCTTGTCATCTCTACTCTCTCTCTCTCTCTCTCTCTCTCTCTCTCTCTCTCTCTCTCTCATATCCCTCCCGCTCCTTTCTACCCTCTCTCACTCGCATCCTCCCACTCCTTCCCTCTCTTTCTACCCACTTTCCTCTCTCCCTCTCTTTCTTCCCTCTCTCACTCTTGTCCTCCCGCTCCCTTTCTCTCCCCCTATCTCTCTCTCTCTCTCTCTCTCTCTCTCTCTCTCTCTCTCTCTCTCTCTCTCTCTCTCTCCCTTTCGTGTTTCACTCTTTAAAAAAGAGGCAATTTTCACACAAAACCAATCCAAAGGAGTTGATTGTGAGGATGAAATTTCAAATAAACATGATTCAAGAGAGTGGTTTTGAGTGGTTTGTCACAAGCACAATGTCTTTGCTTGCTTCATCCATAGTGACAGTTGCATACATAGCTCCATCGATGGATGCAATGACTTCAATAACCATAAAGCTACAAAATGTCAATAATGAAACATTTAGTGATGTCTTTGGTTCTATTATTGATAGTCTTATTTTGGTGGGGTGGATTGATGTGCACATTTTTCCATACAATCACGTTTTGTCGAGGAATCCTCTTTCGTTTTTTTGGCCAACCCGGCCATTATAATGAATAATGTTTGTGTTGCATAGATCGTCACTTCAAAAGTTGAAAGAATTTATCAACCTATAATGACTCATTTCAACATCTCCAAAGGGTTCCTTAGGGAAGATTTCATACCTTTTGATAAGCACAGTGTTTGTGGAACAGAGTTGACCATGTCTTCCACCTTTCATTGTTAGATTATAGTCATTTCATACTTTATAAATGGTGACTACTTTATTGGTGCTTACTTTAGTTTTAAATGGTCACTTAATGATACATGTTATGATAATAATTAGTGTTATATAAGTCCACGTACCTCACACTACTACCCATGGTATTTTTATGATGTAAATGTTGGCACCTATGGATCCATAGTCCTTGTTAGACACATTCAACAAAGAAGACATGGCAAAAAGGGCTTTTCATGGCATTGCCATAAATTGATTGCAGTGGCTTAGGCTTCCAATGTCTTTTTGCTATCCCAGCTCTTGTGAAAAGTGAGTGTAATTTATAGTATACAAGCATGGGATGACTTGGATATATTATGTTTATAATTTAATCTACCTCTACGCTGTGTAATGTAGGAGGAGTTTGATACAATGTATTACCAAAAAACGCAAAACTTGCATGAAAAAGAATCAAGAGAGTACTTTTCAAGAGAAGATTGTTACAAAGAAGGCTATGCCATGGCTTTAAATTTTATGGAGAACTTCTTTGTTTGGAAGGGGTTGGAAATTGTTGTCATCACAAATCCAGAGAGAACAAAACAATTTTTTATTGAAAGTGCATTTCTTTCATGGGTTGGGGAGGAAGGGGAGAAAAATGACTCCCTTCAGCATATTTGAGGTTGCATGTGCACATATCAACTTTGAGGGTTGAGTATACTTTAATTTTGAGTGTGATTGTTTTTTAGTATTTTAACCTAATGCTATATCATTTCTACATTTTTAAGAGATATCATTTATTGGACATATTGGCCGATGTTGCAATGATTGAAGCATCTATATCAACACAAGAGAATCCAATCTTATAGTGGCTAAGAATGCATCTCTATTGGTGTCAACTGGAAATGTGAGTACAGTAACACTTGAGAACAGTGACATTAAATGTATATATGAGTGCAAAGTTGCTAAGGCTTTTTGTACTGGGGTATATTAAGGTTGGTAGAGAAAATGAAGCCCAAAAATTTAATGGTGAATAAGCTCCATGCATGTGCTATACGTGATTGTGATTCTGATTATCTCTTAAAGAAGTAGTGAAAGCTTATCACGAGGATCACTTTGAAAAATCATTTGTGCCACTATGAGGGTAGCTAGATTGGGTAGGTATATAGGCCTAACCTATAACGTCATTATCTCAATGTCCTCATCACATAATACAAAACATATGTGGATTGGGTGCATTCACATGAGGGCTAATGAGGTGCGCAATGGGGGAAGTAGACAATGATGATCATTCCATGAGCTCTCTCATGGGTCTCTGTAATATGGCCTCAGTGTCCTCCATGGTCATCTCTCGATGACCCGCGGGGGGGGGGGGGGGGGGGGGGGGGGCATGCTCAATGATGCTCTATTCTGATGTAGACCTTGTCTACGGTGTGAAGATCCTCTCATCCTCGAGTGTTGTGAGCGACCAAGCTGGATGGCCCAATAAAGAAGAATGACTTGATGAGGGTGACTAGGTAGCTTGTGGTGGGCCATCTGGAGTAGTCCCTCTATAAAAATTAGTGATCAGGCTTTGTATGGATCCTCTATGTGTAAGCCTATTTCTCCTAAGGTTATTCTCTCTGAGTCTATGGATCTCCATCAAGAAGATACCTAGGCACCCCTGATCATAGTAATGCATGATGTGGGATAAGGGGTCAAATCCCTCTCTAAATAAGCAATGAAAATTCCCTCAAATCTTGTGTTATCATGTGCATTGTCAGATATAGTGCTCCTATGTCTCTAGCTCTCTTTGGAAAACCTAGCATAATCTCTTATCTGGAGGTATACCTCTGTATCATCTAGTCTCTATCTTTGGTGAGATGAGGTGCGTAACTGACCAATAACACATATAATAACATAAGATAGGTGGATGTCACTGTACAAGACACAATTGTCTTGTTTGTATACAAGCTCCTCCAAATGTCTATGAAGCCACACAATCTCTTTGCTTGCCTCCATCATTGCTACATATTCTGCTTCCATTGTAGAAAGTGAGACCATTTCTGTAACTTTGAAGCCTAGCTTAGTGTTGTGCCTCCAACTGTGAAGACATAGCCATCAGTTCTCCTTCAAGTATCTTTTTCACTTGTCATATCTGCATCAGCATACCCTTGCAAGAAAATATCAATGCCTCCAAAATACAAAGCATTTGGTGTTGTCACTTTTAAATACCTATGTATCCTCTACACAGCTTGCCAATGCTCTTCACCTAGATTATCCATGAATCTAGTCACAACTCCCACTACATGTGCAATGTCTGGCCTTGTCTAGACCATAGCATACATTAGAGAACCTATCACGACAACATATGGAAATTTAGACATATAGGCTATCTCTTCTTTCATGTTTGGACACATTTCCTTGGTTAGTTTAAAGTGACTAGCCAAAGGCGTAGAAACCAATTTTGCATCTTTCATTGCAAACCTTTCTAGTATCTTCTTGATGTAATCCTCTTAAGATATCTCTATTGTCTTCTTCGTCGTGTCCCTTGGTCTTCATAAAGTATCCGCTTTGCAATACCTAAATATTTCATTAAAAAAGATCTAGACAACACCTCTTTTAGTTCTTTGATATCCTGCATGTTAGCACTTGCAATTAGCATATCATCAACATACAACATTAGGATTATGAACTTCCCATTTCCCAAATTCTTCATGTAGATGCAGTGATCTGAGTTGCATCTTTTGAATATGTGATCCAGCATCCATCAATCAAACTTCAAGTACCACTGTCTTGATGCTTGCTTGAGACCATACAAGCTCTTCTTTAATGTGCAAACCATTTTCCCCTTACCCTTTACTTCATACGCCTTTGGTTGAAGCATGTAAAATTCCTCCTCCAAGTCACCATAAGGGAATGTCGTATTTACATCCATTTGCTTAAGATTTAAGTTATGAGCAGCCACAAGGCTTAACGCAAGCCTAGTTGAGTTTATTTTTACAATAGGAGAAAATATTTCATTGAAATCAATACCTTTCTTTTGAGAAAACCCTTTTACCACAAGCTTGGACTTGTACCTTTTCTTCCCACCTTCTTCTTCCTTTAGCCTGTGCACCCATTTTTTCTACAATGCTCACTTAATTTTAGGCAAGTCAACCAACTCCCATGTTTGGTTGCAATGTAATGAGTTCATATCCACTTGCATGCTCTTCATCCATTATTCTTTGGATTTTTGTTGCATAGCTTCTCTGTATGATTCTGGCTCTCCAGATTATGAGACCAAGAACTGGTTGAAGGAAGGAATGAACCTTTCTAGAGGTTTACTTGCTCTTGTAGATCTTTGGGGCATAGGTTGAAGCTCCTCATTTGGTTGATGTTGGTGCACATTGTCACCACTTGCACTCCTTGAATCATCACCGGCCACATCGGACATTGACTTTTTAACGGCCATTGACTACCAGCCACCAGCCAAGTGACCAACCAATCGGCCATTTTTTGACTACTTTCTGGCCGCTGTCCAGCCATAATATTTTGACAAAAAGGGATTATTCCAGTGAGTGTTTTTTCTTATCCATGATGGATTCTCCTCATAATGGGGGCCTTACAAATGTGCGTTTTTAAGATTAAAAGTTACAAGGGGTAAATCAAGCTCCATACTCAATAATTTTTTATAAAGGTGAAGGTTTCCAAAGTAAGTTGGTACGTACATTAGTGGAGAAATTGGGTATCCAACACAGGTTTTCTTCACCATATCATTCATAGTGCAATCGTGTTAGTGAAAGTGCTATTAGACAGATTGTCAAAATTCTTACCAAGTATGTATATAAGCATCTAGAATCATGGGAGGTTAATCTTGAAAAGTGTTTGTGGGCTTACAGGACTTCTAATAAAGTTGCTGCCAACGTTATCCCATATGAGTTGGTTTATGGTAAAGAGGTAGTGCTATCGATGCACACTTTATTGAGTACATTGAAGGATATGTGGCATGATGATAAAGCTCATCAGTATGGTTTGCAAGATAGGATTACTTGCCTTGAAGCTTTGAAGATGGACAAAGAAGCTACACTAGACTGCAGTGAGAAAAGAGGATAACAAAGTTCAACCAACATTTGCAAGAGAAACATATAGAGAAAGGCAATCTAGTAATGAAGTATGAAAGTTATCCTAACTTCAATTTTCAAATAAAAATCAAGAATAAATGGACGTGGCTGTACAAAATTTATCAAAATTTTCTTAATGTTACTTACCAGTAGGTAAGGTTAAATGGTAAATGTTTTAAAACACAGCGTCAATGGTGTGCATCTCAAGCTATACTTTTAAAAACGAGATGGTATCAATGGTACCACTTAGACACGAGTTGTAGGGAGAAAAAAGAAAACCATGTACATATGGTAGCAATGTTTTTGAGTTTTCTCAAGTGCTCTCTAGTTTTGCAATTTCCAATTCAATAAACATCTTTTGTGGTTGAACATAAATTTTCATCAAGGGGGTGCAATGGTGGTACCACTAAAGTGAGTTTGTTCTAGGAAGACCAAGAAGCAGGGCCATGGATATCTAAAGGTGCATGACAAGGTGATAAAGTAAGTTGAAGGTCTAGGGCACACAAGTGGATTCAGATGTGTTTTGGGGTTGTTTTGGCCAAAGTGCTCTACTATAGGGCTTATCAAAGGTGACATATTCAAGGTTCTAAAAGTGCATAAGGTGAATTTCAAAGGCTCTATAGGCTGGTCCAAATGGCCTATCAATTGGAGTATACCTAGCTCAAGATATGCCATTTTGAAGAGAAGGGTGCTTTGAAAATTCTAACTGGGTTGGATGGGTACATCATGATGGTCAAACAAAAGTGAGTTGATAAGTCTAAAGTGTTCAATTTATGGAGCATGGAAGTCTTTTGGATCGTCAAGTGGAGTTCAAACGCCAAGATGTGGGCAATTCATTGTTTTTTTGGGGGCTAGCTCTACACCATTTTGATCACCTCTAGGAAGATTCCATCAGAGTGTTTTTCAAGCTTTCTAGGGTTTGAAGATGTAATATGAAGCATATGGAGCTAGCCAAAAGTGACAGATTGCCAAATGGACTTGCGGAGATCAAGATATTAAATTTTGAAGTTGTCACTTAGAGAAGGAGATGTGGTTGCAGATGATTTTTTCCCGTTTAGGGGCCCATTGTTCATGATCATCCAGTTGAAAGAATGCAACAGGATCCAGGGAGTTCAAAGCTAAGAACATGGTCTTCCAATGGAATTTTGTGGGTTGAACATCCAACCTTGGAGCACTAAATTGTTGCAGTTCAGAGGTAGACTAAAAAGAATTGTCTTTTATGAATTTCAAAGTGTTGTTTATAACCCCCAAGGGGTGCAACTCACATGGAGGCACCACGTGGCGGGTAAGAATAAACCCCCATGCAAAAGCTAAACCAAGTGGATGGGGTGTATATCACAAGTGGGTACCCCCCATAGGTGAAAGAGGATTGGGGGGAGCTCCTGAACATTGAGCTATGGACTATGGACTTGGGGAGGTCACTTAATCACTATGTGACTATCACGTTAGTGCAACAAAAGGGGTTATCAAATTTTATTTTTTCTCACACTTTCACATACAAACGGATACCACAAAATAGAATTGGGCAAAAAATGCCAAATTGGATAGGAAAAGGGTGTATTTTATTTTTCAAAAATTCACAGATAAGGAGTTTTAAAAATAGTGCTTGAATGTACGTGATATACAAAATTTATTCATAGTGACTCCCCTCAAGGCTATGGAAACCCGCTCAACTCCCTCATTATTGGGGTGTTGCACGTGGTGGCACTCCTTAGTGTTGGTGTCTCTAGTCAGCCACCACCGACGGCTTTGAGCCGGTTGTGGTGTGGCCATTAGGGTAGGTGCACCGGACACGGTGAGTTCATATGTGGGGTGGCCATAGGCCCTTCACCTTTTGGTGGTGTACAAGAGGGACCCCCCCCCCCCCCCCAACAGTGCTCAAAATGGTGGGGTCCCAAGCAGTCCAGAGAGAGAGAGGAAAAGGAAAGTTTAAAAAGGTAGAACCAAAAATCACCATGCATGCAAGATTGCTAAAAGTGAACTTGCACCTGTGTCCGATGAGGGAAAGATTGCCAACATTGAAAAAAATGCCCCTATAAGGGCTCTCCTTTTGCACTATGTGGGACATTTTCTTTAAAAGGAGAGAGAGAAGTCGATCAAGTGTGTATATGCTGATTTTATTTTGAAGTATCAAGATCCATAGTCTTCTCTTTCCTTTTCTTCTTCTTCTACTCTTTAGTGTGTCAGTGCCGATGTGTGGGTGTGTCCCCAAACCATTTGTGGTTTGTGGTTTGTAAAGAGAGAGAGAGAGAGAGAGAGAGAGAGAGAGAGAGAGAGAGAGAGAGAGAGGTCTTTTGTGCCACAATGGTTGGTGGGATAGATTCATTGAGGATTCTATATGTGTGCTAGTTTCAATACAGTGTGTGTGCATTTGTTGTTGAAATCGAGTGTGTGTGTACTAGAAAATGTGTCATTTCAAAGGTATTTTTGAGAGAATTGGGGTGTTGTGAATGCCCTTGTCTATAGGGATGCAATTGCGTGTGTTTTTGGGTGTGTTCCTATGTATTGGTACGATACAAAAAACCCTACATTTTTCTAATCTATTACGTCGATGAGAGGTCTGATATCTACTATTACAACTCAACATGCATTTCCATACTTTCTCTTGTGAAGTAGACCCTACTCTTGACCATATTACATATATGAGCTCACTGCACTCACTCACAATATCATTGAATTGAGCCAATACATATTTTCACTCAAAGACCCAAAGGTTTTGTGCTTTCTGATCTCATGTAAACCTCTTAAACAATCATATTCTTAAAGTCCTTTTTTTATTGCAAAACTCACAATAGTGAGTCACTGAGTATATTATATCATCATAACCAAGCAACTACAAATTTTTGCCATACTCGTAATGAGCAATGAAATATCCAAAGGATCCTTGATACATCGGATTATAGGGGATCCACCCCATGACCATGAATGGGCCCACCCTTTAACCATGTAAGTCAGTCATTGTGGTGCCAACTACCTTGTTCCACTAATCAAAGTTCATCCATTTTCCAATGGCGATAATTGCCCCCTTGCGTTCTTGTATTATCTCCATGAACTTAGTTGTTTACATGGTGTTCTCAAAGATGCGACAGTCTGTGGCCTTTGAAACATGTTTGAAGTAACAAAATCTCAAAATTTGTGTTACAATAAGCAACAACAAGCTCTTCGACACCTTCCCTCCTAGGAAGAGATTGTTCTTAAAGAGTCCTATCTTCCAAGAACCCATTTTCAAATCTTTCCCTCTAGGCCGCAAATTACTGAGAACTCCTTGAAAAGGTGAGGGAGGTTTTTACTTGCCGTTTTGCATTGCGAGCATCTATCTAGACTAACACCCTTGGCTAGAACCTTCACCCTAGTTGACAATGCTCCCCATAATACTTCCATAAAAACCCCTTCATCCCATGCAGCCATTGTGAGGAAAATTGAGTTATAGAATTATGAAAATACATCGTTAGCTCTCCCCATTTCAAGGACTTTGTTACTCTATCGCATTTTTGAGTGAGCTTGCTTGTAGTACCCCCCAATTTCAAGATGGCCCATCGAGGGACAAACATCTTGTCATGCGCCTCAATCCATTTCCATTGGCCACCTTGCAAGAATAATTTGGTATTGTCCATCATGGCCTTTGCCATAATATCTCATGCATGGTCTTGCTTCGAGAATGCAACTGATCATATTTTGAAAGTCTACTTGAATGTTTCTCCTGCACTATCACAATTCTATTCTTGATGGAAATGTAGCTGCATGAAAAGTTGGATGCTAGTCCTTATTTTCAAAAAGTTTTGTTAAATTTCAAAATTTGCTTTCTTTTCCATATGCATAACAAGGTTGTTCCAAAAACTCACCCAATGGTTACCCAAGGAAATAGACTTTTAGAGTGCCACATGGAGCATGTATTTTCTTTCCCCTTGTGTGTGTGTGTGTGTGTGTGTGTGAGAGAGAGAGAGAGAGAGAGAGAGAAGAAAAGGGGGAAGGGGGGGAGGGAGGGGGGGGGGGGGGGGCAATAGTTTTTTTGGCTTGCTAAAGGCCTTAGTATCCATATAGGTGAAGGTCGTTCAATTCCAGTAGTGAGACATGTGTCCTTCAAAGAAGCATTAAAAATCTTGAAGATATAGGAATCATGTCCTTTCAAATGCAATTTCCAAAGCTCCATTCATCGGCTTTCTAAAACAAGGTGAAAGTTCACTATGTCTTACATAAGTCTATGCTAATAATTTAATGATAAAAGTGTTTTTTTTGACAGAAAATAAGAAAGTGACACTAATTTTTCAAAACATTTGTTATCACAATTAAATATTATGTTTCTTGAAAAAGTGAAACAATAAACTGTATAGACTACACTATATTTAAAAACATGAAAATTAATGTTTAAAAAACCACTTGGAAGCATTGTAACAAATTGAGGGAAACAAGTGAAAGAATCACGATGGCTTTCTAAAATAATTAGAACGTGATAAAAATCATTAGGTTGAGTTCAAGTAGAATCATTGTTCAAGAAAGCATTGCCTCAGCTTAGCCTTCAGCCGGTTGAAAATGGAGACCACCTGGTTGTAAACCATGGTAAAGGGAAGAAAAACCGGTGAAATATGTGAGAAAAGAAATCAAAAATCTTGCAAATTTTAAATTTATGCTACTATTTTTAGTTTGCTTCTTTGTGGGAAGGAAACTTAGTCGACGGTTGCTTCATAAAAGAGAGTTTCCTGAATATTGACTAGAATTAAGTTATAGAATGTAAAAAAAGTCAACCCATGTGAAACTGTGAAATGAAATGTGCAATTAAAAAAACTCATTAATATATATGTGTGTGTATGTGTGTATCCATAGAATTTACTAGAATTATGCAGGTGAAGTTTCACTTTAACATTCTAAAACAATAGAATACAAAAAAAGTCAAGACATGTCAGGATATGAAATGAAAGTGAAATAAACATTGAAAGTAAGTCTCAATCATGCACTAAAAAGAATGAAAGTCTCCATAACCCAACAGAACACTAAGGTTTCTTTTAGAAAGCAAAAAAAAGGTGAAAGAGGAGGAGAAAGATTATCTGTGACCCAATCTTCAATGGCTCTCTTGAAAGAGAGAGGTACAAAAATGTGAACACCTCTCACAAAGACTTAGAAGAAATATTAATTTTGGTTTTTTGTCATGTGGCACTAATTTGCAAACTTTATCCAATGGTCCACAATTGCACAAAAAATCCAACACTTTACTAAGGACTCCTTATATTGTCCAAAAAGCTTTAGAGAAGAATTGAGTTACACATACTTTCAATGTTTCAGTGATGATTGAGATTTATCTTAATTTCTCTTTTGATTTTAATAAATAAAATGAATCTTTTTATTTCACCTTTCATTTCACAATTTACATCCTACATGGTTTTGTCTTTTTTGCATTCTATTCTTTTAGAATGTCAAAGTGAAGCTTCACCTTGTAAATTTCAATTAAGCTCTTAAATATTATATTATATTAATTTTATATATATATATATATATATATATATATATATATATATATGTATGTGTGTGTGTGTGTGTGTGTATATATATAGGTCTTTTTATTCATAGCTTGACCTTCCTTGCATTCCATTCTTTTATAGTGCTAAAGTGAAGCCTCACCTTATATAATTGAGTTGAATTCAACCACTTTTTTTAAAAATAATTGAGGAGAAGAGTTTTAGACCTTACATTTGAAATTCTATTATTTCCTATGCTGATTAGAACCTTTTCTTAAAATAATAAAAATCTTATTTTCTTTTTAGACTACATAAGGCCTTAATAAAGGGTTGAATTTTGGGTGCAACTGTGGACCATTGGATAAAGCTTGCTGCTTAGTGTCACATGGCAATAAGCTTTTTTTATTAGTGTTTTTTATAGACCCTTGTGAGAGGGTGTTGAAATTTGAGTACATGTCTCTTCAAAGAGAGACATTGAGTATTTATTGGGTGCCACACAAAATCCTCTTTCACATTTTTGATCTGCTAAAGGCCTTAGTGCACTATGGGTGAAGGTTGTTCAATTTTCATTGTTTGACAAGTGACCGTGAGGAGTTTAAAAGTCTTGTGAATGAAAAGAAATCATAGTCTTTTAAATGGTATTTTCTAAACTCCCATTCATCTTTTTGAATTAAAAAATGTATTTCAAAGGAGTTTGATCCCATGATTTAAAGTACTGATAAAGAGTTCTTTGATTTAAGGCACTGTTCGAAAAAAATGTGTCTCAACTTAATAACGTGCCATTTTCAATTTCAAAAATGCCGATTTAGGGCAAAGGCAAAAGGAAAACTTTCGTCTCAAAATAGAGAAAAATAGTGTAAAAAACCAAAAAATGGGCCTAATTTTCTAAAATTTCCTCTTGACAAAATCAAGAAAAGGAATTTTGTATGTTTGGAAAAATGATTTTTTCCAAACATTGATTTAAGGACTTCATAAAGATTTGTTTCATTAAATTGTTTGATTATTTTTTATGTCTATTAAATTTGTATATTTTTAAAAAATCACTAGAATATTATTTTTTTAACCTTTTATTTACTTCCTTCTCATTTTATTATGCTTCAAAATGTAGATGTGTACTGTGGACATTTCACATTATTTAAGTGGGATCGTTTATAATATACAAACCATTTGTGATTATATATGTATAATAGATAATAAAATATTATATTAAAACACAATAAAAAATCCATGTGATTGTAAACATGTATTCAAACTTACTCTCTCTCATCTCCCCTTAACTTAGCAGACCTTCGTGCCTCCTCACCTATTTTTCTCAATTTATTACCACGCTTTCAAGTATTCTTTTAATAATTATTTTTTATGATTTTAAAATATATTATAATTTAAATAGTTCATTGCTATACTTGTTTTCAAACAATATAATACGATAAAAAATGTTTTAAAATATTAATGTCACTTTGTTTCTTTTAAAAAGTGCTACCATGTCACTTTGTTGTTTTCCTGTTTCAAAAAAGTCTTTTATTATTAAATTCCTCTCAATAGCCTTACTCAAGGGGTGGTGAACTTTCACCTTGTTTTTTTTATTAAATTCCTCTCAATAGCCTTACGGAAGCGGTGATGAACTCACCAAACGTGACAGAAATTTTTTCATTTTATTAAATGTCAAAAGAAAAGAATAGTTCATAAGCGACAAAGTGGGTTTCAACTTCCAAGCAACAATTGAAATGGGTTCCATGCGAACATCACCGTCTTGGAAAAGTTAGACGATTGTTTGCTTGTTTGATTGTTTGAATGGAGACGAAAGAACATAATTTATGAACATGTCATCCACACGATCACCCCACTGAATCCTCTCTTGGCCAAGTTGGCTCAAAGACTTTAGTTGAACAAAATTTTCCATAAATAAATGTACAAAGTAACATCAAGCTCATGTCTAGCCTCGAGGGGCCATGCAATACATCAACAAACTACAAAATACATCAACAAACTACAAACCTCAAGACATAGACGTGTCATTACCCACAATTCCTTACTCACCGTTAGCAAGTTGTGGTCATGACGGTGAGAATTGCTCCATTCCACTTATTCAAGTTCTTTCTTTTCTCCAATGGAAATAATCACTTCCATGCTTCCTTGTATAATCTCTAGGAAGCTATCTATTGAGAGGTCCTAGCCATCTAGACTTGCTAAAAGTGGCAGTATCTAACATTTGTGTACATGTTGGAAGCGTTTGACTTTTCACCTTCCCTCCTAAGAACAAATCGTTCTTGAAAAACCCTATCTTCTTGATCTTTTGAATCGATATGCATAGTCTGTCAAGCCTTTCATCATCGGATAAGTGAGAGGGATCCTCACTTGTCGTTTTGTACTCCAAGAACTATCTAATCCAATACCTCTGGGTAGAATCTCGACGCCTATCAACAAAGCCCCACACAACACCTTCTACAAAAAAGCCTTCATTAAAAGCAACCATTGTGGATTCTAGATGTTACTTGCTATCACCACCCATCTTGATTCCAGCCATTGCTTATCTTGTTGCTTGTTAAGGGGAGAACCAATTAGTTTGGATCATTAGTGTACACTAAATATCATTGGTTTGTGGTTTATAGAAATGTCTACTCTTGGGCTACCGTTAGGCTTTCCACTCAAAATTAGACTCACAAATAGGCAACAAGAAATTGTCCACCCAACCCTTCTACAACTCTATTAATCAGTAGTCTTTTAGTACCATTGAGGTGAAGCTAGGTAGCCGATCGTTCTGTTTCTTTCCACCTCTTAATGTTGTGTCTCAAAAATGGGCCAATCATCGTAGTCCTTTGTTATTGACCTTTTTGGAAATTTCTCTCCAAAATGGATTCATTAATTTTCTTCCTTCTTTAGAGATCCAAGGGGACCATTGTGGAATGGAGTTTTAAAAATATCTGGTTGTCTCTCCCCACTCTAGTGCCTCCGGTGCTCTAGTACACTTACATATGAGCTCGCCCATTAAGCCACCTAACCTCAGGCTAGATCATCGAGGGGCTAACAATTTGTCATGTACATCTAACTCTTTCCACTGTCCACTTTAAGAGACGAGATTTGCCTTGTCCACCATATCCTTTGTCACAATAGCCCATGCCCCCATGGTCTTGCTTTGTAATTGAGACCACAAATTTGGCACACTAGGCCTCTGTATGCATAGCAAGGTTGAGCATCCCAATACCACCTTGCTCTAGTAGTCTAGCTATAGAGGCCCACTGTTAGGGCAATGAGACTTTGGTGTTATTTTTTACATAATAACATTTTCATTGATTTCAAAAACAAATTCCAGTTGCATTTGGCTATCTTGAGGAGCAGACCGGTGAAGTCTATATATAGGAGCATACACAAACTAATCAATTTCACCCTGCTTAAGAAGGGAAGCATCACATACTCCCACTTTTTCATCTTGTACCTTATTTTATTTGCTTGTGCATTAGGTGTCTGATGATCTTTCCTTCTGACACAATCTTTCCAATTCACATAGATGGGTCACATATAATGTTTTTTGAAAGTGAGAACACTCTTGATTTCTCAATATTGCACTTCAACCCAAGGCTACGACAAACATTTTCACAATCTCCATAGCCTTCATGATTATCTAAGGGCAAGCTTTTAGGAAGAGAAGGGAATCATCCTTGAAGATTTTTGCCAAGATTGGCCATTGTGTCAGCCAAGAAAAACCCTTTATCTCTCCTCTCAGAGCACATGGTTATTTATTGCGGACGTCATGAAATCATTAGGCTTTGGGCCTTGGATGTATCAATTGGTAAGCACACTGGTGGGTCCTCGTAGCCAATCAAAACTCCTATTCAATGAGATAATTGTAGGAGCATTAGAGGTCAAGCGATTCATCAAACACGGATGCCGTCTTGCTTCTCTAATTTTTTTCCATTGAATCTCATCCTTTGGTAACAGTGCTCGATGATAATGCTACGAGAGGGGAGGTTCAAGGGCTATCTCTGCCTAACAAAAACCAGTTGTTGGATAAGCCTTTTGCGGACGACTCATTGCTCTTCCTCAAATCTTGCCTTCAAGTTTGCAAAAAGGCTCTGGATATTGTGCAAACATATGCCATAGAATCAAGGTCAAAATGCATTGTAGAAAATATTTCAAGATTGATCTCTCTCCCAAAAAGCAACTCATTCAATCCCCGGGGGATTCACTCTATATACAAAATGGGACACCACCTTGGAGCGGACAACTTTGATAAAACCCCTATATATGACTCATATCAGGCAATATGACCCCCCTTTCTACGCTTATACGACAATCAATGAAGAAAAATATCATACCCCTATCTTACATATAAAATTTAGATCTCAATGATCTAACTAAGTAAAACTAGTCAAAGAGTGTGTAGCATAGTGACTAATAACGTACTAAGGAACCACTTGTCTTAATAACTACATGTACCCTCAATGTGTTTCAGTTTGACTTTCAAACTATGTGCCCGATCAACCTGCACTCTACCTACTCGTCCCCCAATTCTGACCCATCCAAAGCTGGTGTAAATCAACCCTTGACCTACTCCAAATCAACCCTTATCTATGACCGTCTTGATGAAAAATTTGATGTGTGACCTGATAAAAAACTTCCCCAAAATTCGTCTAAGTTCTAGTGCACACCTGCGACCAATCATTACAAGTAATCAACCCGGGTTAGTCCTCCCCCCCCCCCCCCCCATAAATATGATATCCCCCTCCCTTATTTTTAAGCTTGGGAGATAAATTATTGGGGGCCTGTCCCTAACTTATACGCTTATGTAACTTGTAAAAAATCCCCCCTTCCTTGCACTTACTTGGTGCGGTAAGTTTTAAATGGTGAGTCCCCCGGGATTCAATCTTGCAATGTGATACGAAGAGATAGTATCAAACGGGGAAGATATTCCATCACCTTGGAGCCTAGCTGGGGGTAGATGTGACCCACAAGCAGAAATTCACTTGGGTCATGGAGAAGATAAGAAGCAAGATGTGTAGATGCAGGTATGTGCTTCTTCCCTTCTTAAGTATAGTGAAAGTGATAAATTGTCTGCTGCTTAAGTTGGACAAATGCAATTGGAAAGAGTTTCTTAAACCGTTTAGAAGATTCTTATGGAAGAAAAACACCAAAGACTTGATGCCCTAGCAGTGGGCTAGCTGGGAAATAGTTGTGAGACCTACAAAGCAAGGAGGTCTCAGTATTCTTAACCCTATTACATGTGGGGAGGCCTAATGTGCAAAGTTCGTGGTTTCACTCATGAAGCAAGATGGGCTATTATGGCTAAGGATATGACAAACAACACCAAACTTTCCTCGCAAGGTGGTGAGTGAAAAGAGCTTGAGGCACATGACAAACTGCTTGCCCCTCGGTGCGATTACTTAAAGCTCGAGGGTATGAAAGGCGAGCTCGCTCAAAAACGAAATGGAGCAACGAAGTCTTTAGAGTAGTGGGGTGAGCTTGCAAGGAATTATCACAAGTCTATTGGTCCCCCTAGCCATCTAAGGCGGGAAGCATCCTTCTGAACTCTTTCTGGAGGGAAGTTGCTAGAAAGATAAATAACAAAATGTTGTCAAATAAGATGGGCGCCCTCCTAGTCGACCCCATTTTCGAGATCCCTAAAATTATGAATATCCATCATTATTGTTCCGAAAAGCCTTGTAATTATGAGAAGGTCTTTGATCTTAATCAAATATTTGATAAGTCTGTCTATGCAAAGTTTGAGTTGTAAAGTTTGTAATTGGGTCTAAGCATTGTAAAGCCAGCGATTGGCTAAGAAGCCCTAGGTATAAAGTTTATTTTTCTAAGTGGGAAAAGGAGAGTTATTATGATTGAAGGATTGAGTTTGAGTGTACAATTAAGATACTCTACTCTCATGTTGGGGTGTAGGCCAGGTGGCCGTGGGAAACCGCCCCTGTTCATACTTTCACCTAATCAATATAGGGAGAAAAAAGAGATAGAGTTTGAACTCTTCTCTTTCTTCTCCACTAACCCACACAGTGGCTGCCTATGCATCTCCCCCTTCCCCATTTCTCTTCTTCCCCTCTCTTGCATACACACTCCGTACACGCACAACAATTGGTATCAAAGCACAGGGCACCCAAGCTCCGGCTACCCGCGCGTGCGGAAAGCCCAAAGAAACTCTTGGAATTGTGAGCTTGGTAGCTCTGCAGGAACCGACAATGCTGGTCAAAGCATTGCAAGGGAGAATCGAATCCAAGCAAGGCTAGAGCAGACAGTTGAACAGAATCGGGATTGGGCATGGGAACAAAGCAAGGGTCGAGCAAAGGAAAGCTAATATCAAGCAATTCAAAGGCTGGGTAGTCGGGCAGCAAGGTAAATCGAGGGGTGCAATAGGCAGTTCAAGACAGCCAGGCCCGTGAGCAACAAAGGCAGCTAGAGAACCGAGTAGCAAAAGGAGGGCTCAAAATTGGGGCAACCAGTTGAAAGCAAAGGCTTGAAGGGAATTCAACAGGGAATCGAGCTGTGTCATAACACACACACACACACACACACACACACACTTGCAGCTCGACATTGGGGCAACCAGTAAGGATCGAGCAAGGCAGGCAGGTCGAAGCTTGTAAGAGAAACCTCGGGCAATCGGGGTAGCGAGTGATTGCAAAGCTTGGAAATCAAGTTGAGCTGTGTCATAACACACACACACACACTTGCAGCTCGACATTGGGGCAACCAGTAAGGATCGAGCAAGGTAGGCAGGTCGAAGCTTGCAAGAGCAACCTCGGGCAATCGGGGTAGCGAGTGATTGCAAAGCTTGGAAATCAAGGAGCGATAGCAGAGGAGGAGGCTGTGAGTTGAAGGCAGTCGGCAAAGGGCTTAACACACACACACATACCCAAACCTGCAATTGGTAGCGCTGCAATTGCAGTAGAGTGGATCCCTGTGCTAACCAGGTAATTGAATGCAAGGCATCGAGCTTCTGGCAGCGCTCTTGCTTTGCCACTGAGCTGAGCACACACACACGCTCTGCAGTCGACACCTCCCCCAAACTTGGTTTTGCAGGTCTTTCGACAGACAATTAATTTTTTTTAAAATTTGACTTAACACACTTTTGTGTGCAAGGGTGGGTTCATCACCCCCCCCGTCCCTCAACTTCCCGACTTTGTATGCTCCCACCACCAAAGCCCCGAGTCCCCAAGCTTGGAGATAGATAGATAGAGAGAGAGAGAGAGAGAGAGAGAGAGAGAGAGAGAGAGAGAGAGAGAGAGAGAGAGAGAGAGAGAGAGAGAGAGAGAGAGAGAGAGAGAGAGAGAGAGAGAGAGAGAGCGGACACATTGTGCTCGGCTACAGGCGGCGACTAAGCCCGGACATCACCCGACATCGGCCCATTTCCTCGGCATTTCTCGCCATCGGAGCCACTTCTGCCCGGCAGTGGAAGGCGACATCGGCATCGACACCGCTCATGCGCACCGGCTCGACACTGCTCATTCGGCAAATCTCCGACATCCGACCCAGACACCGAGTGTTTTACCAGACGAGCGCGTTCCCGCGATCGACGACCGCGCGCGGGTGAGGTACCTTTGTCATAGAAGAGTGACACCCGGCATCGGCACCGAGCGCACCGATCGCCCTGTACAACACAATTTACGGATACGACACATTTGGCGGCTATTCGACTAGCATATTTCTGCCCGACGGCAAAAATCGGCACATAGCAACACCGACACACAGGTTACAGGTTACAAGGGGTTTTTTCAGCCCATTCACTCCCAGATTCTCCAGGTTACCAGACACAGCGCTTTCACAAGTGACTTGGCAGTCATTTCGACGGCACACATGCGTTGACAGATGCATTTTGTTGTGAGCACACTTAGTGCTACTGAGCTCTTTTGAGAGCAGATATCCCCGCAGGGTTCACTTTCACTGCATGCAACAGTTCTTGGTGCCTGTTTGAGCGCGGTTGTACTCATGTACGTTGAGTTGCGGACACTGCCCACTGTACTACGTGTGGAGCCATTTTTGGCTATTTTGGCAGTTTTTCCCGGCCGTTTCTGAGACTCGGACCGGAAGAGCCCTTTCTGAGACTGTGGCTAGTCCATTTGTGTCTGCATTAGCCTTTGGAGGGTCGATAGTGTGAGGTTTTCTTTGAGCTGGGGTGTGCTCGAATGTTGAGACACTTTCGGTGATACAGGTAGCTGTAGTTCCCCTTTACGGTACCCTCGCCATAGGATATGTATCTGGACGGTTATTTATGATTTTGGTGCTGAGTTGGCACTCACATAGCAGTGGTTTTGTGCAGCAGATGCCCAGTTAGTGCAGTTGGCACATTTATATGCATTTTGAGTTGAGTTTTGACTCCTTATATAAAGGAGACTCTGCCGGATTTACTTCCCGCGAGTTGTGACTTCCATTGTTGGCACTTTTGAGTCTATTTCGGTTGAGATTTTACTCCCGATACAAAGGTTACTCTGCCCAAATTTCTACAGCTTCTTGCCATAGTTTGACACCTCTCAAACCCTCTTGTCAACGATGGCTTCTTCTTCAGAAAAGGAGGAGTATTTCATTCGGAAGTTCGATGGCAGCAACTTCACCATGTGGAAAGAGTGCATGAAGGATGTTTTGATAAACAAAGGCCTCTCAAAACCATTGAAAAAGCGCACAGAGGATGATGATTATACACAAGCTCAATGGGAGCTTTTGGATGCAAAAGCCATGGCTACGATACGTCTACATCTAGCCGAGTCAGTCTTCTTCACTATCATAGGGAAGAAAACAACCAAGGAACTTTGGGATAGCTTATGTTCAGCATGGGAGAGAAAAAGTGCATCCAACAAAGTTTTTCTCATGAAAAAGCTTATGAAGCTCAACATGAAAAAAGGTAGCACAGTTTCTAGTCATTTAAATGAGTTCAACTCCTTGTTGAGTCAGCTGAAATCTCAGGGCTTTAAGGAGTTTGACGATGAACTCAAGTCTATCTTCCTGTTATGCTCTCTACCCAGTTCATGGGATATCTTTTGCACAGCCATTAGCAATTCAGCTTCGAATGGCAAGTTAGAGTTCAATGTTGTCACAGACGCGTTGCTCACTGAAGAGATTCGTCGTAAATCTCTGGATAATGCTAGTCATGGAGATGCATATATGGCTGGCAGTTCAACAAAGGAAAGAGGCCGTGACAGGAACAAATACAAAAGCAAAAGTAGAGAGCGAAATCCTCGTAGTCCTAGTAGACACAGGAACCAAAGTAGAGACCGCAATGCCAAAAATGTCGAGTGTTACTATTGCCACAAGAAGGGTCATTACAAAAAGGATTGTCGCAGTTTCCTAAGAGATCAGAAAAACATGCAAGAGGATAATTATGGCAAAGGCAAAAGTACAGTAAAGATTGAGGAGCTCAATATTGTTGAGTCTCCCATACCCACCACTGCAGTAGAGGATGCTCCTCCTCTAGTGATGCTCATTATGCCCACAGAGATTCATCCCGAGGTGACAACAGATGCCTCAGATGTTCTCATTTTCACTTCAAATCTCACTCCAGATGCTTTGGTTGCACAGGATGAGGGTTATGCACAGAATTGGATCCTTGATTCTGGTGCAAGTTTTCATGTCACACCGCATAGAGAGTGGTTTTCCTCTTATGCATCCATGCATGGAATAGTCAAGCTTGGTGATTCCTATGAGCTTGACATTATTGGCATTGGTGATGTGAAACTTCAGATGCATAATGGCACTACTTTTGTGCTGCAGAATGTCAGACATGTGCCCAAGCTTACGAAAAGATTTCTTTCTATAGGGCAATTGGATGATCTTGGTTACACTACAGTTTTTGGCAATCGTTCTTGGATGATCCACAAGAACAACCTTATCATGATTAAAGGTAATAAAAACGGATCCCTGTACTCTTTGTTTGTTTTGAGTGTTGACGAACACTCTATCTATGTTGCTGAGCTGCCATCTCGTGAGTTGTGGCATAGCCGGCTAGGGCATATTAGCCAAAATGGAATGAAAACACTTCAGCGTTTTGGCTACTTACCTGTGTTAAATTACACGGACTTTCCATTGTGTGAGCATTGTCTATATGGAAAACAGACTAGATTGACATCTTCGCCATTGAATAAGAAACTAGGCGAACCTCTAGACTTGGTGCACAGTGATTTGTGTGGTCCAATGCCACATAAAACTCTAGGGGGGGCGAACTACTTTCTCACGTTCATAGATGATTCTACCAGAAAGGTGTGGGTGTATCTCCTTAAGCGTAAGGAAGAAGTCTTTTCGACATTCCATAAATTCCTCGCCATGGTTGAGAACCAATCAGGAACAAAGCTCAAAGCTTTTCGCATGGACGATGGTGGAGAATACGTCTCCACAGAGTTCAAGGATTTTTGCAATAGAAGAGGCATTCGACGGTAGTTTACTGCTCCATACACACCTACACAAAATGGGATAGCTGAAAGAATGAATCGTACGATTCAAGAGCAAGTTGTCTCTATGATGTCTATGGCGAAGCTTACTCCACAGTTTTGGGGGGAAGCTGTTCTGACAGCAGTGCACATCATCAATAGGTCACCTAGTTCTCCTTTGAATTTCAAAATTCCAGAGGAATTATGGACTGGCAAAAGGCCAAGCTATGAGAATTTACGTGTATTTGGATGTGAGGGATATGCACATGTGCCCAAAGAACTTCGTCGAAAGTTAGATCCCAGATCACACAAATGCATTTTTATTGGCTATGGTGCAAACGGCGAGATGGGATATCGTCTCTAGCACCCAGAATCAAACAAAGTCATTCGTAGCTCACATGTGATATTCAATGAATCAAAAATGCACAAAAAGCCCATCAAAGATGTTGAGTACAGACGTGTTTGTTTTGAGGATGTAGCCTCCAAACCAACTCAGTTCAGTAGTGTTGCACCTACTCCTCAAGTGCAAGATACTACTATTGCTCCGGAGAGAGCAGAGTCTAGCAGCCAGGCATTGAGACGCTCTGAGAGAGTATCACGTGAGCTCGAGCGGTTTTAGCTGGGTATACACCACATTTTGGTCACTGATAGTGGAGAGCCAACCTGCTACAAAGAAGCTATGCAAATGGAGGATAGCATTAAGTGGGAGCAGGCTATGCAATCAGAATACAATTCGATTGTGGCTAATGAGACATGGGATTTGGTTGAATTACCAAAAGGAAAAAATGCTTTACCTTGCAAGTGGGTATACAAAAAGAAGTATACAGCAGAAGATCCCGAGCCTAGATACAAGGCTCGTCTAGTTGCCAAGGGTTTCAAGCAGCAAAAAGGTGTGGATATTGATGAGATTTTCTCTCCAGTAGTCAAGATGACTACACTTAGCACCGTGCTTGGCTTGGTTTCTATCCAGGACATGGAACTTGTCCAAATGGATGTGAACACAGCATTTCTTCACGGGGATCTAGATGAAGATGTCTACATGAAACAACGAGAGGGATTCGTATGTGAAACCCAAAAACCAACGAGGACAGAATTAGTTTGTAGACTTTAAAAGGCACTCTATGGCCTCAAGCAAGGTTCAAGGCAATGGTATCAAATATTCGACAAATTCATGCAGTCTCAGGGTTACATAAGAAGTCAAGAGGATCATTGCTTATACACAAAAAGATTGAACGATGGTTCTTTAATCATCTTGATCTTGTATGTAGATGATATGCTTATCGCATGCAAATCAATTGATGAAATCAATCAGTTGAAAAAGATGCTAAACGCTCAGTTTTCCATGAAGGATTTGGGAGATACCAATCACTTTCTTGGTATGCACATCAAGAGAGACAGGCAACGTGGAATTCTTGAATCATCTCAAGAAAAGTACATTCACAAAGTCTTGCAATGTTTTAATATGCAGGGGGGAAAGTCATTGAGTACCCCAATGCAAGCATACTCCAAACTTAGCAAGGAAGACTCTCCCAAGACAATGGCTGAGAAAGAAGAAATGGCGAAGGTACCATATTCTTCAGCAGTTGGCAGTTTGATGTACGCTATGGTAGCCACAAGACCAGATATTGCACATGCAGTGGGAATGGTTAGTAGGTACATAGAAAACCCTGGCAAGAAGCATTGGGAAGCAGTGAAGAAAATACTCAGATATTTGAAAGGTACAGCTAGCAAGTGTTTACGCTTCGGAAATAGTGATGCATCTATTGTAGGTTACACGGATGCGGATTATGCGGGTTGCGTGGATCGTAGAAGATCCACATGTGGCTATGTGTTCATGTTTGTTGGAGAAGCTATCTCTTGGAGATCGTGTCTCCAAGATTGCACGTCTTCATCTACCACTGAGGCAGAATATGTTGTTGCGTCTGACACCAGCAAGGAAGCCATATGGTTGGCTCGTCTAGTGGGAGATTTGGGCATTCACGAGGTTCCAGTCTACATTGTGATAGTCAGAGTGCCATTGCTTTGGCAAAGAATCCAGTTTCACTCAAAGTCAAAACACATAGAGGTCAGATACCATGTCATACGAGATGCATTGGCTGGCAAGCGTATCGAGCTTGTCAAGGTTCACACTGACGAGAACCCCGCAGATGCTCTCACAAAGAGCCTAGCCTCGAAGCGATTTACACATTGGATAGAACTTATGGGTGTAGGATGAAGCCTCGGCAATGCTTCATCAATTTTGTATAGACTAACTATACTAATGCCACTATTGGCCACCGTGACCTTCAAGTGGGAGGTTGTTGGGGTGTAGGCCAGGTGGCCGTGAGAAACCGCCCCTGTTCATACTTTCACCTAATCAATATAGGGAGAAAAAAGAGATAGAGTTTGACCTCTTCTCTTTCTTCTCCACTAACCCACACAGTGGCTGCCTGTGCATCTCCCCCTTCCCCATTTCTCTTCTTCCCCTCTCTTGCATACACACTCCGTACACGCACAACATCTCACACGCTTTGTAACCATCATATCTTGAGCTCTGGTAATCACATTTTGATTCTGAAACTTGCAACGTGTTCCTTGTCCACTGCTCTTTCATTTAAGTGTAATCTTTGTCAATTCTCTTGTGGTTTTCAACAATGTGTTAGTAAGTTAATTTGGCTACTTTTAGTGCGTTAGTGGTTGTTTTTTTAATGTTTCGACCATAGGAGAGTGTTCCTAGGCCATAGGGCCACCTTTTTGGTATATTCTATTGTAGTTTTTAGAACCTTGATCATGATGGATCGTGATTTTGATACCTCATTTGTCTGCAACCAAACTTGGTAGGATTGTGGCCTTAGGTGTCTTTGACCTCGTCCTAAAGTGTTGTAGCATTTGGAATCCATTTGAGTGCCAAAATGGCGTGACAACCTAGTGCGGTCACATACTACATAGGTAGTTTGCTAGGTTTGGGAATGATAGGTTTGCTAGTGCGTTAGATGATGTCTTCTATAGGTTCAATTCTTGAGGTTGACACCCTCAAAGAGTCTCTGAGACGCATCCGAGTCACTTCCTTGAGTATTGGATTACCTTAGCGCCAGATAGCTATGTTATAAACGTTAGTCGTGGTGACCCGCTAACGTTGGTATCATTGTTGCCAATGTTAGTGATGTTATAGATGTCAATCACAGTGACCCGCTAACACTGGCATCATCTCCACCAGGGATAGCGATCGTTAGGTGCTGAGTGACCTAGTTGTAGTTTTTTACTTAGAGACCTTTGATTTTGATTACCATTCCATTTATACTTTGACAATTAGGCAGCTACACATGGGGTTTAGTACTTGGTAGAGGCTAAAAGTCGGGGACTTGCTAGGTCTATTCTTGAGAGGTATTCTTAGGTGAGTGAGATATAAGAGAATTTCATTCTACACATTTTTTAATGCTTTGAATGTACTGTCCTTACAAGATGTTATGATATGGTTGGACTCGTGGGTTATGTTTCTTATGACAATGACAATTTTCTTCTAGTTTTACACTATTTGTTAGTTTTTAGTCATAGGATTCATTTCAGTACTTAGGAGTAGGTTAGATATCATATACAACCATCAAATTGAGAAAGACGGATAAAGGAAAAAGCTATCAAAACCATAGTTTCATAGCCAAGACCATAAACTTTGAAATCTGGGAATTTGATGGTCAAAGCTCAAAGGCAAATACAAACCCAAAAATAAGTGCAAAATGGGATAAAACAAGCAAGGGAGAGCTAATCTGTGAAGTTTCAAGCCAAAAGGTGCAGGAACATGGATCACGATGAATGACCCCCTAAGGCAATTTGGGTACAAGCTGATACCAAAGGGTCCTCTGAAATGCCAAGCCACTAGATATCCCCTTTTGGTGAAAAAGTGACACATAAAACTCATCCAAATCAAGCAATTGGGCAAAAAGCACAAAAACCTTGGCAATGGTAAAAATTAGGGATTTTTGACTTTTTGGAATCCATATTAAAAAATAATTGGAACTCTAACCTCTACAAGGTATAGCCATATAGCTAACCAAATTATGGATCGCAATCCATGACTCGCTGAGACATTTGAAGCTGAGATCAAAGCAATAACTAGTTGGCAATATTTGGGAAACTTTTATAAAGGTGACCATAGAAAAAAACCACAAAAAGATGACCCAATCTCTAGAATATCAATTGCAAGTCAAAAACCGCAAGATAGACACAAAAACTAGCTTTTGATAAATAAAAATTTTCCAAATATTTTCCAAATCCAAAAGATACATGGTAGGGTATACTCCTTAGACTACAGGTGATCACCAAGCCAAGTTTGGGGTTCATATTTGATGGAACATGGATCTCAATCCATGTCCCCCTACTAAATTTTTGGAAATATACCATACAACCTTCTAGCAGAGACCAACACAAACAACTAATCCAAAAACAAGGGTACCAAAAACCTTCAAGGAGTGGGTCAAAACAAGACAAGAGTCATTCAATGCCAAAATCGTCAAACAAATCTAACAAATGGCATTTGGATTATCAAAAGGGATTAAAATTCACAAAACCGTGATCAAGAGACTATGGGAGACCTTTGTGCCAAGTTTCAATAGATTTTGGCAGTGGGGTACATGGATCGCGATCCATGACCCCATGTCACAAAGTAAGCTCAGATTGGTACCAGAGTTAACACTAGTCCTTAGGATCATAGTGGTGTTTTCAAAATTCAATTTGGAGTTGATTTTTGCATATTACAAGTAAAAGAGTGTTTTTGTGGCAAAAGTGCGATAAAATTCTGATTCCATTAGGAAAAATATGAACCCCAAAAGGGCCCTTTAGCTTAAGGGGTGATTAAGCATGGACCAATAGGAAGAGGGTGGTGGCCACAACTATACTCTCTCAAAAGGTAGGGTACTAGGGGGCATGGGGCCTATTTGTTCCCCTCATTATAGCTTTGTCCCCTAGAAAGAGAGAAAAGGGGGAAAAGGGGAGGGGGGGGGCTTTCCCTCCATTTTCATAGGCGCCCATAGAGTATCCCTAAAATTTCAAAAAAATCAAAAATATCTAAATCTCACTTTTCACTCCCCAAAAGCTCCCCTAACCAAATACATGGTCAAAAGTCTATTTTCTTTCACCAAAATCTGCATTTCTCAGCCATTACCCTCCATTCTACCTCCTCCTCCTCTCTCTCACTCTACACTTATACAGGTCTCTCTCTCTCTCTCTCTCTCTCTCTCTACATGCTTTCCCATTTTCATCTACACCTCCACTAACCTATCTCTCGAAGATCTTCATGGTTGCAGTGCTTGTGGAGACTTTACCAAGCACCTCTTTTACCTTTTCTTCTACCACTTCATAGCCCATCATTTACAAGATATCCATGGCTATGGTTGCAGCACATATGGAAGATTTCCATAGCTACTCACAATCTAAACGCACTCTCTCTCTCTCTCTCTCTCTCTCTCTCTCTCCGTGCTTTTCCATTTTCATCTACACCTCCATTGTCCTCTCTCCCCAAGATCTGCATGGTTGCAGCACTTGTGGAGACTTTACCAAGCACCTCTTCTACCCTTTCTTCTACCGCTTCATAGCCCATCATCAAAACCACCATTAGACCCTCTTGATCATTCAAAACCACCATTAGACCCTCTTATTATAGCCCCTTCCTCTCTGTAGAAATGTCAAACTCTACTACTCATAGAAAGCCAAAAGATGAGGTAGAAAGGGTTGTCTTGTACAACACCATAGATTCTAATGGGGCATGGGTGCCTCAAGTGTTCTGCAAAGGCGCTTGGGTCTTCGTGAAACCTGCAGCCACTGGGACTCATCATGTTCAGATTGTGACAACTTGGATCAACATTGGAAAGGGAGGCTGCTTGGGTTCAAAGACCATAGGATTTGGGATGGTGGTTGCTATTTAATATGTGTATTCAATGCCTAGTATGCATTTGGGGCACACTAATCCAAGAATTTTTTCACCTAATAGTAAGCTGTTTTTCTTTGTTGTTTCAATAGACATATGCATTGAGTTGACCTATGTGTTCAAGTATGCTAGTATGTTTATTTGGGGCCATTTGATGTCTATGTAGATATATTTCCATCAAACTTGGTGAGAAACAACAATTAAGAAGTCTCTCTAGAACCTTTGAATATTTTCATGTTGACATTGGTGCCATGATGCTTCCCAGTGTGCAACCATCAATGCTACTGCAAAGCAGAATATTCTTCTACATTGACACACAATAGTGCCCACCTCTGAGCATTGTTATGGTAAGATCAGCGGAATTGAAATGCGATCACTTATTAGCATGGAGTGGCTACCGCATGATGTTTGTCATCCATCTTATCCATAAAGGAGAAGATGGTTTTTGACATTCTTTCCTTGTTGAGGGAGGAGCATGGGATTCATACATAACTTTCTCACAAAGGGAATGGTTAACACGTAGCCTATTGCCGTGGAGAAGATAACCATCCTGCAAGGTGAATGGTTCGTCTTTCTTCCCCAAAGCAAGGGTTGACATTATGTCGCTAAATTCAGGGTCAGTAGCATACTCATCTATCATAGAAGATAGATCATTGTGAGTAGCTATAGACACCGCATTAACTTTTGGTAGTCGTGAAAGTGCATTGGCAACTTGATTGTGCTTACCAGCAATGTGAGCAATATGGAAATTAAATTGCAAAATTTCTTGCTCTTTGGATACCTCCTCTTGTATGGGAGAGAGTCTTCTTTTGGGGGTCTCTTCAAGAGGCCTCCTAATCTCTCTCCTCTTGGAGAGGAAGGGAAATTCCATAAGCACGAAGTTGCTGAGTAACTTCGGCTTGCAAAGCAGGGTTACCCATAGCTTGTTGCAACCTAGTTACAAGATAATTCACAAACATGGGGGCATCATCATTAGCACCTTCATGTGCAAAATCAAAGCGATCAATGTTCATTCTACTCTCTTGGTTATAATCAACCTTGTTAACAAAATTTGTGTACGTACTTAGTGTATGCTTTGGAAATTCAAAACCTTAGTTGCCACTCCTCTTAGACTTTGAAAATTGGCTCTTAAGTATCTACACCCACGGCTCAAAGTGGTTAATTATAGAGAGTAGTAGAGTAGGTCTAACATAGCAGAGTTGTCGAGGGCTAGCTCCTTTCGGACTTCTTATGACTCAATAATGGTAAAGCCATAGGCAACTAAAGATGGAAAGCTTCATGTATCACAAACATAGCATAAACTTTGAGGAAAGAATTAACTATCCCAAGCCTCAGTTCCAAGACCTCAAACACCTTCGAAGGTGGAGAGAGCTAGCAGGGAATGAGGGTAGGGAAGAGGAAGAAGAAACATTTCATAGGAGAAAGGTTTAGTTCCTTACTTATCATCACTCTTCTTACTAGAATACATAATAGAATAGTAATGAAGATGGAGAAGATGGCAAGCTTATGCATTGAAGCATGGATCTTGGTTGGATTTGCACTCCATAGCCAAGAGTGTTGGTGTAGGCTCTCAACCTCTCTACTTTCTTGGAGAAGGAGAGGGAGATCTTGAGGCTTTGCACTTCACACAATGAGAGTGTGTGTGAGTGTGTGTGGGAGAGTATAACCCCTAAGAAAGCCCCTAGCTTCCTTGGTCGACCCCCCCTTTGTAGCTCATGCTTGAAGCTCATTGGACCCCTCCAGGCGTATCGAGTCACAAGTAGGAGGTAAATCAAGTAACAAGGGTAGCATTGGGACAAGTGTCCCCCTTTCCCCTTTGAGAGAGAGGACTTGATAAAGGTAGAAACAATTAATTAAATCTTCTAATCTATCATTGGACCCCTTGGGTGGCTAACCAATAAGCTTCAGGCACACCATGAGGGCAACATGAGGAGGAACTTGACAAGTGTCCTTTTGCATTCTTTGTACCAAGCATGCCTTGTGTGAGTGTGTGTATGTTATCTCTCATCCCCCCTCTTGTAGGGCTCGCCCCCTCCTTGTAGGGATTAGCTTTGAATTTTGTGCCACCTCAAGCCCCTCAACCTTGGGCCTAGTTCTCACCACAAGCTTGGCCCTTAAGCCCCTCAAGCTTGGGTTGGGTTCTCACCTAAAGTACAACCCTAGCATCTCAAGCATGACAAGCACCTCAAGCATCTCAATCATCAAGAACCTCAAGAATCTCAAGCATCTCAGTCATCAGGCACCTCAAGCACCTTAGTCATCAAGCATGACAAGCGCCTCAAGCACCTTAAGCTTGGGCTAGGTTCCCACCTCAAGCTCAGCCCTAGTTTACCTAAGGTCAAAGGACTTTTACGCTAATTATTGGAGGTCTTCAATGAAGCTAACCCTAAGGTCTTATGCTCCATTGGTTAGCCTTGCTCTTTGATAGACCATCTCTCATTTGGGCCCCTTTACCATTGGCCCTGTGTTGAGATAGATCTTAAAGCACATGTCTATATCTTAACCCTTGTTCCCGTTTATTCTCCCACATTAAATGATTAATTTAATATGAGAAAATCATTTGGGTTGGTTAGATATTAAATTTTATGACACTCCGAGTCCCATCCAAGTCGCTTCCCTGAGTATTGACATTATGTTAGTACCAAAATAGCTATGTTACAAACATCCGTCATGGTGGCTCGCTAACACAAAGACATCTGACGCCTGGGTCAATTGTGGGATTATAGCAGTAACCAGTGGAAAAGGATAGAACAAATAGTTCTCTAGTACAACTTTAATGGGACTAAGAGACTACTAATAAGCAGAGCCCTTGAACGGCTAGATAGATAGTGTCTTCCTAGTTGTGAAATTGAGTTTTAGTGGAAAGCATGGCGATGGCCTAAGAACAAACACTTCCTTAAGATTCAAACCAAACAAGTATACCACACACTTATGGCATCGATGGAGTGGTTCTCACCATTGAAAAAATAGTGGGGCATGAACTGGCCACAATCAAGATGGGAGGCAGCCACCACGAACATATGGTGCCCATAGTGGCGTCATGATATGAAGGTCTTCCTTTGGAAGGTACTGTGGGGAGATGCTCCCAATGCAAAATGGCTAGGGAAGACCTCTCCCACCTTTTCAAGAAATGCCATTAGCAGTCTGGCGGGTAATATATGCAAATGGGTACCCTAAACCTAGAAGATAGGTTTCTTTAAGAATGATCTGTTTCTAGGATGGAAGGTTTTCAAGAGCCAGGAGTTGCTTATTGAAACATGAATAGTGAGATTCTGCTAGTTCAAACACGTCTGGAAGGCTAGGAACTATCAGGTATTCGATAACACCATCTAATTAGCCAGTTTCAGAGAGACAATACAAGAAAGCATGGGTGCGTTGTGAGTTTTGCAAAAAAAAGGGGGGGGGGATGTTATATGGAGCATCCCCACTCCGCAGCATATTTTTGTTCAACTAAAATCTTTAAGCTAAGAGGGGATTATCTTCGAGTCCAATGATCGTGTGGACTACATGTATATGTCATTTTGTCTCCATTCAAACAATCATAGTGCCACTATGAAACAAGCAAACAATCGTCTAACACTTTTCCCACAATAATGATGTTTGTATGGAACCCATTCCAATCGTTTCTGGAAGTTGAAATCCATTTTGTCCTTTATGAGCTACTCTTTTCTTTTGAAGTTGAATAGAAGAAATACCCCCAACACGGCAAAGGTATTTGAGAATAGCAAAATTCATACTCAGCAATTGTTGACGAATTCGAAATTCGAGAATAGGGACTACCTTCTTCCACCTTTCATGCATATCCACAAGGAATATACACTGCAAGATAAGCATTCAAAAGTAGACTTGAAATATATGATTCTTTTAAGAGGTCTACACTCTTTGCCTCCCAGAAAGTATAACCTCTCACATATTATTGTGAGATTTGTAAAAACAAAAGAGGTCTACACTCGCGACCAAATCTCAATCGTTTGCTAGGCCTAGTTTACTGCAGGTATGAGGCTGTGCGTTCTCTAAGCTTGTCAGGTCGGTCCTAGGGTTGGGGGGCCCATTGGAGATGCTACGGCAAGGCGAGGCCAACGGTTCCCAGTCACATGCACCCTTTTCTTGGAATGTTTGCGGACGGAGGTCCTCCTGCCTCCTCTCGAGGAGGAGAAAGACCTTTTTTGGGGGCTCGGTGGTGCAGGTGACAGATGGGGGTACTTGTTGCCTCCATGCAGTTCTTTCACATGTGGGTGCTTGGCCCACCCTAATGGCCTGTTTATTTGTGGTGATAGATGCTGGTACGTTTTTGCTTCTTCCGTGGCTCTTGGGACTCGAGGACAGGAGACAACTTCCATAGTGGCATTGCTGGACAAGTTTTGAAGGGGTGGGCTCTGCTAAAGCCTGGTTCTGAGTTGCTTGGCAGATTGGTAAATGTTGGTCTGCTTCATTGGCTTGTGCATCATCAAGTAAGTTTTCTTTTAAGAGCTTTATTTGCTTCCTATTGATGGCCAGTTGGCCACTGTCTTCCTTGTGTGAGGACGTGGCCAGTGGTGGTATCTGCCTGACTCGCACTTATGTAGGTTCTTGTAATGAGTTTTATAATGCTTCGGGTAGAAGGCTCCCCATGGAAGCCTTGTGTTGGGACTTGGGCTATGGAGCCATGGTGGTGCAGGTTTGCTACAAGAGAGAGAGAGAGAGAGAGAGAGAGAGAGAGAGAGAGAGAGAGAGAGAGAGAGAGATAGATAGATAGATAGATAGATTTTATTATCGTCCTCGGAGGTCAAATATGACCTATGGGACCAAAGTTACATGTGATGTAGTATGTGTATGGCTGATGAGTGACTCTCGATGCTCCAAAATTGTAGTGATGAGAGTCGCAATGGAGAGCCCACACTTTGGCTGGGAGAGGAAAGTGTGTAGGTCTAAGTTATGGCTGAAAATGTGAGAGAAGCAAGTTCGGATGTGATCAAAAGCTGAGCACTCTAGTAGTGTGTGGTACTCAGACTCTCGAACTTGCAGTGAGCATAATGTGCACAATCGATTTGACTCTTCTCCATTGCCCCAATGCCCTATCTCGCATAGAAGGAAATGGGAGCTAAGCCGAATTGCTGCGATAGTGCGTATCGCGGACAAGGGAATAGGCTCAAGCATGTAAGTGTGAGTACGGTTTCCTCTCTCAGCGAAGAACATGGTTTTGTAGTTGGGGGCAATATAGGTGGTGTAATGTATGAAGCGTGACCCACCGGATTTCTCCCAAGCCGTAATACATTGGCGTTGTAGAAAAGCTTCATTCACTTGAGAGTCAATTGAAGCATCATGTAGCAAGTGTAATGCATCCCATCTCCCAAACCACTTCTTTATGTCTTGCATCCATCCCGTGCTCAAGATCTTGCTTTTATGCGTCTTTTGAACTTTTTTGCTTGCTTCATGCTTGCAACACAAAACAACAACACGCTATTCTTCTTTGATCAAGTTCTTTACATAGTTTGGGGAAGTGATTTTAACCATAACTCCACTAACCACTACTCTGATATGCATGTCACAAGACCATATTTCCATGGGCTAAGACATTACTACAAAGGGATTGGAAAACCTAACAACCCCCCCCTCAAGCATGAACTAGACATACCCTCTCATGATACCTCGAGTTTTTGGTGTACTAGTCAACCGTGAGTTTTAGATTCTCTCACAACCAAGGATTTTTTGTGTATCCATAACCTGGTGCTATGATAGGAAACCCCACCTTGAACAGATAGGGTGTAGGTCAAAAAATTTGCTGCCAAAACATGGAGTTTTTGGTTCACTGCCAAACCTTGGGTTTAAGGTGTACCCAGTAACCTCATGAGAAGTAGGACAAAATAGGACTTGAGAACAAAAACTGATAAATTGGGAGGTCTTACCACTCATGTGTGGCAGTGTCTATAGCCCGTACAATTTATTTTGACTAAACAACATGAAAAGAGTTGACCTAAGAAGCTTGTTAATAGAATATATTGGAGATTCGGTGTCTCCCTCAATCACATGAATTTGATTTTTACCCTTTTGAAAGCATCTATTTGATGGATGATTTGTTTTACCAAAGTGAACACAAGGATTCTTCTTGAAACAATCTTTCGTCTGATGATTGTTGCACCCACAAATGGCACAAGATCTGGTTCCATTGAATGGTCGAGATGAAGTTGCTATAGTAGCACATTTAGTGATTGCGTACGCACTGGAAGTATCAGAAGAACTGGTGGGGGATACGGCATTCGAGACTATATATGCACTGGGAAAAATAGTAGAATTCTTCTTCCTGCAATGAATTGATGATACCATCCAAGGAGGGCAGCGGATCTTTCTCTTTTAAAACAGTAACAATCTGATGAAATTTTTCAGTCAAGCTTTTTAACAAAATGGCTATGATATCTTCTTCTGGTACTAGAGCTTCGACATAAACAAGTTGAGTTTTAATACTCTTCAGCCTATTAGCTAAAGCTGCAATGTTTTCATCTTCACGCATGCGGATGGAATATAATTCCATTTTTAAACTCATTTTTGAATACTTAGCTTTGGCACCGAAAAGCTTCTCTAACTCTATCTAGGCAGCACTTGAAGAATCAACATCGTCCAAATAATGAATAAAATCGTCTTCTAAGGAGGTTAGAATGATACCAAAAGCTTGTTCGTCTTTCCTTTGTAGCTCAACAGATAGTGCCCTTGTAACTGCAGCGGATGTGCCGGATTCGCCGGCTGCGAGAGGCTTGACCACGTTCCATAGGTTTTTGCGCATAAAATAGCCTTTAACTTTGATCTGCCAAGTATGGAAGCCGGATCCATTGAACTTGTCGACTTTTGATGCCATATTCAATATGCAAAGGATAGCTTGGTCGTGTTTGTTATGCTTGCGAAGAATGATCGTCGATCTTCGTTAATGGAATTTCGAATTACCTTTTAACACATCAGTTGATCCGTAGCATAAAATAACCAAGAAGAGCCGGCAGTGACTGAACTTCATTCAATAGCCCATTTGCAATGGCTTCAGCTTGAACATAAACCTTCAAAGTCACTTACGAGCACCGAGCACAAATGACGGGGTGTGAAGACCCTCTTGAGTGAAGGCCTAAGACCAAATAGGGTGGCCACTGTTTGATAATAGTGTGAAAAAAGAAAAAAAAAGCAAGAATGGTGAAACAAAATCCGTCTGCAGACAGCGCTATTCGAATTTGGTTTGTGTCGCCTGTAGAGGCCGAATTAGGAGAAGCCGAGGCATCGTGAAATGCTGCTCAGGCCAGGGAGATCACCATGATGCCGCGTTTGTGCGTTTTGCAGCAGGTCGACATGCGCCTTGTGCTCTCTGCAGGTAGCGGTTCCCACAGGGCTTCTTCGAGTCGAGACGAGGCCGGGGCAGGCTCTGATACCAGTGTTGGGACTTGGGCTATGGAGCCATGGTGGTGCAGGCTTGCTACAGCAGAGAGAGAGAAAGAAAGAGAGAGAGAGAGAGAGAGAGAGAGAGAGAGAGAGAGAGAGAGAGAGAGAGAGAGAGAGAGAGAGAGAGAGAGAGAGAGTGGATTCATGCTTGCAACACAAAACAACAATGCGCTATTCTTCTTTAATCAAGTTCTTTACATAGTTTGGGGAAGTGATTTTAACCATACCTTTTACTCATGCAAACTCCACTAACCACTACTCTGACCTGCATGTCACAAGACCATATTCCCATGGGCTAAGAAATTACTACAAAGGGCTTGGAAAACCTAACACCTTGGAAAGGTTGATGTATCTTTGTGATTGTTCTAATGTGTGGGTTAGGGCTCCTTATAAAATGCAGGAACGGTTTGCTGTAGTTGGATGGGTGGTGCTCATGTTGTGTTGTTTTGTTTTTTTTAATGGTATTGTTGGTCTTCTGGCTGCTCTGGCTCGGTTGTGAGCAGAGCGTGGAATGTAATTTTTTTTGGCTTACCTAATATAAAATCACTCACATATGTGAGTTTTGCGAAAAAAATTAAAAAATTTCAAGTTTAGATTCAAGAAGAAAAGGGAGCAAGATATTCAGCAATAAATTTCCTCTAAGAAAAGAAAGCTCTCGCAATCTACTACTATACAATATAATGAGACTCTTGCCAGTGTCACACTATATTTGGAGAGAGAGAGAGAGAGAGAGAGAGAGAGAGAGAGAGAGAGAGAGAGAGAGAGGCTAAGGAAAAGCGCTTCCAAGTGTCAGCATGCCCAGCCTTGAAGGAAAAGAAGACCTTACCTTTTTTTGCAGTGCAAAACTCCCAATCGTGAGTGGATTATATTAACAACCCAAAAGAATTACAATTACTACTAGTCATGCTCGTGTCGAGCCATGGCATCTTCCAGCAACCATTACTACGTCGGCTAGTGGGGCGTCACCCCATGGCAAAGGTAAATCACTTGGCTGTATAAGGAGCAAGCACTTACCCATGTGGTTCTGCACTCACAACCTTGTTTTACTCTTTAGAGTTCCCCTGTTTCCCAATGGCTATAGTGGCTTCCTTGCTTTCTTGAATGATCTCCATGAACTTGGCACTGTTTCAATGAAATTCCCGCATAGTCGATAGTTCTTGGCCTCCGAGACCTGTTTAAAGTAAAAAAATTTGACAATTTCTGTTTTGATTAGAAGTGGTTGGCTCATGAAAACCTTCCCACCCAAGAAGAGATTGTTCTTGTAGAACTCAATCTTTCATGTCTTTGAACCCACTTGCATGTCTTTTTTGCCAAGCCACAGATCCCCGGACATTCCTTGAAAAGGTGGGGAGGTTCTCACTTGCTGATTTTCATTGCAGGCGGGCACCTATCTCGACCAAAACCTCTAGCTAGGAAGTCTGCAAGGTCCCCATTCGTTCTGATGAAACTATTGATTACAAAAATACTAGAGTACCTTCCATGCAAAGACCTTCATCATAAGAGGCCATTATGGGAACCACATGTTCTTTACAATTATCACCCATCTTGCCTCCAACCATTGCTTGCCTCACTCCTTGTTCAAGAGGAAGAACCAATCTAAGCGATACCATGAGGATGTTGTACAACTTGTTTGTGTGTGGTTTATGGAAGTGTCTATCTATGGTCCATTGCCATTCTTTCCAATCAATCCCAGACTCGCATGTCAGTATGCAGCACCTGTCAAGCCATTCTAAGACTCTATTAGCCACATGTTTTCCTCACTAGTGCATGCTCAATCTCGATCATCAAATCTATATATCAAATAGACACGCACTTTCTTTCTCACAGCTCAACATTTCAACTTATATATTGTAGTACTCAGTGCACTCCGTATTGTTTACTTTGTTCGTAGGTGGTTGATGTAAATCTATGTATGTCCTTGTTTGGAAATGCATCTTATACATAGTAGCCTAATGTTCTCCTCTCCATAACCGTTATGTAGCATGATGACAATCCTTTATCCCAATGTTTTCCTCCTAAGATATTGTTTGCACCAAGGTTTGTGATTGAAATCCAAGACTCATTGCTCCCTCCAACAGTGACAACACTTAACATGTCTCTCTCTCTCTCTCTCTCTCTCTCTCTCTCTCTCTGAGCCATTATTGAGGAGGGTAGACACCATGGCAAGAGGATATATTGTAGCTTTGTGGATTTCCACAAAGCCTTTGATATAGTGCCACAAACTAGACTCATACGCAGATTGCAAGACATCCCACAGAGTTGATCTGGGGATCTTAGCTTTATACAGGACAATGGTAGGACAGGTACGCACTACTCAGGGAATGTCCGACATGGTTCATTCCACCAGTGGGGTGAAGCAGGGTTGTCCCCTATCTACGACTCTCTTTGGGGTATATGTGGATGAGTTTTCAGATTATGTACAGGTAGAGGGTGATAGAGGTGGTCAGCTTGCAGGGACATGGATTCCGTTGCTATTATATGATAATGATATTGTGTTGATCTCAGATTCTCCAAAGGGGATGCAACATCATTTGGATGTATTGCATGTATTTGCATGGGACAGTGGATTGTCTGTGAACCTTGGTAAGACCAAGGTAATGGTGTTTAACACCACGGCGCAGTGGGTAAGGAGGTCCACCCCACTTTTACATATGGTCGAGAGACTATGGAGTTTGCAGATACATACACTTATCTTGGGGCGATTTTCAGTGGTCCAATATTTTCCCTGAGGCGTGGAGCAGCTGATACGCGATTGACCAAAGCCTATGTAGCATTGGAGAGACTTGAGAGGATATGTTTCCAGGTTCAGTTCCAGGAACCTCGGAAAAAGCTTTGGCTCTTTGACACTTTGGTCACTTCGGCCATGCTGTACGGAGTGGACATATGGGGCCCCTCAATTGATCATCATAGCAAAGCTGGCAATACTGATGGATGGAGATGTATGGAGAAGCCCTTGGTATCTATGATTTCCTGGCTGATTAAGGCCAAGGCCTCAGTACCACATGACTGTTGGAATTAGGGTTGCAGAGAAACGCACACAGCTTGGACAAGACGAAGGAAGCTCAAGGCACACAATAGAGAGTGTGTTACTTAGTGTGCAATGGAAAGATAGATAGCCCTAGAGTGATGGGCATATATACAATGCACGGGGGAAAAAACCTCCTAAACAGGGAAAAAATGCCCTGGAGGTCCTAGTGTGTTCACACACATCACTACCACATGTATATGGTAACAAATCCCCCCTGGATTGATGCGATGAACGAGAGATGGCACATGAGTAAAGGGACGTTCCATGCCCTAAGGACATGATCAGTCCACAAAGGGGAGTAAGCCCAAAGCTTTGTGGAAAGCTTCAAGCTTCTCACGAGACAATGCCTTTGTGAAAAGATCTGCAAGGTTGTCATGTGTTGGCACATAAGCCAAGCTGATCTCTCCTGCTGAGAGCCTCTCCCTAACATAGTGGTAATGCACCTCAATGTGCTTTGTGCGAGCATGAAAAACTAGGCTCCTCGCATCTACCAATGCGCTCTGACTGTCAGTGTAGATAGTGTCAACCGTAGCTGTGAAGACTGCCCTGTACTCAGCCTCACAACTCGAAGTGGCCACAATAGGTTGCTTCTTGCTCAACCATGATATACATGAACTCCCAAGCATGAAACAAAAACCACTTGTGGACACTCATGTGTCAAAACAACCAGCCCAATCTGAGTCCGAAAAAGCATGTAAGTCTGTCGGCAATGATCCCCCCTTGGGATAAAACAAACCAAGACGTAAAGTGCTACTAAGGTAGCGGAAAATCCTCTTGACAGCCTGCCAATGCTTAGACCTTGGGCTATGCATAAATCTACTGACCTGTGAGATTGCAAGCTGAATATCTAGCCTTGTGTAGCATACATAAATGAGGCAACCAACGACAGTTTGGTAAAAAGTGACATCAGCAGGATTGCTAGCATCATGTAGACTCAACTTCAAACTTGTTTCCATGGGAGTGGCAATAGGTTTGCAATCCTCAAGTCCAAACTTACATAGCAAAGTCTCTATGTAACTTTTTTGACACAAGGCAGTACCACCATCACACTGCTTAAACTGTATACCCAAGTAATGATGCAACAGCCCCAAATCTTTCATCTTGAAAATAGCATTCAAATCAGCCTTAAATTCAACAATATGTCTCTCATTTGGTCTAGTGATCATCAAATCATCGACATAAATAACCACAATGAGAAGTGCATCACCCTCAGGCTTTACATACAATGTGCTTTCTAATGGACAGTTACGAAAGCCTCGTTTAACCAAATGAGTGCCAGCTTTCTCATACCAAACACGAGGAGATTGCTTCAACCCATACAAAGCCTTCTTACATATGCACACTTTGTCCTCTTGTCCTTTTATGACAAAACCGTAAGGCTGCGTTACATAAACTTCCTCAAATATGTCACCATTCAAGAAAGCAGTAACAATGTTTGATTGATGTACATCCCAGCCAAAATGAGCTGCCAATGCACATAGAAAATGCACAGTAGTCATACGACAAGTGGGAGAAAAAGTCTCTTCATAATCTATGCCTTTTTGCTATGCATAACCCTTTGCAACAAGTCGAGCCTTATGGCGATCGATCTCACCATCCGGCTTGCGTTTCAACCTATAAACTCACTTCGTACCAATGTCCTTTTTGCCAGGAGGCAAATCACATAAAGTCCATGTGTCATTTTCTATAAGTGCATCATATTCTGATTGCATGGCAGCCATCCAATTTTCTAAATTCTGTGCTTCATCAAAAGACAAAGGCTCCTCAACATCATGTAAGCTAGACACAGTCAAAGCATAACAATCTGATGCATAAGATGCATGGCGAGAGCCTGAACGGGTACGACTAGAAAAAGGTGCATCCAATTTACTGTCACGCAAAGTGTGCACCAGCCATTTTGGCATACCTCTAGCCTGCTCATTTTCAGTCCTTTCCTCATCAAGTACATCATGTACATCTGCATCAGTAATAGGCTGATCTGTAACATTTTCAGAAATCCCCATAGGCTGTACATTTGCCTCATTGGAAATTACATTCGTGTTACCACCACTGAAAAGAGGCAACAAAGTGTCATAAATGTCATGTGAGCTTACATTACTGTCTCTACTACATGACAGCAAGGGCTAAACATAATGTTCCACAAACACTACATCCCGTGAAACCAAAATACGTTTTGTTTGTGGATGATACAACCTGTAACCTTTGCTTTCAACACTATAACCAACAAAAATACATTTGACAGCCTTATCATCCAATTTTCTGCGTTGAGTTTGTGGCACCAAAGCATATGCCAAACAACCAAAAACACGCATGTGCTCAATAGAAGGCTTTCTATCATGCCATGATTCATATGGAGTAATAGACTGCAAAGCTTTCATAGGACACCTGTTAAGTACATAAGTGGAACACATGATGGCCTAAAGCCAAAAAGAATGCAGCAAAGCTTGACTTTTGACCATACATCGTGCCATTTCCGTCAGTGACTTTTTTTCCTCTTAGCAACACCATTTTGCTAAGTTTTATAAGGCACTGTACATTATTGGTGTTTTATCCCACGACTAGCCAGAAATGCATTAAATTCATGAGACATATACTTCCCCCCTCGATCGGAACGGAGGGTGCCCATAGTACATTTCAAGACATTTTCAGCCATAGCCAGAAATTGTTTGAAGCGCATAAAATCTTCGGACTTTGCTTTAAGCGGAAATACCCATGCATGCCTGGAGTAATCATCAATGAAAGGTACGAAGTAAAGGTAACTTCTTAAGGACGGAGTTTGCATGGGCCCACAAACATCACTATGCACAAGCTACAACCTGCATGTGGCCCGAACTAAACCATCCTTTGGAAACTTAGAACGCTGCATCTTACCCAAAATACAGCCTTCGCAAACATGTTTGACAGGTGCTTCAAGAGGCGGCAAAGAAGCAACCATATCAGATTTCTGCAAACGAAGTAAACTGGCAAAATTCAGATGACCAAAACGTGCATGCCAAAGTTTTGCATCTGAAATAGCCCTTGAATCTGCATCAGCATTTGCAAAATTTTTTCCACACTTGTCATACAAAGTGAGCTTGTACAGCCCACGGCACAAAAGGCCAGATGCAACAATTTCATTACCAAAATTGAGATCATGAACTGTACATCTGTCATCCAAAAATTTGACTACAAGTCCAAGTCTAGCAAGTGCGGATACAGACAAGAGATTCTTCTTGATCCTAGGTACATAAAGTGCATCAACAAGTGTGAAGGAACTGCCATTTGCAGTAGTAAGCACAATCTTTCCAACTACCTGAACCGGATCAGAGGCATTGTTGGCACAAGTGACTGAATTCCCATGAGGGACAGACTTGAGAGAGGTAAACAATTCACAATGTGAGGTAATGTGCTTTGTAGCACCACTATCAAAATACCACACTTGTGAATCTGCAGCAACTGACAAGCATGCATCATGGACAGCAGGGTTGTAAGTGCACTCTGCGCTAAAATCCCATTCTGCATCAACATTAGCAACACAGTCTCCTTTCACAGAAGACTCAACAATGGCTGCATTTGTAGTGGAACCAGCGTTTGTAGTGGAACCACCCTCTTTCTTCTTAGCCTCTTTGGCCTTCAACTTAGGACACGACTTGATCAAGTGATCATTAGCTTTACAATAATGGCAACACATCTTCTTTTTGCCCTTATCACCAGAATTTCCAAACGAATTGCTGTCAGCAGAAGCATTAGGAACATAAGTTTTGCCACTCGCAGCAGAACCATAAGAAGTGGCCGCATTGTTGTTACCACCCTTTCTTTGAGAAGTAATAAAAGCTTGTTCAATCGGATGCTCCCTAGTTCTGTTTTTTTTTGAAAGTGACTCTTGCAACAACAATGTGCATAATGCATCAAACTTGACAACTTTATGATTTCCTTGGGTCATTAGTCTCCAAGTACTAGTAAAAGTCTGGTAGGAATCTGGTAAGGCATCAAGAATAGTCTGCACAAGGGAACTGTCTGAAATGACTTCAGCTACAGAAATAAGTTGCTCATTGATATCCTTGACACCAGCAAGGAAAGTGTCCATATCATCTTCCTCATGCATAATCTTCGACTCTAGCTCTTTAAGCAGCAAAGCAATTTTAGCCTCATTGCGGCTTGCATAGACCTGCTAGAATATCCCAAGCCTGTTTTGCAGATTTTTGTCTAACGTATGTGGGGAACAATGGTGCGCTTCACAGACAACACAATCAATGCATGAGCATGCGCATCCTTTACATCCCAACGAGCTTGTTCTACCGTAGGCAAAACAACTCTAATAACAACAATCCTTGCAACAAAACCTGCAACATCCTCAACACCGCCTACATCCTCAGAACCAAGACGTACATCAATGCCCTGCACAATGTTCTAGAAGCCCTTTGACACAAGAACATGTTGCATCATATATGCCCACATAGGGTAGTTGTCCCCATCCAACCTGTCCTCAGTAGTAAACATCTTGAACACATCTGTGTTGTTGTCAGCCATGGTAAATGCTGCACTTGATGTGAAAACTGCTCGAAAATAGGATAAACGGACGGGGAACAACACGTGCTATATAGCACAAACCGTACAAGACTATGAGGCACTTGTTATGCAGAAAACAGCACTAACAGAAATTCTGTACAAAATGACGAAATAGCCTGTGCAGTATTGCCTGTAGTGGAAACGAAGGCTGAAATGAGCCAGAATCCCAAATCTGAGCTGCAAACGCTTGCCAATGTTAAGTATGGAGCCTGATTTACCCTTGCAATTTTCTGTGGTAAAAGCGCACATTTGTAAGGCCCCCATTATGAGGAGAAGCCATCATGCGTGAAGGAAAATCACTCACCGGAAACCAAAATTTTCACGGACAAGAATAAGGGGCAACTTTAAAGGCCTCGGGGGCGGAGGCCCCCGAGACTTTTTTTTTCGTCGGAATATTCTTTTTCGCCGGAATATTATGGCCGGCCGGCGGCCGGAAAGTGGTCGGAAAACAACCGGTCGGTTGGCTGGTGGCCGGTAGTCAATGGTCGATGGCCGATGGTCGGATGTCAATGGCCGGTGGTCGGTGGTCGGAAGTCAATGGCCGGTGGCCGGTGGCCGAATTCAATGGCCGGTGGCCGAATTCAAAAGCGGACTTGTCTTCTCAAGGGCGGCCACACATGGGCGGATTGGAGGGTCCGATTCGGACTTATTCGCACAAGGGTGGCTACACATGGCTATCTCTCATAAGAGAGGGCAGCCCTTTTGGCCTATAAACGGAGGCCATTTCTACACACATTTCATAGTGTGTGAAGTTGATGCAACAAGGTGAGTGTGAGGTGGTGAGAGTGAAGCAAGGCGGGAGCTCCATTAAGGGTATAATCCCTTTGTAAATTACTTCTTGTTTTGAAGTACTAAAGCCATTGAGTGGCTGCTTTCCCGTGGACGTAGCCCACATTGGGTGAACCACGTATATCGTGTGTACTCTCTCTCTCTCTCTCTACTCTATAATCTCGTGTATGTAAATCTGTCTCTCTCCATTAAGTAATCTACTCAATTATCTATTTAGCTACGTCTTATTTCCTAACAACTGGTATCAGAGCAAGGTTTGCTCGTAGCTAAATTATCTCAAGGAAAGAATTTCTTGAATTGAGTGGGAGTTATGGCGAAGGAAGGGAAGCTCAAGATTGAGAAGTTCAACGGCAAAAACTACCAACATTGGAAGATGTAGATTGAAGACTATCTCTACCAGAAGGACCTCTATTTGCCACTAGGTGGTCTTGCGAAGAAGCCCGCAACAATGGCAGATGAAGCATGGATTGTCCTTGATCGAAAGGCACTGGGAACAATCCAGTTAAGCTTGGCATCAACGATGGCCTTCAATGTTTCGGAGATGAAGACCACGGAGGACTTGATGAAGTCACTTGACGACTTCTACGAGAAACCATCAGCATCCAATAAGGTATTTCTTATGAAGCGTTTGTTCAATCTAAAGATGGCAGAGAATGGTTCAGTTGCAGAACACCTAAATGACTTTAACACAAACATAAGTCAACTTCGATCAGTGAAAATCAATTTCGATGACGAAGTGCGAGCTCTCCTTATACTATCATCTCTACCGGATAGTTGGGACAGCCTTGTGATGGCTGTAAGTAATTCTATCTCTGGCACAAATACTCTTAAGTTTGATGATGTTGTGGGTGTTCTCCTAAGTGAGGAAATGCGAAGGAGAAGCACAGGAGAATCATCAAGTGCTGCACTATCAGTGGAAACAAGAGGAAGGCTTAAGGAGAGGTTCAAAAACCAAAAGGGTCGTGATCGCTCAAGGCGGAGCAAGTCACGCACAAAGTCAGTTCTTGAATGTTGGAACTGCGGCAAGAAAGGCCACGTCAAGAAGGATTGCTGGTCCAAGAAGAAGAAGGAGACAGAGTCTCAAGACAACAAGCCAACTTCGGAGGCCAATGTGGCAGGTAAAGTAGAGCAAGATGCTCTAATTCTCTCATTAGACAATGTGTCTAATTCCTGGATAGTAGATTCCGGGGCTTCATTCCATGCGACACCACACAAGCAACATTTCCAAGACTACACCAAAGGTAATTTTGGGTATGTATACTTGGGAGATGATGAAGCTTGTGAGATTGTCGGCAAAGGTACAGTTTCTGTCAAAACTGCTAACGGAAATGAATGGAAGCTTAAAGATGTTAGGCATGTTCCTTCTCTTCGCAAAAACTTGATCTCTACAGGACAATTGGACGATGAAGGTCACAACATTGCATTCGGAAACAAACGGTGGAAGATCTCAAAGGGATCTTTGGTGGTTGCCAAGGGTGAAAAAGTCGGTACACTTTACTTGTGTACTGTTAGCACGCAACCTTCAACTTGTGCAGCAACTACAGAAGTTGACAGTGCGGTGTGGCACTACCGACTTGGGCATATGAGTGCCAAAGGAATGCAAATCCTTCAAACAAAGAAGCTTCTACCAGGTTTGAAAGAAGTGGACTTAGAGTTCTGTGAAGATTGTGTTTATGGTAAACAAAAGAGGGTAAAATTTCAAAAATCAGGAAATGAAAGAAAAAATAAAAAACTTGAGTTGGTTCATTCTGATGTTTGGGGTCCTGCAAGTACACCATCACTTGGTGGCTCATTGTACTATGTAACATTCATAGACGATGCGACTAGAAAAACATGGGTTTATGTCATGAAGAATAAATCCGATGTATTTTCCATATTTCAAAGGTGGAAAGCCTTTGTGGAGAATGAAACATGTACCAAGGTTAAATGCCTCAGATCCGACAATGGAGGCGAATATTGCAGCCAAGCTTTTGAAAGCTTTTGTGCTAGCAATGGCATTCGGAGGCAAAGGACAACCCCAAGGACACCTCAACAAAATGGGATTTCGGAAAGGATGAATAGGACAATCATGGAACGAGCACGAAGCATGCGGCTACATGCAGGCCTACCGCTTGAGCTTTGGGCGGAAGCTGTAAGTACGTCTGTGTACTTAATCAATCGGTCACCCTCAACGGCATTGGATGGGGGAGTTGCAGAAGAGGCATGGACAGGTAAACTGGTGAATTATGCATTTCTCAAAGTGTTTGGGTGTGAGGCTTTCATGCACATAGATAGAAGCCTAAGATCAAAGTTAGATGCAAAGTCCAAAAAGTGTTTCTTCATTGGCTATGGAGAAGGAGACTTTGGGTATCGCCTATGGAATCCTGAAGATGGTAAAATCTTAAGGAGTAGGGATGTAATTTTTAACGAACAAAATATGTACAAAGATTACTTGGAAAGAAAACAAACAAAAGAAACAGGTGATGAGTACATGGAGCTTGAGGACGGTGAAGACTCAAGGATTGCAAACGGTGACAATGTGCAACAACGTCAACCAAATGAGGAGCCTCAACCTATTCCCCGAAGATCTACAAGAGGAAGTAGACCTCTAGAAAGGTTTGTTCCTTCCTTCAACCATCTCTTGATCTCAGATTCTTGAGAGCCCGAATCATATGAAGAAGCTATGCAACATGAATCCAAAGAAGAATGGACGAAGAGCATGCAAGTGGAGATGGACTCACTACATCACAACCAAACATGGGAGTTGGTTGAGTTGCCTAAAGGTAAGCGGGCACTTCAAAACAAATGGGTGTACAAGCTAAAGGAAGAAGAAGGTGGGAAGAAAAGGTACAAGTCTAGGCTTGTGGTAAAAGGTTTTTCTCAAAAGAAAGGTATTGACTTCAATGAAATATTTTCTCCTGTTGTAAAAATGAACTCAATTAGGCTTGTCTTAAGCCTTGTGGCTGCTCATGATCTAAATCTTGAGCAAATGGATGTAAATACGGCATTCCCTCACGGTGACTTAGAGGAGGAAATCTACATGCTTCAACCAAAGGGGTATGAAGTAAAAGGTAAGGAGAAAATGGTTTGCAGATTAAAGAAGAGCTTGTATGGTTTAAAGCAAGTATCAAGACAATGGTACTTGAAGTTTGATCGATGGATGTTGGATCATGGATTCACAAGATGCAACTGGGATCACTGCGTCTACACGGAGAATTTGGGAGATGGGAAATTCATCATCCTAATGTTGTATGTTGATGACATGTTGATTGCAAGTGCTAACATGCAGGACATCAAAGACCTAAAAGAGGAGCTGTCCAAATCTTTTTCAATGAAAGATTTAGGTGCTGCAAAGAGGATACTTGGTATGAAAATATCAAGGGACAGGACGAAGAAGACAATAAAGCTATCTCAAAAAGATTATATCAAGAAGGTACTAGAAAGGTTTGCAATGCAAAATGCAAAACCAGTTTCTACACCTTTGGCTGGTCATTTTAAACTAACGAAGGAGATGTGTCCAAAGACACAAGAGGAGATAGCATATATGTCTAAAGTTCCATATGCTGCAGCGGTAGGTTCTCTAATGTATGCTATGGTCTGGACAAGGCCAGACATTGCACATGCAGTGGGAGTTGTGAGTAGGTTCATGGACAACCCAGGTAAAGAGCATTGGCAAGCTGTGAAGTGGATACTTAGGTATCTAAAAGGGACAACAAAAAATGCTTTGTATTTTGGAGGAACTGATATTTTTCTAGAAGGGTATGCTGATGCAGATATGGCAGGTGACAAAGATACTCGAAGGAGCACTACTGGCTATGTGTTCACGGTTGGAGGCACAGCAGTAAGCTGGGCTTCAAAGCTGCAGAAAGTGGTTTCACTTTCTACCACGGAAGCAGAGTATGTAGCAATGACGGAGGCAAGCAAAGAAATTTTGTGGCTTCACAGATTCTTAGAAGAGCTTGGATTCAAACAAGACAATTGTGTCTTGTACAGTGATAGCCAAAGCGCTATCCATCTTGCGAAGAACTCAGCCTTTCATTCAAGGACAAAGCATATTGAGGTGAGATATCACTTCATACGCACTCTTTTGGAAGAGGGATAGCTAAAGCTAGGAAAGGTGCATACAAGTGAAAATCCTGCAGACATGTTTACAAAGGTGGTCAACAAGGAGAAGTTGAGCTTTTGCTCATCTTCAATCGGCATTCAAGGATAAGAAGCCAGAATGGAAAGCAGTCACAGGTTTGGTTTGGAGATCAGTCTCCAAGTGGGAGATTGTTAAGTATGGAGCCTGATTTACCCTTGCAATTTTCTGTGGTAAAAGCGCACATTTGTAAGGCCCCCATTATGAGGAGAAGCCATCATGCGTGAAGGAAAATCACTCACCGGAAACCAAAATTTTCACGGACAAGAATCAGGGGCAACTTTAAAGGCCTCGGGGGCGGAGGCCCCTGAGACTTTTTTTTCCGTCGGAATATTCTTTTTTGCAGGAATATTATGGCCGGACGGCGGCCGAAAAGTGGTCGAAAAACAACCGGTCGGTTGGCCGGTGGCCGGTAGTCAATGGTCGATGGCCGGTGGTCGGATGTCAATGGCCGGTGGTCGGTGGTCGGAAGTCAATGGCCGGTGGCTGGTGGCCGAATTCAAAAGCGGACTTGTCTTCTCAAGGGCGGCCATACATGGGCGGATTGGAGGGTCCGATTCGGACTTATTCGCACAAGGGTGGCTACACATGGCTATCTCTCATAAGAGAGGGCAGCCCTTTTGGCCTATAAACGGAGGCCATTTCTACACACATTTCATAGTGTGTGAAGTTGATGCAACAAGGTGAGTGTGAGGTGGTGAGAGTGAAGCAAGGCGGGAGCTCCATTAAGGGTATAATCCCTTTGTAAATTACTTCTTGTTTTGAAGTACTAAAGCCATTGAGTGGCTGCTTTCCCGTGGACGTAGCCCACATTGGGTGAACCACGTATATCGTGTGTACTCTCTCTCTCTCTCTCTCTCTCTCTCTACTCTATAATCTCGTGTATGTAAATCTGTCTCTCTCCATTAAGTAATCTACTCAATTATCTATTTAGCTACGTCTTATTTCCTAACAGCCAAATCTCATTGAAATCGGAGAAAGTGAGCAGGCGTGTGCTCGAGCAGCTGGTGACTAAGCCCGGGAGGATGCAAACTGCTTTGATACCAATTGTTGGAATTAGGGTTACAAAGAAACACACACATCTTGCAGAAGATGAAGGAAGCTCAAGGCACACAATAGAGAGTGTGTTACTTAGTGTGCAATGGAAAGATAGATAGCCCTAGAGTGATGGGCGTATATACATTGCACGGGGGGAAAATCCTCCTAAAGAGGGAAAAAATGCCCCAGCGGTCCTAGTGTGTTCAAACACATCACTATCACATGTATATGGTAACAATGACATTATTAGGGTGGAGCTCGCTGCTCCTCCATTGGTAGTGGAGGCACTCACTCGATCAGTTACATTTATGCATAGCACTTGGGCTCTCCCTACAGACAGATATGCTCGATTAGCACTAGAGTCTTCGTGACAGCTAGCATTGTAGGGAGATAGATCATGTTGGTATGGAGAGATGGCATCTTGGTTTCAGTTACAATGCTTTAGTATGGATCGGCTACCCCCATTTCAGTACTCTTTGGATGCACCCTCCATCTCCCGCACTAGGGCATAGATTACTGGGCTCATCAGACAAGACTTGATTCAGCTGGATACAAAGAGGACATGGATACAACCTACACATGAGCTAGGTACAAAGATGAATTTCTATAGAGAGCATCTTCTCCAACTCAAGGAGGATGGTTTTGTGATCAGACGAGGATACATGGACACTCATCTATCCCATGGGATACGATGTGCTATTGGTCAGATACGCACATCCTCACATCATCTAGAGATTGAGATAGGAAGATTTAGAGGAGTACCCGCTGAGTCCAGGATTTGTCAAGTGTTACAGATAGATCCAGAGACAGAGCTACATTACATATGTCACTGCCTAGTATACTATGAGATATGAGGTCGCTTTCACTGTCTATTCAGAGAGGGTTTTGGGCCACTTTCTAGAATCATGAGATACCAAGATCTGAGATGCCTTGGATTATACTTACTGGAGATTCGCAAACACAGAAAGGACCTCTTAAAGAGGGGCACAATGAGAGAGATACAACAACATCGGAAGATTACAGCTTTCTTTCAGTCACAGATAGAGGAGTCCGAGCAGCCCCAACAGCATAACAACACCAGAGTCACCAGAGGCATATTGCTTGATCGAGCGATAGAGTTGGGGTGGTCTCGCCGCCCGCGGATGAGGGGGCCCTCTTGACATCGATGCAGACTGCGACAGAGGATCCATACCATATTGGTGTGACATAGGAGCCATCCTCACAGAGTGCCTACCTTGGAGGACATTGAATTTATATAGCCTTTTGGATACTGATGTATATGTATATGATGCCTCAATTATCAGAGAGATCCATTGTATCAGCTCACCCTTTGTATTCCCCTTGTATCAGCTTTCACCCCACCCCTACCCACTATTTTCTTTTCAGTTATTTGTACTTTTTGTACCTAGATCTGGTATTAGATTCACCACATGTAGCCTTTTGGTCTCATAGGTCATTTTGGCCTTTTGAAGACGTTAATATTACATTGCATTTCTCTCTCAGGTTTTATGAGAAATAATAGAAAATTTTATATGCTTGATTTAGAGTAATAAATCCACATGACAATCTTTTTTATATGTTCGCCAATGCCGTGAAATTGGATCATTTTACAAAAAAACTATAGAGATAATCAATCATCATATATTAAATTCTTTGTTTAAAATTCATCAATGCACATTGTTCTTGTTTACTTTAGTGCTAGATGCTTGATATTAATGTGTGTATGTCATGTTATGTTCTATAGAAACACCCACCAAGCAAGGCTAGTTGGTGCATGCTTAAAGTGTGGGGCTGCAGGCCTATGATGGATGCCACCGAGGGTGTGCCATGTCTAGGAGAAGGTGCAGCAGACGAGAACGAGAGAGAGAAAGAGTCGACATAGCAGGAGATCCAAAAAGAAGGATACGCTATATTAATTGATAGACAACCATATATAAAGTGATACTAGCCATGCAAACTGCAAAATAACTTAAGCTATGTCTGCATGCTATAAGGGACAGTGCCCACAGGTTGACAATTGATCACCATCGAACTCGGGCTTGCATACCCAACAAACCCCCCCTCAAGCCCAAACCATTGACAATGGACTCGAGACAGACAGACCATGGCAGAGTCCAATCACCTGAAACCATGAGTAAAAGTCCCCCCCTTGACTATAGCATAGGTGTGTGTACTTCCCTCAAACAACCATCAGTGTGAGACATACCAGAACCCGACCAAACAACAAAGGAGTGGTCTTACCACTTTTTATGTGGCAATGTCTATAACCCGTACAATTTTTGACATGATGACAACTAACAAGCATGACAATAGCTGACTACCGAGAGGCTAAAACAAGGCTTTGAAATTGATATTGATAGCATACCAAATTTGAAATAAACCTATGACATTGGACATGTAAAATCGATTGTGAACTCTGCAGATTGTTGATGGACCAAATTCTTGAAAGCAAACATTTTTATGCTTGTGGTTGTCGATGTATCTGGTTCTTGCATGTTGTAAACCTTGAACGTGATAAGTATTTTCATACATACCAAGATAAATATGCACTAGACCAGTGTAGCTCTTTATCTACTACGCCCATCCAAATCATTGAAGGCTACAACCACCGTTAGCCAATTGTGCTCCGACCCAAGACTTGTCAGTTTTCTAAGACTGCCTTGATGTTACTGCCGCTGGTCAGAAAATTCTCAGTTTAAACCTTCACAAAATTACCAATTTCCTGTTCGATCACCGAGTGCAAAAGTGGAGGGTACCCGAGGGTGGGAATACCCGCTGGCTTAGGGACTCAAGGCCAAATTGGGTGGGTCACAGCAGTGTGAAATAAGAAAACCAAAAAAAAGAAAACAACATCTGTATTGATGGTGCAAAATGACAGCGACGATAGCATGAGTTTTTTGGCCCGCAGCAGGCTCTTGATGCTGAATTGGGAGGCGCTCAGGAGACGGGATCTACTTAGCTAGCTAGGGCGAACAACTTGTTGGCGGTTATGACCAATTTGATGCAGTTCAACCGCGCTGCCTCCTCCCTCTATTAGGGGCTGCTCCAGCGAGCCGAGTTGAGCCAAGACCGAGAGCCTACAGGCTCTGATACCATATGTTGGGCTGCAGGCCTATGGTGGATGCCACCGAGGGTGTGCCATGGCTAGGAGAAGGTGCAGCAGACGAGAACAAGAGAGAGAAAGAGTCGACACATCAAGAGAGCCAAAAAAAAGGATACGCTATATTAATTGATAGACAACCATATAAAAGTGATACTAGCCATGCAAACTGCAAAATAACTTAAGCTATGTTTGCATGCTATAAGGGACAGTGCCCACGGGTTGACAACTGATCACCACCAAACTCGGGCTTGCATACCCAACATAAAGTCCAATAAATTTGGGCATTTTGTAAGATCTTGTCCTGTTGCTACGGGCATGGCAACAACTTGTAAGGATGGGAAAAGAGATGAGTCAGAAGCACCTCAGATAGCTACAAAAACTAGGGATCCACCATAGAAGGACAATGAACTCATAACAGGAAAACCCTTGAAAAATCAAAGAAGTCCTTCAAATCTTAGCATAGAAATGGAAAGGCTACCCCTTTCTTTTGATTCTCATCTACTTCCCCAAAAAAAACAACTATCCGTTGGATTCAAAATATTGTGCTTTTGTCCACTTTTAGTAAGAAGGTCGAAGTATGGCAATGAGATGGGAACATGTCTCCAACATCTCATACAAGTGATTCAAATCCCAAGCTAGGGTGATTAGATAGCAAAACGATTTTCCATCGGGTAATCCCAAAAACCACTTTTTGTGTGACAACTTATTCTATGTGCTACGAGATACCAATCCTAAGAACCTCATGACAACAAAGTCGGCAAGCTCCCAGATTGAGGTTGGGAAAATGCCAATGGAGGAGGAAAACAAGAAAGAGAATATTGAGGAAGAGTTCCTTGAGGTGGAGGAGTTTGTACCCCTCTCTCAATGCTGGAAGATATTGTTATCTAATCATGAAATGTGGCGGGCTTCAAAACCCAGAAGAATAATACCCTTTTATGTGATGAAATTGGGAAACACAAGAAGGTTAATTGTTGGGCCATCCAGGACCATTACCTCAATGCTTTCAGCCAAAAGAAATCAACAATGGACAAGAAGTGGGTATTCTATGGAGAGGGAATAGATGGGTACAATGGCATCCTCACCATTATGGATAGGGACATAGAGCTTAAGGTGGCCCTGAATCATGCTATCAAGAGAGCCCTAGGAATGAAGGATAATTGGGTAGGTCAGTCAATTACCAGCATCAACATTTATGGCCCTTGTAGCACTGCTAAGGATAGAGCCAAATCGCAAATGCAACTTAGAGAGACCCCAAGGGCCTCAATAAACCTATCCCCAAGCAAGTTTGCTGCTCTCAATTGAAACGATGATTACCCATGACTATGAAACTGGTGGCCTATCAAAAATTTTCCCTTAGGCTCCCTCCACTCCTTGACAAAGCCATTACCCCCACCAACATTGTTTTATTAAAGGAACGTCAATCTATGGCAACATTCTAGAAGCAATGGTCTCTATCGAGTATGCAAACTTCACAAATCAAGAGTGTATCCTACTTCATCTTCACTTGGACAAATCTTATGGCCAGATCACTTGGTCTTTCATAGAAGATGTCATGAAATCATTGGGTTTTGATGCATCTGTGTCATTTGGTACACACCCTTGGTGCTAGTAGCCAATATGAGCTCCTATTTAATAACAAAATTGTGGGCGCATTTGAAGTCAAAAGATCAATCAAGCATAGCTACCCACTAGCCCATTGTTGTTCGCCATCTTTTCTCATCCCCTGGTTACCATGCTCAAAGCCTGTGTTGCAAGAGGGGAGATCCAACGGTTGGCCTTTATAGATGAATCCCTACTCTTCTTAAAAGCTTGCCCTCAGATACTCAAGAAGGCTCTGTAGATTGTTCAAATGTTTTCCATAGCCTCAAATTTAAAGTGCAATATTGAGAATCAAGATTAATCTAGCTTTTAGAAAATGATTCATTCAATTCATCTTTATGAAATGGATAAAATTTTTCAAAGGAAAGATTTCTCAACACCGTGGATCCCACTTGGGGTAGACATCGCTCACAAGCAAAGGTTCTAGTGGGTCTTAGGCAAGGTAAAGATCAAGATGCAAATGTGGGAGTATGTGCTTCGTTGATCCCGAGCAGGGTGAAAGTGATTAATTTTTTTATGCTCCCATACATGTCTTTCATCAGTCGGCTCCTCAAAACAGTTAAATGCAACTTCAGACAATTCTTGAAACTGGTGAATAGATTCTTGTGGAAAAATAAAACCAAACACTTGATGCCTTGATAGAGGGCCAAATGGGAGTCTATCCCTAGACCAATGGAGCAAGGTGGTATCGAGATCCTCAACTCTTGTATCCAGGTAGAGGCCCATTGTGCTAAATTTATGGTCTCAATCGCAAAGCAAGACCATGCTAGGCCATTATGATAGGGGACATGATTGACATGACGAAGCTCTTTTCTCAAAACTGGCCCTCATGGCTCTCTAAAGCAGGAAGCAAATTAATGGATCCATTTTAAAGAGAAATTGTCAAAAAGGTCAATAATAAAGGACTTCGACAACTGGGTCATTTTTGGGACAACAATAGCAAGAGCTAAAAAGAAGCATACCAATTTGCTACCCAATTTCACCTCAATGGAACTATAACACTTCTGATAAATAGAGTTGTAGAAGGGATCGACAATATGTTGATGCCTATCTACTGAGAGTCTGAATTTCAATGGAAAACTTGGCAGTGGCCCAATAGCATATAGTTATCTAAACTACAACCCAACGATATCTACCACATTCTAATTATCAAGACTAGTTGGTTCTTCTCCCTCAACAAGAAATGGGATAAGCAATGGCCTAAATCAAGATGGGTGTCGATAGAAAATAGCATATGGAATCCAGAGTGGCCCCATGCGATGAAGATATAATTTATGTGTAAGGTGCTATGGGGGGGTTTCATCACAAAATACAACTATTTAAGTAGCTTGCAATGATAAGGGACTGTGTAGCTCCGAAATCTCCCCTCAAGGCACTTAACGTACTTGGGGTTATATTATTGTACGTTCCTTTCTAGAGAAATATAATACTTCCACTCACAATTGTGAGAATGTGAAAGAATAATTATTAAAGCTAAATGATGAGAAAAAGAAAACCGTATGTTTGTGGGAGCGATGGAGTGATGGAGTGAAGTGGCTGAGCATTGTGGGCCCTCTGTAGCAAAATGTGAGCAGCGAAAGTCTTCGGGCCGTGAACAGTTTGCCTGTGAGGGGTAGCACACGGGATAAGGGGGTGCATCGGTGAGCTTCCGAAGCGTGTTTGGACTCACCTAGCTTTGTACAGTGTGAAGGTCTCGTATTTTGATCTAGTCACCCTGCATCGCATCTTCATCAACACTGTGGTGCAAGAAGGACATCGCTTATTTTCTTAGACAACACCCTGCATTGATGACGATCATTCGTTTGCAATGATCACAATCCATTATTTACCCTCTTTTTTTGGCCTTATTTTGGAAAACAACATTAAGGGCTGGGTCGCACCCAATGAGAGTGGGCGGAGTGGGGGGAAGCAATATTCTCAATTTAGATAAGAGGGGAACATTTCCTTGACTTTCGAGCCCCTCCTAGAGTTCTACTAACACTGTGAAAACAGTAGGTGATAAGCTAAAGTTAGGGCGATACTGGTACGTCCTCATTTATAGGGAAAGTCTGACCAATGAAAACATTGGAAGTGAACGATAATTTCTCCTTGAAAAGTTGCGTTCCATTCTGCTTTTGAAACACATCATAGGTGCGACCGCTCATTTTCCAGTTGAGCTCAATATCCCCTTAGCCCCCACTCGCGTTGGGTGCGACTCAGCTCTAAGTAAAGGTTCTGTGCCTTGGAGTGATGTCTGCTCTTGGTGCACGACCCATCACCTATAGCCTTCCTAAGGTGTTGAGTTACTATGATCCTTCATAGTATTTTGTGCTCTTATTAGGAGTTTCAAGGTGTCATGTTCCATCTATGGATCAATTGATGGAAGTAGAAGATGGGTCGACCTCATCCAGGAAGGTTTTAAAGACTAGTGAAGCATTGAAAAGGGGTTCAACCCAAGTTAATGCATCTCCTATGGGAGTTGATAAAGGTTTGTCGTCTAAGAAGGTTAGCTCTGAGAAAGACAAAGACAATGAAAAAGTGGACAAACACGCAACCTATGTTGATAAGGGCTTTGATTTTGAGGTAAATACATTGAAGGCAAGTGTGCCTCAAGGTCCAATCTTTAGAAATGGAAGGAAGGAGTCAACATGTTCCTCAGATCTAAGGCTGGGTGTCTCATTTGCAAGTATACTTCAGGGTCCCAACTATCTTTAAGAGACTACTAAAGTGATAGCAATCGAGTCATCTTGTGAGGGAAGTTATGGTACACTGAAGTAAAAAAGAATGATTAGAACAAGATCTTAAAACGTCACGAGACAACTTGAGAAAGGTCCAAATGGTAAAAAAATAACTAGCTCATAGGCCAAAAATAGCAGGAAGTCAGATGAAGGGCTAGTGGATCGAGCCTATACTGCTCTAAAGAAGTATCTTCCTCAACAAGTGGAAGTAAGGATCTTACACTTGTGTTTAGATTTAGTGGGAGAGTCCCAAATAGATATGAGTTGATTCAATGGATTCAAGGTTCACAAATTTTGGGGCATGGGGGAGCAATTGAAAATACTTCTTACCTAGCCAAGGGATTTTTCTTGGTAAGATTCACGGATGAATCTGATGTCTCAAAGATCGTCAATAAAGGTCCCCTTACATTCAATCGAGCAATTGTTTGTCCGAGTACCATGGGAGCTAGTATTTGACTCGGCAAAATCTCTCCAGGGGATTTAGCCTGTTTGGGTCAAGTTTGTGGGTTTACCTTGTTAGCTCTGGGACAACATCAGGACGCTTGCCAATTAGATAACCCCTTTGTTTGTTCCTATCACAAGGGGTCTACGTAGAGCCTCCAATAGGTTTTGTATTGGCTGGGATTTGTCTAGGACATCACCAAAGCACATGGTGATCAATGTTGGAGTTGGGCTCATAACAATTCCTCTCAATTTTGGGACCTACCTTGGGACATGCTTTGGGACCTACTTTTGGGACATCACCAAAGCACATGGTGATCAATGTGGGAGCTGGGCTCATAACAATTCCTCTCAATTTTGGGACCTACTTTGGGACATGCTTAGGGTGTAACAAATTTGGTCACTTTGCCAAGGATTGCCCCATGAAGGCTAAGGTATTCCACAACTGGGGTCCACCATCAAGTTCATGCTAGGGATAAAGCTCAAATTGAGGGCAAGAAATAGATAGATGATAATAAAGCGACACGAGTGGGGGAGGAAATGAATGTTATGATATGCAACAAAGAAGGCATTAAATTGCAGGAAAATATTGTGGAGGAGCCAAATGTCACACTACGAATCCCTCAAGGCCCAAACAATGAAAATGCTTTTGTCTTTCAATCGCCCACACCTAAGCTCCTCATGATAACAACAACGATGATAGTGCAGATCCCAAGGCTGAAGACTGCTCAGAGGATGAAGGCCACTAGTGGCAAGAGAAACCAAAATGGTGGAGGCCACTACTGCCTTGAATGGAAAAGGTACCTCTCCTCACCATGTTCCACTTAAAGGAGGGTCTATATGCATCCCTCTTCACAATCCCTATGAGAAACTGGAGGAAAGAAAATCCCTTGAAGACAGAGAGCCTCCGGCATCTCCTATGGCAAGAGATGAGGAGACTAGGGTGACCTCCACACTCCAAGTGCTATCCTAGAATGCATAAAAGGTAAGTGAAGGAGACTATTCTCCTCAAGCTACATGCCAAGGAGAGGAGTATTAAGAGTGAGGAGGCCAACAAAAACATAATGTGTAGAACTATCAAGGTAAGGAGAAGACAGGCTACCATCTCTTCCTTGATAGACAACCATGGAGTTTAAATCAACAACCCTAATCATATGCACAAAGTGATGCTAGATCACCTCAACCACATAATTGGTAAGGAGGACTCTCCCTCTCCCATGATAAAAAATGCCAGGAATAGGGTGTGGACTCTGATCGAGCTGATTACTTGGAAAGGCCCTTTACCTTGGATGAATGATGGTTGACACTCAAATGACAGGTCTCGAGGGAGACTACAACTCATGCTTTATGGCAGAGTTTACATGCTATGTATGCGACATCCATGTCTACAGGGGAGTCTAGTCCCACTTCTATGTCCACAATGCCAACATGTCAAGTCTCTATGCCGTCGAGACTTGCGTGTGGGACCAATAACTATTGCATGTGCTCGTATGTTTTCTTTTGAGAGCAATGAAATGCTAAGTCCAAATATACTTATCGAAGTTTGCACATACTTTGCCTGCCATAATGTAATACCCTCACCACATTGCTTAAGTCAATTTAGGATCTTGTGCATACCTAGCATCCCAATGTGCTTGCTCAATCCTCAAGTACAGCCCTAGCATCTCAAGCAAGTCAAGCACTTGAGGAATAAATTTTTCTTATGTGTCCTCTTTATACCTGCTTGGTCCACAATTGGGACACTGTTCCAAATTAGAACAGTGTGTGTGTGTGTGTGTGTGTGTGTGTGTGTGTGTGTGTGTGTGTGTGTGTGTGTGTGTGTGTGTGTGTGTGTGAGGGATCTACCACACCCTTCTCTCCACGGTACCCTTCCCTCCTTTTTGCTAAGCCGGGATTCCATTGTAGAATTGAGAATCATCATTGGAATCTCTTATCAGCCCTCCAAAAACCCTCTCCTCATGGGATACCACATTGTAACTGCATACATGATAACTATGCATCGCGTGATCATGCTCTTAGATGCTTTCCAAGAATTTTAAATTTCCCAAAAGCAAATATAAAGGGGTCGTTTATTTCTTTTCAACGCGGAATCTGACAAGCTCGGGAGGCTCGATCTCTCTCTTTCCTTGGCTAGTAAAGCAAGCAAAGGAGTGGTTGACACTCAAAAAGCTGGGCAAAGTAAAGTCTCCAGGATGGGATGAAATCACGGCCGAGTTTTGTCAAGAATTTGGGAATGTTTGGGCCTGTCCTTCTTGCATATAGTCAACAAAACATTCACCAAAGGCTCGCTCAAATCAGGTGTGATTCATAGGGATTTCATTAACGTAATCACAAAAACCCTTTTCATCTTGAGAGTCCCATACCGCTCGACATGTACTCGTTGTGCCAACCTCGGCATAATCCCGCCACAGCAACAACAGTGCCAACCCAGAAATCATCCTCACGCCATGGCAAAACATAACTACAATATTCAATTGGGTCATACTGGGTGTACTCTCGCCGCACCATCAGTTGTGCCACCCTAGGTGTCAGCTTACACATCGGTAATTGCCACCTAATGTCAGCACTAATAAGTAGAAAGTCTTGAGAGAAACCATACCAAAAAGTATTGGACATACATTTTTTCCTATGGCAAATAGACTAACGAATAATTATTTCCTACTTGTCATACATATGTTGAGTTTCTTGGGGTTCAACCCCTTGGTTTTGGTCCATGTTCTCTTTTCCTAAGGTAATTAATATATTTCTAAGGTCTCGCATATGCAGTGAATGCATAACGTGACATTACAGTAGTAACATGTGCCATAGTTTTGATTGGCTGGAATGGTGAAGACATAGCTTGTTCTGTAAGAGTTCTCACGTTACTCGTACCCGCTTCATGATCATTAGCGCCTTGGGTTTGAATACGCTTTGGAGCCATTTGTTTTGTACACCTCCAGGTAATATTTCAATTTTTAAGAGAGAATAAACTTTATGTTAATCGAAAGAAAAGTGAATTTTTCTTGCAAGAGATTCAGTATTTAGGTCACATTATCTCTCAAGATGGCATCCAAATGGATCCATCAAAGTTAGAGGTAATAAAATGATGGCCTAAACCAAGGAATCTTCATGAACTAAGAAGCTTTATAGGTATGTGTGCATACTATAGACGCTTCATAGAAAAGTTCTCACAAATTGCGGGACCATTACATGACCTAACAAAGAAAAGCGTTAGGTATACATGGTCTGCTAAGGAGAACAATGCTTTCGAAAAGCTTATCTCTCAACCTGTGCTTACACTACCGGATCTCTCAAAACCATTTGAGGTCCAATGTGATGCTTGTGGTTATTGCCTTGGAGCTGTTTTTCTCCAAGAAGGGCACGCCATAGGCTATGAGAGTCGAAGGCTCGAACATGTTGAGCAAGCTCTAGGCATATATGAAAAGGAACTCCTTGCAGTTCTACATGCCTTAGACTCATGGAAGCACTATTTATTGGGGACTCCTTTCATTCTGCGAACGGATCACCAAAGTCTTAAGTACTTCATGACGCAGACCAAGCTCTTCGACAAACAAATGAGGTGGGAAAATTTCCTTTCGCAATTTCATTTTCATATTGCTCACATTGCTGGCAAGCATAATCAAGTAGTTGATGCACTCTCAAGATGGCCGAGAGTGAATGCGGTTTCCATAGCAACTCACAATGATCTATCTTCAATGATAGATGAGTATGCTATTGATCCCGATTTTAGAGATGTGATTTCAGCCCTTGCATTAGGGAAGAAAGAAGAACCATTTACTTTACAAGATGGTTATCTTCTCTATGGCAATAGACTATGCGTTACTAACTCACTGCGTGAGAAAGTAATGTATGAATCTCATGCTCCACCTTATGCGGGGCATAGAGGGATTCAGTCTACCTTAAAGGGAATTGAAACATATTTCTATTGGCCTACCATGAAAGTAAACATAAAAGAGTATGTTTCTAAATGTGTGGTATGCCAAAAGACAAAATTTGATAGAGGGAAGCAACTTGGATTGCTTCAACCCTTGCCAATCCCTAATTCACCATGGGAGAGCATATCCATGGATTTTATCTTTGGATTGCCTAAGTCTATCCATGGGAATACGGGAATATGGACGATAGTAGATAGGTTCAGTAAACAAGCTCATTTTATACCTGTCAAAAAGACTATCAAAGCCCATCAAATGGCAACCCTCTTCATTTCACAAATTTTCAAGTACCATGGCTTGCCAATGTCCATAGTGTCGGATAGAGATCCTAGAATGACCAGTAATTTCTGGAAGGGTCTCTTTGAGAATTTAGGGACAAGGCTAAACTTCTCTTTGGCCTATCATCCACAAACGGATGGCCAAAGTAAAATAGCTAACCTAACAATTCTCGATCTACTAAAAGCCTATGTAACGAAAGTAGATCAAAACCAATGGGATAAGTACTTACCCTTAGTGGAGTATGCTTACAATAACACTGTACATACTTCCACGGGAAAAGCACCTTTCGAGGTAATTGAGGGGAGATCAAAAAGTCCCTTGCTACTTAAGGTACATGGGAAGATCTTCGCTGCAGATGAGTATAGCCAAGACCTACAAGAATCATTCCAAAAGATTAAGGATGCTATCTCTATCTCACAGCAAAGGCAAAAGGCTACTGCTGACAAGCACAGAAGAGCCCAAGCCTTTAAAGAAAATGATTGGGTCTTATTAAAGTTTCCAAAGGCTCGATTAAGGCACACGACGGGCAAGAATCCTACGGGCCACCAAAAGTACTATGCTAAATTAGCAAAAAGGTACTATGGTCCCTTCCAGATTCTTAGGCCAATCAATGAGATGGCCTATCAACTCAAGTTGCCCAATCATTGGCTCATACACAATGCTTTCCATGTGAGCCTATTAAAGCCTTAAAAAGGAGAGACACCTCAAGAACCAACTATTGAAGACCCACCGGAGATCGAGGACCAAGAGGAGGTGCTGCAGCCCGAGTCCATTCTCCAACATGAAGACAAGGTATTAAGAGGCGGTAAGACTATCCGAAGATATCTTATTAAGTTTAAAAATTATCCTTTTGAAGATGCTAGATGGATGCAAGGCATACAATTAAAGGATAACCTAAACCTTGTCAATGCTTACAATGCTTCCCAAGAGTAAGCAAATGTACAAAATGTTAAAAATGAACAAAGTTTTTTGTCTTATAAGACTCTCTTTTTCTTTATTGTGCACAAAAATGAAGTAGTATGCATTCTTAGATCAAGTTTGCGGAGACGACGTCTCCCAAACACCAAGTAGATCTTGTCACTCTACTATGGAAGACTGATAGGACTAATGTGCAGACATGATTGCGGCAGCCTCAGGCTCTCAGGCGCCAAATGGACTAGTCATCCATTGTGGAATGCTGTCGTAGGGTAACATAGGGATCCTCTACCCGCTAAGAAAAGGACTCGTGAATATGCTTTATCTTCTCTACACTATAGTCGAAGACAACTATGATTTCAAGAGAGAGGTAATGTCATAATAATCAATATCTAATTCTCCTAAATGATTTTCTCATGTTAAACTGATCATTTAATATGGGGAAGTGCCAGGGGAGAAAAAGCTAAAATATTGGTTAAGCTAGCAGACCGGCCATAGTAGGGATCCAAAGGAGGGAAAATAGGGATCCAAAGGGGGGGCCATCTGCAAAAGATCCATGTGCAAGAATGGGCTAAAAAGACCCTAAGGTTCAGCCCATTAAGACTTCCAAAATGCTAAGGTTCCAAAATTCAAAGGTTGTGTCCAAAGGTCAACCTTAAGGGAATTGGATGCTTTGTGTGTGACCAAAAAAGTCTTTGTACATCCCTACTTGGGAGGGGGCGAGCCTTTCTTCTAGGGGATGAGAGAGAAAGCCACACACACACACACAAGCTCCCTTTACACAAAGGGAATGAGGGACACATGTCAGCTCCCTAGCCCAGATACCCACAAGGTGTACCCAATTCCTATTGGATGGCCTTGGAGGTGGACCAATGAGAATTAGGCTAGAGTAAATCTAGTTTAATTAATTTAAAGACACTTAATAAAAGAACCAATGAGAATTAAGTCTCCTAGATGACTATTGGGCAGTCTCCCAAGGGGTCCAATGAGCATTTAGGAGCCCAATGGCTTGCCTGATTCCTATTGTCCAGGAGGCAAAGGGGTCCAATGAGAGTTTAGTTGAATTATTAATTAACCTAAAGCTCTCACAAAAGGGGAAAGGGGGACACATGTCAGAAGGCTATCACTTATGATGCTTAATATGTTACCATATACATGTGGTAGTGATGTGTGTGAACACACTAGGACCGCCAGGGCATTTTTTCCCTCTTTAGAAGGTTTTTTCCACCCTGCATTGTATATACGCCCATCACTCTAGGGCTATCTATCTTTCCATTGCACACTAAGTACCATACTCTCTATTGTGTGCCTTGAGCTTCCTTCGTCTTCTCCAAGCTGTGTGTGTTTCTCTGGAACCCTAATTCCAACAATTGGTATCAGAGCAGGTCACGTCCTCCCGGGCTTAGTCGCCAGCTGCTCCAGCACACGCCTGCTCACTTTCTCCGATTTCAGTGAGCTTTGGAAAGAGTTCGCAGGTCGACAAATATTTTGGACAAGCTCGAAGAGCTTGGTCTGCTCAAAATTTTGATTTGGGCTCATTTCGGCCTCCGTTTCCACTACAGGCAGTACTGCACAGGCTATTTCGTCATTTTGTGCAGAATTTCTGTCAGTGCAGTTTTCTGCATAACAGGTGCCTTATAGTGTTCTACGGTTTGTGCTATATAGCACAGGTTGTTCCCACTCCATTTCTCCTATTTTCGGGCAGTTTTCACATCAGGTGCAGCATTTACCATGGCTGACAACAACAACACAGATATGTTCAAGATGTTTGCTGCTGAGGACAGGTTGGATGGGGACAACTACCCTATGTGGGCTTATATGATGCAACATGTTCTTGTGTCAAAGGGTGTTTGGAACATTGTGCAGGGCATTGATGTACGTCCTGGTTCTGAGGATGTAGGCGATGCTGAGGATGTTGCAGGTCTTGCTGCAAGGATTGCAGCTGTTAGAGTTGTTTTGCCTACGGCAGAACAAGCTCGTTGGGATGTTAAGTATGTGCAGGCTCATGCATTGATTGCGTTGTCTGTGAAGCGCACCATTGTTCCTCACATCCGTTCAGCAAAATCTGCAAAACAGGCTTGGGATATTTTAGCAGGTCTTTATACAAGCCGCAATGAGGCTAAAATTGCTTTGCTGCGTAAAGAGCTGGAGTCGAAGATTATGCATGAGGAAGATGATATGGACACTTTCCTTGCTAGTGTCAAGGATATCAATGAGCAGCTTATTTCTGCAGGTGAAGTCATTTCAGACAGTTCCCTTGTGCAAACTGTTCTTGATGCCTTACCAGATTCCTACCAAACTTTTGCTAGTACCTGGAGACTGATGACCCAAGGAAATCCTGAAGTTGTCAAGTTTGATGCATTATGCACATTGCTGTTGCAAGAGTCACTTTCTAGAAAAAACTGGACTAGGTAGCGTGCAGTTGAACAGGCTTTTATTGCTTCTCAAAGAAAGGGTGGTAACAGTAATGCAGCCACTTCTTATGGTTCTGCTGCGAGTGGCAAAAATTCTGTTCCTAACGCTTCTACGGCAGTACTTCGTCTGGAAATTCTGGTGATAAGGGCAAAAAGAATATGCGTTGCCATTATTGTAAAGCCAATGATCACTTGATCAAGTTGTGTCCTAAGTCGAAGGCCAAAGAGGCTAAGAAGAAAGAGGGTGGTTCCACTGCAAATGCTGGTTCCACTACAAATGCAGCCATTGTTGAGTCTTCTGTGAAAGGAGACTGTGTTGTTGATGTTGATGCAGAATGGGCTTTTAGCGTAGAGTGTACTTATAATCCTGCTGTCCATGATGCATGCTTGTTAGTTGCTGCAGATTCACATGTGTGGTATTTCGATAGTGGTGCTACAAAGCACATTACCTCACATCGTGAATTGTTTACCTCTCTCGAGTCTGTCCCTCATGGGAATTCAGTCACTTGTGCCAACAACGCCTCTTATCGAGTTCAGGGAGTTGGAAAGATTGTGCTCACTGCTGCTAATGGTAGTTCCTTCACACGTGTTGATGCACTTTATGTACCTGGGATCAAGAAGAATTTCTTGTCTGTATCTGCACTTGCTAGACTTGGACTTGTAGTCAAATTTGTGGATGACAGATGTACGGTTCATGATCTTAGTTTTGGTGATGAAATTGTTGCATCTGGGCTTTTGTGCCGTGGGCTGTATAAGCTCACTTTGTATGACAAGTGTGGACAAAATTTTGCAAATGTTGTTGCAAATTCAAGGGCTATTTCAAATGCAAAACTTTGGCATGCACGTTTTGGTCATCTGAATTTTGCCAGTTTGCTGCGTTTGCAGAAATCTGATATGGTTGCTTCTTTGCCACCTCTTGAAGCACCTGTCAAACATGTTTGTGAAGGTTATATTTTGGGTAAGATGCAGCGTTCTAAATTTCCAAAGGATGGTTCAGTTCGGGCCACATGCAGGTTGCAACTTGTGCATTTTGATGTTTGTGGGCCCATGCAAACTCCGTCCTTGGGCAATTACCTGTACTTCGTGACTTTCATTGATGATTACTCCAAGCATGCATGGGTATTTCCGCTTAAAGCGAAGTCCGAAGTTTTTATGTGCTTCAAACAATTTCTGGCTATGGCTGAAAATGTCTCGAAATGTACTATGGGCACCCTCCGTTCCGATCGAGGGGGGGAGTATATGTCTCATGAATTTAATGTATTTCTGGCTAGCCGTGGGATAAAACACCAATGTACAGTGCCTTATACACCTCAGCAAAATGGTGTTGCTGAGAGGAAAAATAGGTCACTGACGGAAATGGCACGATGTATGGTCAAAAGTCAAGCTTTGCCGTATTCGTTTTGGCTTGAGGCCATTATGTGTGCCACTTATGTACTTAACAGGTGTCCTACGAAAGCTTTGCAGTCTATTACTCCATATGAAGCATGGCATGATAGAAAACCTTCTATTGAGCACATGCTTGTTTTTGGCTGTTTGGCATGCTTTGGTGCCACAAGTGCAGTGCAGAAAATTGGATGATAAGGCTGTCAAATGTATTTTTGTTGGTTATAGTGCTGAAAGCAAAGGTTACAGGTTGTATCATCCGCAAACAAAACGTATTCTAGTTTCACGGGATGTAGTGTTTGTGGAAGATTCTGTTCAGCCCTTGCTGTCATGTACTAGAGACAGTAATGTAAGCTCACAGGACATTTATGACACTTTGTTGCCTCTTTTCAGTGGTGGAAATACGAATGTAAGTTCCAATGAGGCAAATGTACAACCTATGGGGGTTTCTGAAAATGTTTTAGATCAGCCTATTACTAATGTAGATGTACATGATGTACTTGATGAGGGAAGGGCAGAAAATGAGCAGGCTAGAGGTATGCCAAAATGGCTGGTGCACACTTTGTGTGACAGTAAATTGGATGCACCTTTGTCTAGTCGTACTCGTTTAGGCTCTCGCCATGCATCTTATGCATCAGATTGTTATGCTTTGGCTATGTCTAGCTTACATGATATTGAGGAGCCTCTGACTTTTGATGAAGCACAAAATTCAGAAAATTGGATGGCTGCCATGCAATCAGAATATGATGCACTTATAGAAAATGACACATGGACTTTATGTGATTTGCCTCCTGGCAAAAAGGCCATTGGTACTAAGTGGGTTTACAAGTTGAAACGCAAGCCGGATGGTGAGATCGATCGCCATAAGGCTCGACTTGTTGCAAAGGGTTATGCACAGCAAAAAGGCATAGATTATGAAGAGACTTTTGCTCCCACTTGTCGTATGACTACTGTGCGTTTTCTATGTGCATTGGCAGCTCATTTTGGTTGGGATGTACATCAATCAGACATTGTTACTGCTTTCTTGAATGGTGACATATGTGAGGAAGTTTATGTAACGCAGCCTCGCGGTTTTGTCATAAAAGTAAGAGAGGACAAAGTGTGCAAATGTAACAAGGCTTTGTATGGGTTGAAGCAATCTCCTCGTGCTTGGTATGAGAAAGCTGACACTCATTTGGTCAAACAAGGCTTTCGTAACAGTCCAACAGAAAGCACATTGTACGTAAAGCGTGAGGGTGATGTACTTCTCATTGTGGTTCTTTATGACGATGATTTGCTGATCACTGGACCAAATGAGAGACACATTGCTGAATTTAAGGCTGATTTGAATGCTACTTTCAAGATGAAAGATTTGGGGCTGTTGCGTCATTACTTGGGTATACAGTTTAAGCAGTGTGATGGTGGTATAGCCTTGTGTCAGAAAAGTTACATAGAGACATTGCTATGTAAGTTTGGACTTGAGGAATGCAAACCTATTGCCACTCCCATGGAAACAGGTTTGAAGTTGAGTCTACATCATGCTGGTGATCCTGCTGATGTCACTCTTTACCAAACTTCTGCTGGCTGCCTCATTTATGTATGCAACACGAGGCCGGATATTCAGTTTGCAGTCTCATAGGCCAGCAGATTTATGCATAGCCCAGGGTCTAAGCATTGGCAGGCTGTCAAGAGGATTTTCCGCTACCTTAGTGGCACTTTACATCTTGGCTTGTTTTATCCCAAGGGGGGATCATTGCCGCCAGACTTACATGCTTTTTCGGACTCAGATTGGCCTGGTTGTTTTGACACGCGAGTGTCCACGAGTGGTTTTTGTTTCATGCTTGGCAGTTCATGTATATCATGGTTGAGCAAGAAGCAACCTACTGTGGCCACTTCGAGTTGTGAGACTGAGTACAGGGCAGTCTTCACAGCTACGGTTGAGTGTGTATGGCTCAGACGCCTTATGGCTGATTTGGGTGTTGGACAGGACACTGCCAACACTATCTACACTGATAGTCAGAGCGCATTGGCAGTTGCGAGGAACCCAGTTTTTCATGCTCGCACAAAGCACATTGAGGTGCATTACCACTATGTCAGGGAGAGGCTCTCAGCAGGAGAGATCAGCTTGGATTATGTGCCAACACAGGACAACCTTGCACATCTTTTCACAAAGGCATTGTCTCGTGAGAAGCTTGAAGCTTTCTGCAAAGATTTGGGCTTACTCCCCTTTGTGGACTGATCCTGTCCTCAGGGCATGGAACTTCCCTTTACTCATGTGCCAGCTCTCGTTCACCGCATCACTCCAGGGTGGATTTGTTACAATATACATGTGGTAGTGATGTGTGTGAACACACTAGGACCGCCGGGACATTTTTTCCCTCTTTAGGAGGTTTTTTCCCCCGTGCATTGTATATACGCCCATCACTCTAGGGCTATCTATCTTTCCATTTCACACTAAGTAACATACTCTCTATTGTGTGCCTTGAGCTTCCTTCGTCTTCTCCAAGCTATGTGTGTTTCTCTACAACCCTAATTCCAACATAATAGTCATTGGCTTGACTTGGGGAGGGCCAATGAGGGCTGAGCAAGAGCAAATAGCAAGAGGGCTCGTCCAAGAGAGAAAGGGGGCTGATTTTTGCAAGGCATTATCACACACACACTCACACACAGTCTATGTGTGAAGTAAACAAGACTATCACTCCCCAAGCTTTAATGGAGAGCTCATCACCTACTCCAAGCTTGTGAGATAGAAGCCTACATCGACACACTCTTGGCATGTGGATGCAAATCCAACCAAGAGCCAAGCTTCAATGCATGTTCATCTCCTCTACCATGCTAATTACTAAGCTAAGCTATGCTAATATGAGTGATTATGTGAGGAGATGTACATCTTTCTCGTAAGATACTCCTTCTTCCTCTCAATCTACTCTCATACCCTACTAGCTCTCACCATCTTCGAAGGTGTGTGAGGTCTTGGGTCTGAGAACGGGGATAATTGATGTTGTGTTTGATAAGTGTTTTGCTTAGTGCATGAAGCTTTCATCTTCATTGCACTAGCTAGTCTTGAAGGAACACAAAGAATTGTATTGTACAATGTCTCTCTTGATGGGAGAAACCATAATACAAAGCCTTTTGGAGGGGGGACTGGCTCCATGCAAATCCGATCCTCAACTGTTGTCAATAGCTTAATTTCTCTCTCTTTTGAAAGTATTGTTGATGCTATCTAACTAGGTGTTATGCTTTTTGTTGCTCTCTCCACCCAAGCGCTCTTGTAATTCTCATTAGGAATCTATTCTAATGAAATGCCCACTATGTTCATGCCAATTTCCGCTATGCATATATGTTTTTAGTAATTACAATGCTTCATATTCGCGATAGTACATAGTTTGTCGCGATATTACATAGTTTGTTGATTTCAATTGTGTTGCCCTGGAGCAGCATCTTGCTCATCAAATAGATTTCTAATTGTGCTAGGGATATCTGGGCATGCTTTCTTGAATTAGTATCCACTCCATCCATCAAAATTCTTGTAGCAAACTAGACATTGGTAAGATGAGGATGCATCTAAAGTAGATGAGGGGACCAACTCCGGATGCAAGACAAGGTAGCTGATGTGTGTCCCTTGTACAGGGGTTGGATTCACTCGCTGTGTCAGATTTTGAACATCTTGACTTAAGCGGTGAATGCTTTTCTCCATCCAGACTTCTGAGGGTTGCGGTGTCTGGGTGGCTATAGGAAGCCATGTTATTTTTGCATCTTTCTCTGCCAACTGTGTCGTGTAAATATCGTTCTCTCTTTTTAACTGTAGGTCGGTGCCTTATACTATCAATGCCAGCTCATCTCGGGTGAAAATGACACAACTCTCCCTTAAATCATGAGTGGCAACAGTTGACGAGAAGTCTACTGGTCGCTGTTGCACAAAGTGAACATATAACATTTTTGCAAAATATAGTGCAAAATCTGCATTGTGTAGGGGATGGCCATAAACCTCCAAATAAATCCTCTCAGCATTATCTTTGATTGCATCATGGTTGCACTTCAAAACCTTCCACCTTCCTTTCTTGATCCCTGCATCCTCACATGGCCATATTGTCTTGATCATGTCCTTTGTCACTTCTTTATTGATCTCTTTCCATTGCATATGGTTTGGATTTGCCCACTTTGAAAGTCAGCGAGCAGTATGTGTCGCTTGTTGTGCCGACATGCCGTGTGCTAGAGACTTCATGCGTTGAAATGCATTAACAGCCGCTTGTTGTTGATCATCAGTCAGTGATTGGGTGCCAATATCTTGTTCTTGATCGTCCATTTTCTCTTAGAGTTGCAGTCAACAGATAAACAAATATTCAATATCATTTGCAAATATATATTCTCACTCATTGGGACACTGCGCGGAATCCACTAAATCAAACCACAACAAATGCGACTAATTGAACCACAAGGCAAATTTGAAATACTGACAGTTAAATGACAAATTTGAAATGACTAAAGATAATTGACTCAATTAGGTGAACCACTTCAAACCAGATAATACACTTTAATAAAAAAAAGAATACACTCGACAAGACATATGTATATCATAGAAATGTTTAAATCGGATAAAATTATGGTGCAAGTTCAACAAGTGGATGTTGGACAAGGTTAGGGTCTGTCTTTAAATGTTCTTTGAAAAATGTAAACACGTCAGAAGCATTCCTTCTTTGGTTCCGCTCTTTTAACTTCATCCAACAATCTACTTTAATTTTGAATAGCCCTCATAACATCTTTGTCCGGGTGGTGAAAAACTTCTTCTGGAAAATAAACTTTTCTGGTTGCACTCCAAAAATCTGTCAGCATGTCGAATAGGTAGCCCAATGCATAAATGTCGCTCGCTTTTGTGTATGCATCTGTGCACCGTGGATCGTATAGTTCAGGAGCAATCCATAGTCGCTTAGCCATCTTGGCATTCCCTGCTCTCTATGCATTCAAAACTTCTTCGTCCGACTGTGCGTTTGGAGGCAGATAATTATTTGCAACGCGCTTAGCTGGTGTTCTCAGCATCATACCCCAATCAATGATGCCGACGCGGGGTTTATTGGCGCGAGTAGAGTCCAACATTACGTTGAACGGGTGCAGGTCACTGTGCACTATACCGGCCGAGTGGGCAGCCGCAATGCCATCAATTAAGGCATGACAAATTGCTAGCATCTTCTCGATCACTGCTTTAATCCGCACCGTGTCTATCTCGCTTACAGGAAGATTTGCTACAGGAAATGACCTCCAGCCGTGTTGTAGCCTGTGCATGTGTCGTCTGAACAATCCGTGAGCGAACGGTAAGCGACACATCATGTCGCCCACGGTACCCCCATTGTAGTATGAGAATATCGTGCTCCAAGGAGCTTCTATAATAAACCCAATGCACCTTACAATGGAGGGGTGAAGCGTTTTCATTCCTTGCTCTATCTGAAAGCTGTCAAATTTCTCTTCACTCCCTCCCTTGTAACATTTTTCCACATATGTAATGTGGTCTGGAAAAAATGAGATTCCTTTGATGGTGTACAATGTGCACACACCGAAGGAGCCTGCTCCAATCCTCATACCTTCTACCAAGGCTTCGTGAGGGATGCCGACAAGATGAGCGCACTTTGCATTCAAAGCAATGTGCATGATTGTGCCGGTGCCGCTGGCATCGAATCGACCTCCTAAAGCTGCTTACGTATCTTGGGCCATCTTCAATCTCTTGGGTGAGGCTGCTTGGTCCTGCGCTTTCACATGCTTCATCTTTACCTTCTGTTCTTCCCACAATTCATCCCAGAGCTCTAATTTTGACATGTCGCAAGCAGGTGGGATATCTTCCTTTAAGTCTCTACAACATACTTTCATATTGCCCAACACTGTCCTGACCTTGTGGTGGGGGTCAAATTCTTGTATCCCAGCTAGACACAACAACTCGTATTGGCCTTCAAGTCGCAACCTGTGCTTTGTGTTCTCCCATATAGCGCTATTGATGTCTTTGATGTGGACATCACTTTCACTAATCTGTTGTATACGATCAGCTGCACATGAGGAGATTACCAAAATACATTCTTTACGAATGACACACATAATACAGTTCTTTTGATGTGGCATCATATTTGCACTAGACAATACAAAAACAGCATATCAAATACAAATTCATGGTTGCGAATGACACTAACACTCTCACTATCTCAGGTAAACTCTTAACCACCACTTGAAGACTTTAACAAATGTGCAAGGAAATATTGATAAAAATTGAGTAGGGGTTACCAGTTGGAGGTAATTCCAAAAAAAGGGTGAATATTCGTTGATGCGCGGCGGAGGCTATGCAAGCAGAAGGGAAAAGATGAGGGGACAAAGGTGGGGGCGGGAGGGATGTTGAGCACGAGGCGGAGTCGGGGGGGGGGGGATATGTCACACAAGCAGAAGACTGTGAGGACGGCAGTGGCAATATCATTTTGTTTAAAGAAAAGGGTACTGACCTCTAGCAAATCAGCGCCTCGGCCTTTGTGGTGTAGAATAGTGGAGACAAGTCTTTCCTTTGCTTCGCGCAAGATCGAGCCCTCCTTTTGAAGGTGGAAAGCATGTCACCCTTGGCAAGGGTGACATGTAATCTTCACTTAAAATTGCAATCTGTTACACGTGAAAAAAGTAGTTCAAACAAGTGGTTTATAAGAACTTAATTCAGATCAAACAATACATGTTAACAGTCTGGCACATTTCAGCATATATTAAATTCTTAACTTATATTTTTCTCCGTGCGCACATACTAATTCAAACAAAGCACACACCGAATTAAAAACTTCAAAAATATTTAAAACATTGGAAGTATACAAATTGGACTAGAAAATTGTGTTCACACACTTTTTTACACAGAATTTATGTAAATGTTGCAATCAAAAAGCGATGATAACTGATGCTCTTTAAAAAGATACAAAAGAATATTTAACATGCAAATTGTGTGCATTTAGATTTTTTATAGAGAATTTATGTAAATGAAGCATTAAAAATAGCAATAATGCTTGAGAGTCCGCTAAAAAGATTAAAAAAGAATATTAAACATGCAATTTGTGTGCAAATACTTTTTTACATGTAATTTAAATATAAATAGAACATTTAAAATAGCAATGATTGATGAATAAAGTATTCTTTTGAATATGATTAGCTAGTATATAATTTCAAATGGACAGTTAAAAACAACAAAATCAAACAATTCATACATTTTGTATATGAAATACTCTTCACAGCCGCGTTACCGACCAAGTATTTCATATACTTAAACTTAAAAAATTAACTGCACATGCACATACAAATTATATGATGTTCGTACGGCCGGGTTAACGACCTAAACACCACATTTATGCAAAAACATGCTTCTAACAAACGACACTCTATTAGCCACGTTACCGATCGAGTGCCGCCTAAATTTAAGGAAAAACCATGGCTTGCATACGAACATCATATAGCTGTGTTACCGATCGATGCCTATATGTTTTTTGGGAAAAGGAAAGGAAAGTTGACTTACCATAAGGATACTAGATTCGTCGCGTTACTGACGTAGTACCCAGACAGTAAGCCAATACTTACCACAAGGACACCATCTTCCCCGCGTCACCGAGGTGATGCCCCCGTGATAAGCACTGTTCCGTAGAACAACTTACACACACACTCCCATTGTGTGGTAAGGTACCTTATTACTGCCGCGCACTATGACAAAAGGCACGCTACCACACAACTCATACACACACACAGCACATACCCAGATCGTGTGGTCAGATACTCTGCTGCTGCCGCACACTGCGACGCAAAGCACGCTCCTACACGACCCCCTCTCTCCCTCTCTCCTCTCGATGTACCTGCAAAGGTGGTCGCAAGCGCTCTCTCTCTCTCTCTCTCTCTCTCTCTCTCTCTCTCTCTCTCTCTCTCTCTCTCTCTCTCTCTCTCTCTCTCTCTCTCTCTCTCTCTCTCTCTCTCTCTCTCTCTCTCAAGATGAAGCAAGACGAAAATACACCCAGCGGGCCCGATTGGGCCCACATATATATAACACTGACAACCCGCCGGGCTTTTCAGTATCCTCGGCAGGCCCGCAGGGAAAATGATGGAACCCCGGCGACCTGCCGGGGATACTGAAAAGCCCGGCGAGAATTTTGTGGGTTTGCAGGTCACCATTAACCGGGTTCTGTGTGATCATGTTTACTGTGATCATGTAAATGTGTCAATAAGACCTTGTGATCAAACAAAATTTGACGTAATTACGTAAATATTAAATCCCTGGGTGTGAAGAAAAGGATGATTAAACTTATCCCTAAGCAATTATCCTGCTCTCGTCTTAAACACTAGAGACCAATCACTATGATGAAGGTAGTGTACAAGGTTCTGGCTAAGCTTATTGCTGAAAGAATGGTCCCTATGTTAGCAAATGTTATCTCTCCCCACCAACATGGATTTATCAAAGGAAGATCAATTCATGATAACATCCTGAGCCATGATAGGTTCAAGAAACAGGGATGTATCTTACTACAACTGGACCTAGATAAGGAATATGACACAATAACCTAGTCATTTTTGCAAGAAACATTGTAGACCTTGGGGTTCAGTCCATGAATCAGGCAAGTGCTAAGCACACTTGGTGAAGGAATCTCCTCTGAATTGCTCTTCACCTCAAGAAAAGTTGGATGCTTTGATGTCAAGAGATCTATCTGTCAAGGTGCGCCACTTTGGTTCGCAGACTGCACTCACCCTCTTATTGCTATGTTGGAGCAAGCAACGGCAAGAGGAGAGATTAAAGGGCTGCAAATCCAAAATGATAAAAAACTACTTATTAAGATGTTTCCTGATGACTCTTTGCTTTTCCCCCAAGCTGAAGAGAATAACATCAGAAAAGCCTTGGAGATGGTACATGTGTTTTCCATGGCGTGGGTTTCTCAGTGTAACATAGAAAAGCCAAGACTTATCTCTTTGATTGAAGAAGACAATTTTGATTCTTCAAGATGGAATGGAGAGATTGTGAAGAGACGTAACATCTTTCGACACTTGGGAGTACCTGTCGGGGAAGAAACAACTCATAAGCAAGCCTTTGATTGGGTTAAAAAAGAATGAAACTGAAGCATTGGAAGTTCATCCTGAGTCCTTTCCACTGTAAGGCTATGGTAATAAATACCTTCTTCATCCCTTACATTACCTTCACATCTCCATTCCTACAAATATCCCAAAAAAATTGGAATTCCTCCATGAAGCCAATCAAGGAATTCTTGTGGAAGAATAAGCAAATAGCAGGCAAAATGTGGCAATGGGTAAATGGACAGCGGTTGCTAAACGAAAGGCTTTGGGAGGTCTAGCCATTCTTCCCTATCACTCATGGTTTAGCTCTTTGTGTGAAACTATTTTGCACCCTAGCCAATTCGGATGAGGGTTGGGCTTGTATGGCAACGGAAATGGTTATGGAAGTCTAAAGGTGGTTCATGGCTCAACCTCCACATACAAAATAGGCTTCTACCCCCATCGTTGTAAGGGCTCAATTAGGTGGATTTACTAGGAAATTTATGGATAAATGTTGTAAAGCTACTGTTACACTCATGGGGAAGGAAGAGACTAAGTACTAGAAAGGAACGGGTAGACATTTGTCTCCTTGGGGACCCATAGTGGAGGACTTAGGCCAAAATAATAATTGGATTGAAATAGCCAAAAATCTCAACAACAGGGCTTTGGCACCTTGGAGTCCTTTTGGGATTATCAAAAAAAGGCTTGGCAATCTCTAGAGCAACTAAAGTTGTGCAGCAGTCTCTTCTTTCAGGAGGAGATCCTCATCAGAAGATTACTGGGAAAAGTCTCAAACCTTACCCTTCCTCCCTGCTGCAAACCAATTAATTGGAAAGCTTGGAAGTGTCTTGGATAAATGTGAGAGTGTGCGTGTGTGGAAGTGTGAGAGAAGAGAGAGAGATGTTGGAATTAGGGTTGCAGAGAAACACACACAGCTTGGAGAAGACGAAGGAAGCTCAAGGCACACAATAGAGAGTGTGTTACTTAGTATGCAATGGAAAGATAGATAGCCCTAGAGTGATGGGCGTATATACAATGCTCGGGGGAAAAAACCTCCTAAAGAGGGAAAAAATGCCCCGGTGGTCCTAGTGTGTTCACACACATCACTACCACATGTATATGGTAAAAAATCCCCCCTGGAGTGATGCGGTGAACGAGAGTTAGCACATGAGTAAAGGGAAGTGCCCTGCCCTGAGGACATGATCAGTCCACAAAGGGGATTAAGCCCAAAGCTTTGCGGAAAGATTCAAGCTTCTCACTAGACAATGCCTTTGTGAAAAGATCTGCAAGGTTGTCCTGTGTTGGCACATAAGCCAAGCTGATCTCTCCTGCTGAGAACCTCTCCCTGACATAGTGGTAATGCACCTCAATGTGCTTTGTGCGAGCATGAAAAACTGGGTTCCTCGCAACTGCCAATGTGCTTTGTCTGTCAGTGTAGATAGTGTTGGTAGTGTCCTGTCCAACACCCAAATCAGCCAAAAGGCGTCTGAGCCATACACACTCAACCGTACCTATGAAGGCTGCCCTGTACTCAGCCTCACAACTCGAAGTGGCCACAGTATGTTGCTTCTTGCTCAACCATGATATACATGAACTCCCAAGCATGAAACGAAACCACTTGTGGACACTCGCGTGTCAATAAAACCAGCCCAATCTGAGTCCGAAAAAGCATGTAAGTCTGGCGGCAATGATCGCTCCTTGGGATAAAACAAGCGAAGATGTAAAGTGCCACTAAGGTAGCGGAAAATCCTCTTGACAGCCTGCCAATGCTTACACCCTGGGCTATGCATAAATCTGCTGACCTGTGAGACTGCAAACTGAATATCCGGCCTCGTGTGCATACATAATGAGGCAGCCAACAACAGTTTGGTAAAGAGTGACATCAGCAAGATCGCCAGCATCATGTAGACTCAACTTCAAACTTGTTTCCATGGGAGTGGCAATAGGTTTGCAATCCTCAAGTCCAAACTTACATAGCAATGTTTCTATGTAACTTTTCTGACACAAGGCAACACCACCATCACACTGCTTAAACTGTATACCCAAGTAATGATGCAACAGCCCCAAATCTTTCATCTTGAAAGTAGCATTCAAATCAGCCTTAAATTCAGCAATATGTCTCTCATTTTGTCCAGTGATTAGCAAATCATCGACATAAAGAACCACAATGAGAAGTACATCACCCTCACGCTTTACATACAATGTGCTTTCTGTTGGATTGTTACAAAAGCCTCATTTAACCAAATGAGTGTCAGCTTTCTCATACCAAGCACGAGGAGATTGCTTCAACCCATAGAAAGCCTTCTTACATCTGCACACTTTGTCCTCTTGTCCTTTTATGACAAAACCGCGAGGCTATGTTACATAAACTTCCTCAAATATGTCACCATTCAAGAAAGCAGTAACAAATGTCTGATAGATGTACATCCCAACCAAAATGAGCTGCCAATTCACATAGAAAACTCACAGTAGTCATACGACAAGTGGGAGCAAAAGTCTGTTCATAATCTATGCCTTTTTGCTGTGCATAACCCTTTGCAACAAGTCGAGCGTTATGGCGATCGATCTCACCATCTGGCTCCCATTTCAGCTTGTAAACCCAATTCATACCAATGGCCTTTTTGCCAGGAGGAAAATCACATAAAGTCCATGTGTGATTTTCTATAAGTGCATCATATTCTGATTGCATGGCAGCCATCCAATTTTCTGAATTATGTGCTTCATCAAAAGACAGAGGCTCCTCAACATCATGTAAGCTAGACACACCCAAAGCATAACAATCTGATGCATAAGATGCATGGTGAGAGCCTGAACGAGTACGATTAGACAAAGGTGCATCCAATTTACTGTCACGCAAAGTGTGCACCAGCCATTTTGGCATACCTCTAGCCTGCTCATTTTCAGCCCTTTCGTCATCAAGTACATCATGTACATCTACATCAGTAATAGGCTGATCTGTAACATTTTCAGAAACCCCCATAGGCTGTACATTTGCCTCATTGGAAATTACATTCATATTTCCACCATTGAAAAGAGGCAACAAAGTGTCATAATGTCCTGTGAGCTTACATTACTGTCTCTAATACATGACAGCAAGGGCTGAACAGAATCTTCCACAAACACTACATCCTGTGAAACCAGAATATGCTTTGTTTGCGGATGATATAACTTGTAACCTTTTCTTTCAGCACTATAACCAACAAAAATACATTTGACAGCCTTATCATCCAATTTTCTGCGCTGTGTTTGTAGCACCAAAGCATATGCCAAATAGCCAAAAACACGCATGTGCTCAATAGAAGGCTTTTTATTACGCCATGCTTCATATGGAGTAATAGACTGCAAAGCTTTCGTAGGACACTTATTAAGTACATAAGTGGCACACATGATGGCCTCAAGCCAAAAAGAATGCGGCAAAGCTTGACTTTTGACCATACATCGTGCCATTTCCGTCAGTGACCTATTTTTCCTCTCAGCAACACCATTTTGCTGAGGTGTATAAGGCACTGTACATTGGTGTTTTATCCCACGACTAGCCAGAAATGCATTAAATTCATGAGACATATACTCCCCCCCTCGATCGGAACGGAGGGTGCCAATAGTACATTTCGAGACATTTTCAGCCATAGCCAGAAAGTGTTTGAAGCACATAAAAACTTCGGACTTCGCTTTAAGCGGAAATACCCATGCATGCCTGGAGTAATCATCAATGAAAGTCACGAAGTAAAGGTAATTTCCCAAGGACGGAGTTTGCATGGGCCCACAAACATCACTATGCACAAACTGCAACCTGCATGTGGCCCGAACTGAACCATCCTTTGGAAACTTAGAACACTGCATCTTACCCAAAATACAGCCTTCACAAACATGTTTGACAGGTGCTTCAAGAGGCGGCAAAGAAGCAACCATATCAGATTTTTACAAATGCAGCAAACTAGCAAAATTCAGATGACCAAAACGTGCATGCCAAAGTTTTTCATTTGAAATAGCCCTTGAATCTGCAACAGGATTTGCAAAATTTTGTCCACACTTGTCATACAAAGTGAGCTTATATAGGCCACGGTACAAAAGGCTAGATGCAACAATTTCATCACCAAAACTGAGATCATGAACTGTACGTCTGTCATCCACAAATTTGACTACAAGTCCAAGTCTAGCAAGTGCGGATACAGATAAGAGATTATTCTTGATCCTAGGTACATAAAGTGCATCAACAAGTGTGAAGGAACTGCCATTTGCAGCAGTAAGCACAATCTTTCCAACTCCTTCAACCGGATAAGAGGCATTGTTGGCACAAGTGACTGAATTCCCATGAGGGACAGACTCGAGAGAGGTGAACAATTCACAATGTGAGGTAATGTGCTTTGTAGCACCACTGTCGAAATACCTCACATGTGAACCTACAGCAACTGACAAGCATGCATCATGGACAACAGGATTGTTAGTGCACTATGCACTAAAAGACCATTCTGCATCGACATCAACATCACAGTCTCCTTTCACAGAAGACTCAACAATGGCTGCATTTGTAGTGGAACCAGCATTTGTAGTGGAACCACCCTCTTTCTTCTTAGCCTCTTTGGCCTTCAACTTAGGACACTGCTTGATCAAGTGATCATTAGCTTTACAATAATGGCAACGCATCTTCTTTTTGCCCTTATCACCAGAATTGCCAGACAAAGTGATGCCAACAGAAGCATTAGGAACAGAAGTTTTGCCACTCGCAGCAGAACCATAAGAATTGGCTGCATTGCTGTTACCACCCTTTCTTTGAGAAGTAATAAAATCCTGTTCAACTGCACGCTGTCTAGTCCTGTTTTTTCTGGAAAGTGACTCTTGCAACAACAATGTGCATAATGCATCAAACTTGACAACTTCTGGATTTCCTTGGGTCATAAGTCTCCAAGTACTAGCAAAAATCTGGTAAGAATCTGGTAAGGCATCAAGAATAGTCTGCACAAGGGAACTGTCTGAAATAACTCCACCTGCAGAAATAAGTTGCTCATTGATATCCTTGACACTAGCAAGGAAAGTGTCCATATCATCTTCCTCATGCATAATCTTCGAGTCCAGCTCGTTACGCAGTAAAGCAAATTTATCCTCATTACGTCTTGCATAAAGACCAACCAATATATCCCAAGCCTGTTTTGTAGATTTTGTTGAACAAATGTGAGGAACGTGTTAGGCTACGGAGCTATGGCGGGTGGAGCTTTGGGCAGACCATGGCGAGCAAGCAGGTGTGCTGCAGAGAACGAGGGCGAGAGAGAGAGAGAGAGAGAGAGAGAGAGAGAGAGAGAGAGAGAGAGAGAGAGAGAGAGAGAGAGAGAGAGAGAGAGAGAGAGAGAGAGAGAGAGAGAGAGAGAGAGAGAGAGAGAGAGAGAGAGAGAGAGAGATGACACACAAAAGCAGCGAAAATAACGTTATTCTTTTGATTGACTGTAAAGCCTTATAAAGTAAAAAACATGCCATGAAAACTATAAGTGACCTGCATGCCTTAAGACTTGTTCAAACAGGCGTAGACATTATGGAATCTGGGCTTGCATACCCAACAATCCCCCCATCAAGCCCGAATTGGACAAGCAACTCATGATATCTTGAGAATTTGGTGTACTCGTCAACTGTGAGTTTTAGGTTCTCTCACAACCAAGGATTTCTTGTGTATCCATAACCTGGTGCTATGATAAACCCCCCCTTGAACAGATAGGGTGTGTGTCAAAAATTAGCTACCAATAGATGGAGTTTTTGGTTCACTACCAAACCTTGGGTTTCAGGTGTACCCAGTAACCTCATGAGAAGCGGTAAACATAGGCTGAGAACTGACAAAAAATTGGGAGGTCTTACCATTTATGGATGGCAGTGTCTATATCCCATACAAGATTGTCAAGTAGAAAAATTGACATAGAACTAGGACAATATATGTAATGATGCTGACAGCCGGTTTTGAAACCAAACATGCCAACGTAGAGTCGTCTCGAAGCAAATCCATCTTTGTTGTTGCGAGCGTCGATGACTCGTAATCCTTGAACAATAAATGTTTGCATACATACCAAGATGTGTAGGCATAATACCAACATAGCCGAATATTTTTACAAAACTGAAAAATATTAATATTGATATGTAGAAAAGGTTCATGTAATGGATCCATGCTTGATTGTTGATACTGCCGAAATCAATGCAATTGACGGAGTTTGAAAAAAAATCTTCAAATATGTACGAGCCAAGCACGTATGGGGTAACTTACACCTTGTCGAGTGGGAATATCCACTTGCATAAAAAACTCAAGACCAAATGGGTGGCCACAGCAATGACAAGTGAAATAACTAAATTAAAAACGAGACCTCTATTCAGCAATGGCGCAGACACGACAGGTCGAAGCAGGTATGCATTGTAGAGGCCAAATTGGCACTTGAAGGATTAAAAAAAAGCACCAGTAAGCCAGTACACAGAGAATAGTGGGTTATGCTCGATCTCCCTCTATCCGATTTGCTGCTTGTGCTCGATACTGGATGCCTTTACTGATCACAGGCCTGGCTGCCATTTGTTAGTGTTTTGATATGCTTCTGCAGGTGCCACCTAGGGTTGCCATTGTCTCTGCATACCACTCCAACAACGGCGTCTTGAGAAGCTTCTTGCATGCATCGTCTTGAGAGATGGTCCCAGTAACGCATACAAGCTCTGATACCAAGTGTTAGGCTACGAAGCTATGTCCGGTGGAGCCTTGGGTAGACCATGGCGAGCAAGCAGGTGTGCTGCAGAGAACGAGGGCAAGAGAGGAGAGAGAGAGAGAGAGAGAGAGAGAGAGAGAGAGACGACACATAGAAGCAGTGAAAATAACGCTATTCTTTTGATTTATTGTAAAGCCTTATAAAGTAAAAAACGTGCCATGCAAACTATAAGTGACCTGCATGCCTTGAGACTTGTTCTCACGGGCGTAGACATTATGGAATCTGGGCTTGCATACCCAACAGAACAATGGTGCGCTTCACAGACAACACAATCAATGCATGAGTCTGCGCATCCTTTACATCCCAACGAGCTTGTTCTTCGTAGGTAAAACAACTCTAATAGCAGCAATCCTTGCAGCAAGACCTGCAACATCCTCAACATCACCTACATTCTCAGAACCAAGACGTACATCAATGCCCTGCACAATGTTCCAGACGCCCTTTGAAATAAGAACATGTTGCATCATATAAACCCCCATAGGGTAGTTGTCCCCATCCAACCTGTCCTCAGCAGCAAACATCTTGAACACATCTGTGTTGTTGTCGATCAGCCATGGTAAATGTTGCACCTGATGTGAAAACTGCCTGAAAATAGGAGAAACGGAGTGGGAACAACACGTGCTATATAGCACAAACCGTAGAAGAATATGAGGCACCTGTTATGCAGAAAACGGCACTGACAGAAATTTTGCACAAAATGACGAAATAGCATGTGCAGTACTGCATGTAGTGCAAACGAAGGCCGAAATGAGCCCGAATAAAAAATATGAGCAGATTGAGCTCTACGAGCTCGCCCAAAAATTTTGACGACCTGCGAACGCTTGCCAAAGCTCACTGAAATCGGAGAAAGTGAGCAGGCGTGTGCTGGAGCAGTTGGCGACTAAGCCCGGGAGGATGCAACCTACTCTGATACCAATTGTTGGAATTAGGGTTGCAAAGAAACGCACACAGCTTGGAGAAGACGAAGGAAGCTCAAGGCACACAATAGAGAGTGTGTTACTTATTATGCAATGGAAAGATAGATAGCCCTAGAGTGATGGGCGTATATACAATGCTCGGGAGAAAAAACCTCCTAAAGAGGGAAAAATTTCCCCGGCGGTCCTAGTTTGTTCACACACATCACTACCACATGTATATGGTAACGAGAGAGAGAGAGAGAGAGAGAGAGAGAGAGAGAGAGAGAGAGAGAGAGAGAGAGAGAGAGAGAGAGAGAGAAACACAAACGAAAGGTATGGTGGAAGAGGGAGCGATCAGCCCCCCATGACTACCATGAGTAGAAGACCCAATACACAATGACCAGATGAAATCTACCAGATTTGTGGAAGTGGGTACCCCCTAGCCCCAAAAATAGGCGTCCAAGGGGAGGTAGGGCAATGCCATATAGAATCCCCCACGACCCAACAATAAAAAATATATGAGGGCACCCAGACAAGGTGGGTAGAAGAACAGTACAGTGGGTGGCCAACCCGGAGACATACTAGCCGTACATGTATGCCCTAGACTTGTGTGAAGCAACAAAGTGGTGTAAGTCTAACAAGAAAGGCTTTTTAGTCCGCCCAAGACTAGAACTTTTATGAGAAGCTTTGCTAAACAAAAGATTGGGTTTCTCACCCAACAAGATTTGGGTCAAAAAGTGGACAACGAGCAAATGGAGCCAAGCGATTGGAAACATTTGGAAGTCCAAATGCGAAGAGAGACAAAGTTTTTCTATGGAAAGTGCTTTTTGGATTCATGCCTATTGGAAATAAGGAAAAAGTGAGAGGCTTAGGCAAATGTAACTGTGTTAGATGCAAACATCCAATGTGACCCTCACGCACTTGTTTTGGGAATGTCCTGCAATTACGGGCACTGTCCGCAGGTGGGTGTAAATTCATTTGGACACTCCCTTCTTTAAATGCAACCTAGCAATGGGCTCTGGACGCATCGAAAATGAGGATCTCCTTTCTGAAATTTGTATAGTTAGAGCTATGATATTGAGAGCAATCTGGTAGTCCAAAAATGAGATAATGTTTCAGAAGGAGCGTGGAACTCTAGACTAAAACCTGGTTTTGGAAACTTGCTGGTGGTAGCTCATTAATAGAAGGAATCAGCATTGCAAGCTCTGCAGGAAAGGGTAGCCGAAGAGGTGCAACCTCATGGACTTTTGGAGATCCTGTGCAAAGGATAAGCCAGGGTTGTTTGTAACATTTTGTGGTTAATTAAATTCAAGCTCGTCAGAGCCTTTTTTTTAAAAAAAATAAAAATAATTGAGTGACCTCATTTTGTTTGGGCTTTTGGATTGGTTGCTCTTCTTGGAGTTATGCTACAACTTCAAAACGACATCAAGATCTTTGAGAACCAAGAGCGTGAGTCAGATATGTTTTCATGTTTCTTTTATAAAAAAAACAGTAAGGCGCAGTGAATTATATTAGAGAGAAACTAAGATAGTACAAACGAGGTGGGCGGACGCCTACATGGATAATTACAAAAAAGGAGTAGTGTATTGTTACTGTCATACTACGCAAAAAACATCCCTGGCTAATGATCATAGATACAAAGATACAAAGTTCATCCAACATTGGGAAAGCCATTGAGGATAGGAGGAGGGAGAATTTCTGGGAGATCATGCACATCCCGGACCAGATAATGAAGTCGGTCAAGGAATTTGTCTGCATCTTCAACTTTAGCGATTGTGAGGCTAGATTCCTGCCGCATCTCTTTAGTCCAGCAAGAGAAAGTGTTGGATTCTTCTTCGGTAACAGGGGGAGTAGGCAGGTAAGCAGTATGTGCATGGAAGACTGCAAGGATCCTCCAGAAGATAATGAGTCTGCTCCTCCAAACCGCAGCTTTCGCATAGTTAGTTTGTCTTTCCAGTAAAGAAAAATTGGAGAACAACACTTTCAGGCTAGGTGCCTAGTAAACTCTTTCAGAAAAGGGATTGGTTCTTTGCCTCCATATTGCCCATAAAAAATCCGCACAGGCCTTGTTCCAGGCCTCAAAGAGAATGCCTATATTATCATCGAGAAACCATTGTTTCCAGGACAAGGGTTTGCCTAGCAATTTGTTAGAGGAGATAGAACATGCTTATTAAATTGACAATCAATGAATAGGTGATGAACAGTTTCAATAGAACTTCCACATCTGCAACAAATCCCATTGTTGTTTAACCCAGCCCGAAGAGACCTTTGGCATGTCCATATGGCTTTGTGGAGAAGAAGCCAAAGAAGAAGGGACTTCTTTGGGGGGATCATCGGACTCCATAGCTATTGGAACTTAAAACACCATTGCTTCCTGTCAAAGTTAATGCACCACCCTCTATTAAGTGAGATGTGAAGAGGTGGATCAAGTTCCAAGAGAATAGGTTGAGGATGTGTTAGTTTGAACTGCCCTCTCCAAACAAAGTTGAAGGGAGAGGGTGATTCAGATAGTTGTAGAGTCCACGTCATTTCCTTTGGGAAAGAGGATATTCTAACGGTGATGAATTGAAGCTCCCAGGGGGAGATCTCGCAGGCAATCAGGAGCTCATTCGGAGAAAGTCATCTGTTCTCAGGGGAGTTCCAAAAATCTATCCGCTTTCTAAATCCCTTTTTGGAAAGTTTGACTGCCTTGCTGTAGTCGTTCGAGGAGATATGTTTTGTGTAGTGAAGTGGCCACCAGGGTGAATCATCCGAGATTAAGTTGCCCCAGTCTTTGGATTGCCAGTTGATTTCAGGAGGTACCTATATGTGTTCCAGACCTTCCAAATGGAGAGGAAGAGATCGGAGCCTTTGCCTTTTACTTTTTTCGGCCCGAAGAAAATGGTTAAGACCGGCAAAGGGGCAGAGGCCTTAAGCCCTTCTAGGTATAAGGGCTTAAGGCTTAACTCATTCTAGGTAGGAGTTGCGGTTTCTGAGAAGTAGGACAACACAGGGCTCTGAGGCGTGCTGCAAAGGATATGCTAGGGTTGTTTGTAACATTTTGTGATTAATTCAACTCAAGCTCGTCAGAGCCTTTTTTTTTCAAAATAAAAATAATAATAATTGAGTGACCCCATTTTGTTTGGGTTTTTGGATTGGTTTCTCTTCTTGGAGTTATGCTACCCTTGGGACTAAGTGATGCCCATATTAAATGCGGGGTGGAGTAATGGGATCGACGGTCCGGGTTGAGGGGCGGGATCTCGAGGCGCACTAAACTCCGCCGCACAAAAAACGAGGCACAGTAAACTCGGCCAGCGGGTTGAACCGGTGGCCTTGCAGTCCAGGTTGAGGGTCGCATGGGCTAACCACCTCACCCACGTGCGCATCATGTATGCCTAGGCGTTTTTATGGCCTTATATTGTGCGATGATATGCATTTTCCAGGCTGTCTAGGTTTAGTGCCCGTCCAGGTTTAGTTTTTTATTTGACTACTACGGTTACGATCTCCTCTGCTTTCGTGCGTGAGCTTCTCCGCCTTTGATCCCATTGCCTTCCCCTCTTAAATATGGATGTTACTTAGTCCCTAGGGTATGCTACAACTTCAAAAAGACATCAAGATCTTTCAGAACCAAGAGCGTGAGTCAGATATGTTTTCACGTTTTCTATTTGATAAAAATCTCCATGTGATTTAAAACGATGGTGAGGTGGAGCTACAAAATGGAGGCATGTGAGCGCGCTCTCTCTCTCTCTCTCTCTCTCTCTCTCTCTCTCTCTCTCTGTGTGTGTGTATGGTTGGGCAAGTGGGAGGGATTCAAGGCCCCAGGGGCTATGGATAATATCAGTTTGTGGAGTTGGTTTTTCGCGTTGGATTTTTGTAAGATGACTAGCGACCGTTAGATAAAAGCAGAGATTAATAGATGTGTATTGATAAAGACCAATAATATTGACTCTACTCTAGATATGAAGAAGGATCGTTGGAAAGAGGCCAAAAGGGCATTCCTAAATGATGGGATGCATTATTTGTGGGGACCACTGCCATCTTGCTCTGCGGACAAAGCGCAAGTTGATGATGTGTTGCCATTCCATTGGCCAAAACTTGGTGCATACACTCACACAAACCATATATTCTAACACAGAATGGTACCTAGAGAGTCTGGAAGTTTGCTCAGGCCTTCCAATTCAAGTTCCTCCAGCCCTCCTCCCCCTTCCGCTTCCCCTTCCCCTTCAGTCTCACCCCCCAGCCCTGCAGGCTTGTGCCCATCATTTGGAAGGTGGAGGCGGCATGAACAGCAGCAGCCGCAGCAACAGCAAGGTGAAGATGATGATCGATCCGGGCTCCAACCCTGCCTCTCCGCGCTCCACCACCTCCGTGGAGACGCCCTCCGGAAAGCGGCATAGCAAGCAATGGTGTTTATGCTCCCCCACCTCCCATCCAGGCTCCTTTCGCTGCCGCTTCCACCGCTCACTCTCATCTTCCGCCCTCCCCTCCCCTGCCGCCACCTCCCCTTCCTCCTCCGCCTCTTTCAAGTGGCAGAAGCCGGCCGCGGCCCCCTCTCCCTCCTCCTCCTCCTCCTCCTCCTCCCTCTCCGCTAAAAGCTAGTGCACGTGTAGCAGTGCCGCTGTACAGTACTCATATGAGTGAGCCGTTCCCACACAAGTGTAAGTTGCCTCCCACGTGAGCTCTGCTGGTTGTTTAATTTCTGTGGTGTAATGCCTCGTCGGCCTATACTCCTTCCTTAGCCTACTGCTCATTGTCGGGTAAATGTAGAGCTGAGTCGCACCCAATGTTCATTTCTTGTTTCTTGAATATGGAGGGCTTTTTCAATGGAATGGGACTGCGCAAGCTCAATTGATTAGTACACCTTGCACTGTTTAGCTTTAGAAAGTAGACCCAGATACTTTTCACATTTTCAATAGAAGTTGTACACAATGAGGTCACTCTCTTAGAAATAGGGATACCCGACAATTGAAAATTGGATTGGATAATACCTAGAAGAGATGTTTTCAACACAAACTCTTCATACAAAGTGAGACCCTAAACCGTGACCGCCCACAAAAAACCCTCCCAACACACAAACACACACACAGCTTTATTTACCCTTGATATCCACTTTTATCAATTTTCTTATATTCTTTGTAGGGGATGTTCTTACGGTAGACTGAAACAAATGGTTGGCCTACCTCAATGTGTGTGTGCGAGAGAGAGAGAGAGAGAGAGAGAGAGAGAGAGAGAGAGAAAGTTCTAGGTTGAAAGAGAATGTTAAACGTGTAAGGCCTAAGAATTAAGAATGAGATCACACGAGGTTATCTTTTGTACGATAGGAGCAATAAGGGAAGGAGAGTAAGGCTTCCTTTGTGTAGGCTTAGGTAGGAATTCGTCAAGGAGGTGAATTTTTTACATGGATCTTGAACACACAAAGATGTCACATATGCAAGGCCATAAGATTTTATTAGTACTAGTTTGGAGAATAGATGGAACACGATAGTGCTATCTTCCTTCTAGATACAAAATAATCAATTCTTTATTTCTACGTATAGAAAGCCCATTGCATTCTTGCCCATTGCATTCTTGAAAGTGATAATCAAAGAGGTGGTCCCCTTCCTTTCTCTACCTTGGTATCTCTATGCTACAAACAAGCTATGTCAGCAAGTTGTGAAACGATGAGTTCTAAGACCTGAGCTCGCTTTCTTTTAATGTTTGGAAGGTAATTGGTCCATCCATTTACGATACTCAGTAGATGCCTCACATGCTCGTATATCTATCTATGCTTTGTGCCGTGTACGCAAGATATGGAAATGGTGTACATCATCATCCAATCACAACAATGCATTTGCAAATTAGTACCATGCGGCATAAATTGTTAGTACTATATTCAAGTGCCATTGGAACTTCAAAACTTGATGGCAATGAAGAAAAAGAAAAAGCCGTAATTTTTTTGCAAGTGTTTTAGGCATTATGCTAAACTTCACAATGGCATGGTACAAAATTTCAGTCATCTCTCTCTCTCTCTCTCTCTCTCAAATGTATGTTTTTTCCTTGGGAAATGAGACCATATTCATTTACTTGAGAGAGCCCCTTACCCACACTCTACAGAACAAATATTATTCGGCTTAGCTCCCACTCTGTTACATGCAAGTGGCAATATTGACATATTGGAAAAAGTCTCCCTTGTAGTTAGAGAGTTTGAGTTTCATGCCCTTCTTGAGTGTTGAACTTCTCATCAATTGACCTTGCTTTACATTGTTGAGCTTAAACCCTTCTCCACACCCTAACATAGTAGCCATCTAGTGTAGCTCCTACTATCCTCAATGGAGGATGTAATGTTGAG